>NW_028292578.1:6737051-7084153 GCF_029948245.1 Actinia tenebrosa
GTGGGTGTTGTTGGCTCATTCAAATTATTCATTACTTACTTTTTGCAACTTACATTTGTTTTCTTTCAGAAACACGGCCATGTCTAGACAAAGTGGTATGTACTGGCATCATATATCGAAATCGATTGTTGGATTGTTTTTTTCTTTCAATTTTTCTTTTACCTTTTGGGAATTTTGCTTTCTAATAAGCGTTCAAAAGTCCTATTGCTTACTATCAATCACGTTACTTTTTTGGAGTTGACTGGGGGGCAACCAGCGGATGCTAAGTCAAAACACATCAAAATGAGTCCTGATCAAGCTATTGTATTTGACTATTTTCACGACATCAAACCAGAAAACAAGAGATCAAAACAGCCTCCAGAATTCTTCAAGCCATCAAAAAAGAGCTATTAATGGAAGTGACGTCTATTCATAGCAACCTATTCGACATCGCGCGCAACATCCCTAATCCCAACGTGCGAGTACTCTCATGCTGAATTAATGACTGAATGTTCACATTCTTTTTTCTTATTCCTTCCTCAGAATATGACGATATGAACGGGGGGGAGAAGATCGGTAAGCATTATGTTTCTTGCGCGTGCGTTTGCCTAGCAAACAATACGTAATTTTTTTTCCCTCGGAGATGATGATAAAGGCGTCTCAGTTTTTTTCCTTTCTTACTTTCATCATAAGACGTAGACCCGCCTCCCCCACCACCAGGCAAAGGAACCAGTAAGTTTTTACGTTTGTATAGTTTTTTTTTTTTTTACTTCATGTATGCTTTGCATGTGCTCGTGCGATGATCTACATGATGATAAAGGCGTCTCAGTTTTTTCCTTTCTTACTTTCATCATAAGACGTAGACCCGCCTCCCCCACCACCAGGCAAAGGAACCAGTAAGTTTTTACGTTTGTATAGTTTTTTTTTTTTTTACTTCATGTATGCTTTGCATGTGCTCGTGCGATGATCTACATGATGATAAAGGCGTCTCAGTTTTTTCCTTTCTTACTTTCATCATAAGACGTAGACCCGCCTCCCCCACCACCAGGCAAAGGAACCAGTAAGTTTTTACGTTTGTATAGCTTTTTTAAAATTTCATGTATGCTTTGCATGTGCTCGTGCGATGATCTACATGATGATAAAGGCGTCTCAGTTTTTTTCCTTTCTTACTTTCATCAGAAGACTTACACGCGCCTCCCCCACCACCCGGCAAAGGAACCAGTAAGTTTTTACGTTTGTATAGCTTTTTTTTTACTTCATGTATGCTTTGCATGTGCTCGTGCGATGATCTACGTGATGATAAAGGCGTCTCAGTTTTTTCCTTTCTTACTTTCATCACTAGACCTAGACCCGCCTCCCCCAGCAACGACAGGAAGAAGTAAGTTTTTACGTTGTTAAAGTTTTTAATTTTTTTTATATCATATTTCACACCACCTAGAGTTTACATTACAGTTCTACATTTTTTACAAAAAAGGTTTACAATACAATAAGTTTATACAATTACATAATAAAACTCATAAATCGGGAAAGTATTTTTAATTTTTGGCAAGTCTTTGAAGGCATGCGCTCTTGAACCGGAAGTCCAAGGAATCCTGGTCTCAAAAAATGGATTATGCAATGTTGTTACGTAATGCTGGTAGAAAAGAAAAACATTCGACATCGCAGCCTTACGATCGACTTCTTTTCTTTTCTAGGGCGCACTGGATACTGTTACAAATGTGGCGGCCGGGGGCACAAACAGGCGGCTTGCCCGGCCGCCACTGCACACGGTAAAATCAATTGTTCAATAGCTGATAGGCCTACGTACAGATCCAAATTTGGTTTTTGAACGCAGTATCGATTGATACGTTATTTTTAACTCGATTTGTTTTCCTACATAGACGCTTCCAAGACCTGTCACAGGTGCCGGGGGAAAGGGCACGTGTCAAGAGCGTGCCCTTCCCCGGCCAGAAGGCCACGCGTAAAAGGTACTAAGGCTAATAGAATAATTTCACTGAAGAATCCCGTTTCCTTGAATATGTAGCACTTTACTTACTTTCTGAACTGCAGACTCAACACGTCTTTTCTTTTCCTTTAAATCCACAGGCCACACCTTCAACATTAAAAAGGCTTTTTTTAACTTTTGATGGATGTATCGATTTATTTGTTTGTGGGGATGGTGGCTTGTGCAAGGAGCACGTCGTGCTTCGTTCACAGGCAGCGCCCAATGTAGAGAATGAATGAATGAACGAACGAAAGAACGAACGAACGAACGAACGAACGAACGAACGAACGAACGAACGAACGAACGAACGAACGATATGCATAGGAAAGGAAAACAAGGAGGCGCGCGCGATCGATGAAAAATGTGTTCTAATGCCTTTTTCCATCCTTTTTTTTTTTTCTTTCTTTTTTTTCTCGCATTACGGAGAGCGTTATATTGATCTTGAATTTAAAAAGGAATTAATTATTTAAAGTACTGAATGTATTGTATGAAGGTTTATACTTCCAATATGTTAATGATGATGACGTCAGGTAAGGCATTTGAGTGTTTCTGTTGTAACTAGTAATGCGCATCACTCAAATCAAGAAATATTTCACCATTCAACTATTTACTTCATGTACAGTCAGTACAGAAAGAGTATTGCTTACTATCAATCACGTGACTTTTTGGAGTTGACTGGGGGGCAAACAAAATAAATAAATGAATATACACATTTTATACACGCATCTCAAAATCTCGATACGTTTAACAAGCAAGCGGTTGGCTGGGGGGGGGGGGGGGGGGGACAACTAGCGTATGCTAAGTCAAAACATATCAAGATAAGTCCTCAAACTATTGTATTTGACTACTTTCACGACATCAAACCAGAAAATAAGAGATCAAAACAACCTCCAGGATTCTACAAGCCATCAAAAAATAGTTATTACCGGAAGTGACGTCTATTTGTGGAAGGGTTCATTTCGGGCTCCCTGTGGTTTCAGACATATACCAGTCTCGCGCGGTCAGTGCTACGTCACACAGTTTGAAAAATGGCGGACGAGGGCTAGAAGGAGCTCTTCCAAAACACTTCTTTTTCTCCCTCCCTTCTCCTTCTGGCTCTAAATTAGAGGCCAGAAGAGAGAGGGGAGGGAAAAGGGCACCTTAGGACAGAGAAAGAGCCAAGAAATCTTCAAAAGGTTAGGACGAAAAAGCCAGTTCTTTTCAGGCCGCGTTCGGCTTTGCCATTCAAATGGCTCGACATTTCTCACCTCGATATATCGCTTCCTGTCCATACAGAAATCCAGCGATGCCATTGGCCATCTCCATGACCACCGAAAACGACGCTACCATTTGCACGGCTCTTCTCGCGGCGAACTTGCTTCTTCATCCTCCTTCGTTGGATTCCTTCAACTACAGCTCTCTACATTTTAAACCATGCTCCCGTCGAACCTGGTAGAATACGAATTTTCTGACAGCGACAGCGACGTTGAAGAAAGCGATGGCCAGGAAGATTTCCTCGGACTGAACAACGCTGACTCCTTCCACGTGCTTCAACAACAGTACGAGACCGCGAGAAGAGCCATGCATTTTCCCACCACTCAGACAGCTACCTCAGAAATGTACCAGCTGCCTTCTCCAAGCCCTATTAGCTTCGAGGACACTGACCAGGATGCACCGCCTAAAGTACACCCCACCACTCGAACAGCTGCCTCAGAAATGGACCGGCTGCCTGCCCCAAGCCCTATTAGCTTCGAGGACGCTGACCAGGATGCGTGGCCTAAAGAACATTCCACCACTCAGACAGCTGCCACAGAAATGGACCTGCTGCCTGCCCCAAGCCCTATTAGCTTCGAGGACACTGACCAGGATGCGTCGCCTAAAGAACATTCCACAAGCCAGAAGACAGTTGCACGCACAGAAATTGACCTTCCTGCTCCGTCTAAGGGTCATCCCTCAAGCCCTTCCCAAGCAAGCCACTTGACCACCGGAAAGACCAAGAAGTATGCGGTAGACTTCAAACACCTCCCCACCACCATGAAAGAATTCCTTAAAGAGGTTAACCTGTACTTTACAAAGCCGATAAATCTTCAGAGGCAAAAGCCTCCTGTTGCCGAGTCCACCTTTGCCAAAGCTCAAGAAAGACTTTTGTGTGAGTAAACAGTCAGCTTATTTGATACATTATGTATAAAATCAGTGCTCGATGCACTCATCATCTTTACTAATTTTTTTGGGGGGGGGGTGGGGTCACTTTTTAAAAAATAATATACTTTTGAATGCATTTTTTTAAATACATGAGTTGAGATTAGCATTCGGGGTTGGTAGGCATTGGCAAATGAATACATAACTACAGTGGGCAATTCCATGACATTTGGAGACCAAATTAAAGTTTTAAGTGTCTGTTAAGTCCAGATGGAAATTGTTTGAATGGAAATGAGACATTCTCTAAGATTAGTCATTAGTCATTAATACCTCATGTTAAAAGGACCAATAAAAATCATTTGTTATTGTGGATTTACTAAGCAAAACATTGTGTTGCGGACATGACCATAAATTGTTTTGGACATGACATCTTTGGGAATGTTCATTTCTTCCACCCAAAACCTGTCTATTTGGGTCTCCTGAGCGATGAAAATCAGTTGAAACATTCGTTCTGTTTTCCAATAAGTGTCTGGGATTAAGAAAGAAGTGATATAGATCGATTATTATGACATAGAGGGCAAAAGACTAAACAAGTTAGAATTTTAAAACCAAAATTATCAACTTTTCAATCCAATTGTGTGTCAAAAATTCTTGAAAGGTCAACAACAAATGAAATTATTACTAATAGATTTTTTTAGGATATTCTCTTTTCTAATAAATTCCTTTGGAGTAAGATGATCTGGCTGAAACAAGCTGATGTTGACTATTGAAACATTTCAATTTCTCATGTGGAATTGCCCAGCATAGGCATGACTGGGGTGGAGAGTTACCTTGTTTAAAGATAATTTATTTTTGAATCAAATTTTTCATACATTAGTGTCGTGATTAGTATCGGGGGAGGGGGGTGGGGCTGGTTGAAATGAATACATAATATTGACATGACTGTAAATTGAAGTGGATTGATATCTCGCGTACAGAAAGGGCGGAGAAAATGAAATGATCATCCACATGGATCTGTTGTTTTTGGTGTGTTGTGTGACTATGCTTTTTGTTAACATTGGGTCTTTTCGACTCTTTCTCAACAGGCTTTCTTGGCTTTGCCAGCGAGGTGCTTTCTTTAAGATTGAGCCCTGACCTGTTCATAAGACTCAATGTCATTGAAAAGTACCTGACTTACCTCAAGGTGAGAGAAAGTAAAATTGTCTAGCATTCAGTTCTTTTGTTTAGAAATAGTCATGACCCGCCCAGCTCTACGTACATACATCTAGGGGTTTTTTTTTTTTTTTTTCATCTTTACAATATTTTTTTACAACATTCATATGCATACATTTATAGAAATGCATCTAGGGTTTAATTGGGAAATTTTGGGGGCATATATCGATACTAAGACTGTTAACATTAACCTTCTTCCAGGTGGAGAGGCGTTTGAAGGCCTACACAATGGCTAACCACGTAGCGGCTCTTATCTACCCAGCCAAGTTTATACATGCCGAAGATTCGCCTGACTTTACGGATGTTGGGGTCATCAAAACGCTACGTGCTCAAGTGGCTTGCTTGCAGAGGGAAGGACACAGAGAAAGTGCTTCGACAAAGGAGGACCTGATGGAGAAGAACAGTTGGCTTGAGTGGTAATGATGATGATGATGATGATGATAATAATGATAATATAATGAAAACTTCAGTAAAATTTCAGTTTTACATTGATGAAATGAAAGGCTTAGAGCTCAAAACAAAAACAATGATCTTAAAAATTAGAAGAAATGAAAAGACTAAAAAATCATTACCTATAACAAGGATGATAATAATATTCATGATTAATTTAGTATTTATGTCACAGGTGGATCGATGAAATTATTATTTATTGATATTAGACGTGGGGGGGGGGGGGGGTGGGGGGGGGAGAGGTTTTTGGAGTGTTTCTCCTGGTTTCGCCTGTAAATGAGCAAGCGAGACCTAAGTTTCTTTTCAGACGAGCATAATACTTTACCTCAACTAGAATAATCATTTCTTTGGATATTGTTATTGGTTGACAGTAACTGTGCGGTGGTTATAGGGATTGTTTTGGATTGAGATGGATGTGAACTGTATTATTGACTGTATTATCTGCAGCTTTTTTGATTTGATTTTTAACATAGATGTTTAAGCACTAGTTGTTTTTAACAGATCTTAAAATACTCCAATAGCTAGCCAATCCAGATCTCCCTAATCCTTTGTTGTTGTTTTTCCAATTCAGGGACGAGGTTGTTGCCAGCTTGGCACGACAGAGGGAGAGGGTGGAGATGGCAAGGACGGAGAGAGCCAGAGCCGAAGAATGCGCTGACCTTCTGCTCATTAGTCTGTATGTGCTGGTGCCACCTTCCAGGGCCTGCGAAATCCGGACATTACAAATTCTTCCCCAGGGATCGAGCCTCACGAGCCCTGAAGTGGCTGGCAAGAACCTCGTCGAGCTCCAAGAGGATGGAGGTGTCAAATTTCGATTTCAGAAGTACAAAACCGTCAAAACCTACGGCTCAGATACCACTATTTTGAAGGTAATGCAATGCCACAATCTGTTTCAGATCGATCAATCATAATAATAATAATTGTGGTTTCATTCATTCATTCATTCATTCATTCATTCCTTCCTTCCTTCCTTCCTTCCTTCCTTCCTTTCAGAATGACCATGAACTGAGCAGCATCCTGGTAGACTATGTCAAAAATCACAGGGCAAAGCTGATCACGGAGGAGAGTGGTGACTTTCTTATCGTGGTAAGTGATGCAATCATAATTCATTTCCATTTCCAGGCATGACAATCAAGTCAGGAACAAACGACGTTCCGAAGTGCCGGAAGACATTAATTGATTGGGATTGCTGGGGATTGTTTGGCAAGGAGTGCACCCGGTTTAGGCCGGTGACTACCATTATTTGGTGAAGGGTGGTGACTTCGTGACTTCGTACCTCCTTTAGGGTGGTAGAATTTTGTTTTTTGGCAATGAAAAGAGAGAACCCTAACCCTAACCCTAACCCTAACCCTAACCCTAAACCCTAACCCTAACCCTAAACCCTAACCCTAACCAAACCCTAACCCTAACCCTAACCCTAAACCCTAACCCTAACCCTAACCCTAACCCTAACCCTAACCGTCATATCAAGCCTTATACCCTACCCCTGGATGTGCGTTCGGTGTTCAAAGGGTGAATTTCAAGCCTCTTACAACCTTTGAAAGGTGTTTTTCAAATTTCCTACAACCCCTGGAAGGTGGTTATAGAACTTCCTACAATACTAGAAAGGTGTTTTTCAAAGTTCCTACGACCCCTGGAAGGTGGTTTTGGAACTTCCTACAATACTAGAAAGGTTTTTTTCCAATTTTCTACAACCCTTCAGGGGTACATTTCAACTTTCTACAACCCTTTTCCTTTTTTTTTTTTTTTTTTTTTTTTTTTTTTTCATTTCCTTTCATTTCATTTTATCCTATTTCATTTTTTCTTCTATTTTATCTGTTTATCTCTCTATTTTTCTATTTCTTGATCCTTTTTTTTTTTTTTTTTTCATTTTATTCTATTTCATTTTCCCTTCTATTTTGTCTCTTTATCCATCTATTTTTTGATCCTTTTTTGATTGATTGATTGATTTGATTTTTTTTGGTTTCATTTTATTTCGATTCATTTTATTTTATATTCTTTTTTTATTTAATTTTTCATTCTTTTTTTTTTTTTTTTTTTTTTTTTTCCATTTTCATTTTCATTTTTGATTTTGATTTTTGATTTTCATTTTATTCTATTCATTTTATTGATTTCTTGATTTATATTTTTATACTAACCTTTTCTATTCATTTTATTTCTTTATCTATATTTCAACTCGCACTACACCCCCTTCCCTTTTTTTTCTCCTTTCTTTCTTATCCTTTGCCTTTCTCTTTCTCCTTTTCTCTTCCCTTGCCATTGCAATATCTAATATCATGTGGTTTTTTTTTCACTTTTTCTAGAACAAAAATGGTGGTCCTTTTTCTGGTCCTGCATTTTCTGGCCACCTAAAGTTCTTGTTTCTAAGGCTCACTGGCGTGAATGTCAGCGTCAATGTGTTGAGGAGCTCCTTCCTCACTCACGCTTACAATATGAGGTCAGTATACTCGCTTCTTCCAGGGAGTGCAGTGTGTAATGTTTAATTTCTTCTGTAGTGACCTTTTCATTTGGGTTCCATAAAACATATGGGAAGTTTGGTTTTCAACGGTTGCATTTCTTTGTTTGTGATTTTGGAACTGAGTATAATTATTGCTAAAACTGCAGACTTTAAAATCAAAATAAGTCCAGTAAGAAATTTCTGATTCATTCCTGTGAGTTATCTTAATTGTTATAACCTTCTTCATGCAATCAGGTGTACATCCATCAATATCTAAACATCCAATCTGTTCTCATTACAGTGACTGCAATGACGCCCTAAAAGATTCACTAGCAGCTGCGCTACGTCATAGCAGAAAACAAGCCCAGGATACGTACGACCGCAGAAATTCCAACGAACGAAAGAAACTAGCAGTATCCCTGGCTTCAGATATTGCCCACAGTAACGATGCAGGGGTCAGTGAGGACAGCAGTACTAGAGTCGAAGAAGAAGACAGTCAACACGAGTCCCTGAAGGTGGGGGATTACGTGGCACTCGTAGAGGAGGCAAGCACGCTAGATCAGCCCAAGATATTACTTGGGCGAATTCAGTCCTTTCAACCAGCCAGACAGGCAGCCTTGCTCTGGTACCAGCACCATAGTGGAGCTGAGTATGCGTTTGAATTCGATGACCAACCCTGGGTTGAGAGCCTAGACGCTCTACATCTAGTCCAAACCAGATCTGTGAAAAGAAAGCCTGGCTTTATCAAGCTGTGTTCAAGCCTGAAATCCATTCACAAGGCTGCCCAATAGACAATATGTCTTTATTTGAACGGTTTCATTATTCCAGTCCAACTTTCCAAATTATATAATGCCAGTCATTGATGTTACAGTTCAATCCTTCAATGGTGTTTTTTTTCAATTTCTTAGTATTTCAGGGGCCACTTGACTGTCTTTTATAGTTGGAAATCCGTCAGCAAAGATCTTTCATTCCCTTGAGTCCAACTTTCTAAATTACAATTATTATTCATTATTCTCTTTCATCTTTGCTGACAGAATTTCAATAATATAATTATATAAGAAAGGTTATGTCATCTGTTGTGTATCACTCACATAATGTGTCCATGTATTGAGGAAAGACCTCAACACATTAAACGTATTACAAGTGAAAGACATGGTTGACTTTATTATTTTCTCCTCTTCTTCTTCTCCCACCCACATAAAAAATGACTTCCAATTCTTTAATGCTAAGGGCTGCAAAAGTTTGAGGGGGCATGGTTTGTTTATCTGTTTTATTTTTACCCCTCTTCTTCTCGCACATCTTCTCAGACCAAAAACGACTTTCAATTTATATGTAAAGCGTATGCTACAGGGAAGGTTTACTTTCTTTCATTCAATTATTTTCATTCTCAACCTAGGGAATTTTTTTTCCCAATTGATTTATGAAGCTGGGAATTGTTAATCTTGGTGTTATGATGAACGAATGATGTCAGATGTTTCAAACAAATATAATTCAATCCAGCAATCAATCGATATCAATTACATTTTGATCAATTACTATTTCATTCATTCATTTATTTTCATTCTCAACCTAGGGAATTTTTTTTTTCCCAATTGATTTATGAAGCTGGGAATTGTTAATCTTGGCATTATGATGAACGAATGATGTCAGATGTTTCAAACAAATATAATTCAATCCAGCAATCAATCGATATCAATTACATTTTGATCAATTACTATTTCATTCATTCATTTATTTTCATTCTCAACCTAGGGAATTTTTTTTTCCCAATTGATTTATGAAGCTGGGAATTATTAATCTTGGCATTATGATGAACGAATGATGTCAGATGTTTCAAACAAATATAATTCAATCCAGCAATCAATCGATATCAATTACATTTTGATCAATTACTATTTCATTCATTCATTTATTTTCATTCTCAACCTAGGGAATTTTTTTTTTCCCAATTGATTTATGAAGCTGGGAATTGTTAATCTTGGCATTATGATGAACGAATGATGTCAGATGTTTCAAACAAATATAATTCAATCCAGCAATCAATCGATATCAATTACATTTTGATCAATTACTATTTCATTCATTCATTTATTTTCATTCTCAACCTAGGGAATTTTTTTTTTCCCAATTGATTTATGAAGCTGGGAATTGTTAATCTTGGCATTATGATGAACGAATGATGTCAGATGTTTCAAACAAATATAATTCAATCCAGCAATCAATCGATATCAATTACATTTTGATCAATTACTATTTCATTCATTCATTTATTTTCATTCTCAACCTAGGGAATTTTTTTTTTCCAATTAGTTTATGAAGCTGGGAATTGTTAATCTTGGCATTATGATGAACGAATGATGTCAGATGTTTCAAACAAATATAATTCAATCCAGCAATCAATCGATATCAATTACATTTTGATCAATTACTATTTCATTATTTTTGGACTCGATCCTAGGTAATTGCTGGTTCAGGGCCTGACTCTTTTGGCCAAACGTTTTTGTTTTTTTTGTTTTTTTGTTTTTGTTGCAATGACTGCATTCGTAGGGTTTTTCACCGGTGCATGTCCTCATGTGATGTTCCATATATTACGTTTTTGGGCTAATCCTTTTTTGCAATGGATACACTTGTGTGTGTCCTCAGGTGCCTTTTCAGTTTTGAAGTTGTTGTAAATGCCTTGTCACAGAAAGAACGTGGTGTGACGTGCCAACATGTGCCTCTACTTTGTCTCTACTGCCATAACATCGGTCGCAATACAAACAATGGTATGACTTGCCACAAGTGTACATTGAGTCCGCTTTTCACTGCTAAGAGTTTGGTTGCAAATCCAGCAGATTCTTGGGCCCACTGAAATGAACAACGAGAAGCAATGACGTTAGAGCCATCGCTGTCCAACACCCACAAAACTGCTAGTAACACACATCATTGAATAAATTGCATGCATGCATGAATCAATCAATCTGGCTATGTAGATAGGTTACAATATCAGTATATATAACTATTACCTTTATCATGATTATAGTTTTATATTTACCATTCCCTTTTTAATATGCATACCACGTAAGTTTTTATGTACACTGCTTGCAAAGAAAAACACAGACATTTCTGACGTCTCACTCTGAACCTAATTTTTTATTTTCTTATTTTTTCCCCCGTATTTTCAATCCATAATGAATGAATGAATGAATGAATGAATGGATGGATGGATGGATGGATGGATGGATGATGGAATATAATTCTGATACTTTAACTTTTTGCTATCCTCCTGAAGCCTTTCATCAAGTTTTCTTAAAGTGCTACTACGACGAAAATCGCTCCAACTTGGATTCAGCTGAAAGTTCCTAAGAATACTCTTTAAAGGTCCAGTAATCACTGTATGAAGTGTTTTCTCGATATTCAGTACGAAAGTATGATATTTTTACGATTATTTTTGGAGTCTGTGACGTCATACACTCAACATCAAACATTGCTACATATATTTGTTTGTATATAAATCCTTAATTTATTTTATTCCTATGAAGCCCAAAGGGTGGCTAATGTGCTTCTTTCACATTACTTGTGACTATAATTTATATTTTGGGGTGTTTGGGCATTTCTTTCTCCCTTTACTACTGATATTTTGATCATAAACTACAAAGAAATGTATGGAGCGATGTTCGATGTTGAGTGTATGACGTCACAGACTCCAAAAAATAATCGTAAAAATATCATACTTTCGTCCTGAATATCGAGAAAACACTTTATACAGTGATTACTCGACCTTCAAAGAGTATTCTTAGGAAGTTTCAGCTGAATCCAAGTTTGAGCGATTTTCGTCGTAGTAGCACTTTAAATTCAGGGTCAAAGTTCACATGTGCTGTTGCCATGGTAACTAACTTAACGAAAACGTACAAACGTATTCAGTCCTGAACTCCCGTTTCTACAGTAAAGTGAAAGAACACTTTCGCCCCTTGATAACTTTAGGGGCGAGATTGCATTGCACCCCCATGACTTGATATTCATGAGATGAATGAATGAATGCTAACCTAGCTGAAAATCAGTTTCAATATTCACCAAATTAACTGGATAGATGGATGGATGGATTGATACATGCATGGATGGATGGATGGCTTATTATTTCTTTCAAGAGTGAAGTGAGAAAACATAGCACCACAGCAAAAATAATAATGCATCAAGGAACAAGGATGCATTTGCAATGCAGTGAAAGCAGACATATTGATGGTTTTTACAGAGTTTCTTTTGTTATTTTGAGCCCGCGATTCTTTTTAATCACTAACTTCACTGATCCAAGTTATTTGTGTTGTATGTACGTACCGTCGATCGCAAGAGAATGCCAAGGATCGAAAAGTTGTTCAAAAGGTATACTTTAGCCCGCCCCCTCACTCCACGATCCAAATCATTGGGTAAACTAGACAAATGAAACGAATGCCAAACTTCATAGCACTCGACCCTACTACGACGCTTCTTACCTCGAAACTACCACGATCCTTTTCAAAATTCGTCATTCATATCATGTTGAAACTCCTTCGAGAATGACCAAGGATTCTGGAAGCGTAGGTAGAATAAGTCCTCGTACTTTAGGCCTATTCATTCCACTTACTTACACGCATAACAAATTCGACTTTCAAGAGCCACACCGAACGGCGTTTGAAACAGGCCAGGCCGCATGGTTTTATCCAAATGGATAAAATGCAAATTTCGCGAACATGGAAGCGAGTGCCGGCAGTGACGTCGACATCGACAAAGGAAACCCAATCTGCATTATTGCATTCAAACGGGATCCTAGCTACGTGTTACTTAGATATCAAAATTTCAATAGAGTGCACGCACTAAATCCGTGAACATTTATGAGTACTAATTACCGGTACTATTTCATACAGAATTCTTTGTATTCTATTGTTGATTTATCACCATTTAGTACTAAAAGTTAGTATTTGTTTCACGGGTTTAGTGCGTGCACTCTAATTTATGAAGACTGGATAAATAATCGATTCACCTGGATTGATGAATGAAAGACGTCTGCCAATCAGAATCGAGAAAACTTGCAAAAACATAGGCGTCCCTTTGGTTATCGCAATTATGAAGAAAAAAAGAAGAACGCTCCTAACAAGAGAGGTCGGCAACAATGACAATAGTAGCTAATGAGTTTTTCATTTTCGTGCAATGCTGGACAGGCTTTTGTTTCTAGTAGCTGGTCCAATTTTGCGAGCTTCCCCACACCTCCCCTGGGTGGATGCAAGAAGCTTGACTTTCATAGCATTCTTTTCGATTTGCAGTCAGACGGAGTTGGAGTCAGGTGAAAGTGGTAGGGGAGCGAGCGAGGCGCAGGATGAGCGGGAAGTGAGGTGGTGCGTAGATGAAAATAAACAACAGCAACAACTTCAGTTTCACACACAATAAATACGATCATGATTCACAAAATTACACGTTACATAATGTTATCGTATGTCTATTCATACTTGATAAATAAGTCGCGCAAAATATTATATTTCTACGTTATTCTTAGAGTGCACGCACTAAACCCGTGAAACAAATACTAACTTTTAGTTCTAAATGGTGATAAATAAACGATAGAAAACAAAGGATTCCGTATGAAATAGTACCGGTAATTAGTACTCCTTAATGTTCACGGATTTAGTGCGTGCACTCTACTTCTCCATTTCAGATCCCCTGGGTGGGTGTAAGAAGCTTAGCTTTCATAGCATTCTTTTCTATTTGCAGTCAGTCGGAGTTGGAGTCAGTAGAAAGTAGTAGGGGAGCGACGCAGGACGGACCGGGAGATAGGTACGTAAAGCTTCCCAGGGCTGCACATTGCATTCGTTCACTCCATTTTCCGAATCTGTGCCTTGCATTTGCAGTCAGCCAGCCAGTCCGCCGAGAAAACCCAAGCGTGCGCGAAAATCGTCGGCGCCGCAGCACAGGTAAAGTGCGGAAATTGTTCCTTGATATCATTAACACACACTGTTATGCCACAGCCCCGGGAGTGCTTCACAACACTAGCTGAACATAGTCTCTTCGTATTGAAATGTTGCGCAGAGGGTTTCTCTTGCTTTTGGAGTGAGTGGCAACCGTACAGAAAAATCTGCCATCCAAGCCATCAGGACGGCCCTGGAACAGGACCAACCAGTGAACCGGGAGTGGCTGCAGTTCCTGAGCCTGCAGTAGGTGGGTGGCCGAGTGCAGGGAGGGAGGGAGGGAGGGAGGGAGGGATGGGTGGGCACGCTGGCGGATTACTGCAAAAGAAAGAGAATTACAATTAGAATTACAACGAGCATTAGAATTCCACCCCTCCCTCCTTTCAGTCAGTCACCATGCTGCAGACCAGACCTCTTTAAAAAAACAAAAAATGACAAAAAACAAACTCTTATTATGACATATGAGATGAGATGAAATGATATGATGTGATGTGATAATAGAAAACAAACAAAAAACAGAACAAGACTCGTAAACAAATTATGATTATTTACTATGATCGCTTTCATTATGTCATAATGTGATATAGGAGAGGCTCCAGTTCCTGAGTGCAGGGAGGGAGGGATGGATGGATGGGTGGGCACGCTGGTGGATTACAGGAAAAGAAAGAGAATTACGATTAGAATTACAACAAGCATTAGAATTCCACCTCTCCCTCCTTTCAGTCAGTCACCATGCTGCAGACCTCCTAACAACAACAACAACAACAACAACAACAACAACAACAACAACACAAACTCTTAATGTGACATATGATGGGAGATAAGATGAGATGAGATGAGATGAGATGAGATGATAAAAATAAATAAATAAAAAAATGCAGTAAGCTTACCCTAACCCTAACCCTCAATGTCATATCATATCATTTCGTATCATGATATTTTTGCTGACTGCAAAGTCCCACATTTTGCTGACAAAGTCCAACATTTGCTGACAAACTCCCACATAGGCTGATAAAAACCCATCTGGTTCTACCCCTAACCCTAACCCTCAATGTCACATCATATCATTTCATATCATGATACTTACATTGCGATTATTTGCTATTATCGTCGTCGTCATGTCATAGTACGGTCTGAAATCGAAGATATTTCAGCCAGACTATCCTATTGACTCAGCACAAGAGTACTTATACCAAACTATAGGACTGGTTTCCAAATGATGTACAGTTCTGCACCCAGTTCAAAAATTGTCGTTGCAGGGACCCCAGTCCTGTGCACTCGGCTAGTGCTCGAATTGAGATGAGATGAGATGAGATGAGATGAGATGAGAAGAGATGAGATGAGATGAGATGAGATGAGATGAGATGAGATGAGATGAGATGAGATGAGATGAGATGAGATGAGATGAGATGAGATGAGATGAGATGAGATGAGATGAGATGAAATGGTATAAATGAAACAAAACAAAAAATGCAATAAGCTTAGTACCCTAACCCTAACCCTCAATGTCATATCATATCATTTCATATGGGACAGAGTCAAAAGACACTATTTTTGGACAATTAATAAGTATTTAGCTATAAATCTAGAATTTTAATTAGGAACGCCTCGCGTACACATAGGAATGTATTTCCTTAGTTAACTGTTTATGCGGAAAACGCGTAAAGCAAGGAGAGGTTTCCGTACATAATTACACTACAGTGAGTTGCGTTAAGGTTTGGCACATGTTTGCGTAAATTCGCGTTCAGTACATCCTGCCTACGAGGTAGGCCTAGGGCGTACAACGCGCAGCGCAGGAGTTGTAAGGTCTTAGGAATGCAGGGTGTCCCATAAAAGTAGGCCCAAACTAAGTTTCAAGCAGTGTAGTTTAAAGTTCTTGAAGACGTTGCGCTGTCTACGGATTTTTTCACATATCAAGACAAAGAACTCTCTTCGATGCAAGGTACTGGAGTCTCTTACACTTTTACCTAGGATAGATTTAGGACAAATTTACGTTAATATCGTCAACTAGTCGTCATATTTTACAGTGTAGATTATCTATATATTTGTTAAAGCATTCGCTTATGTGATTTTAGTCGTACTAGTCGCATTAGCGCTTTCAGTACAATGCAATAGTAATTTAGTCATCGCGCTAAGTGCGTTTTGTCATTGAAATTCGTCATGTAGTCACAGTTAAAATACTTTTAAACATTACTTAAACAACTCGGCAGTAAATAATCTAAAGTTATTTAGAGTTTTTCCAGTAAAGTACTAGCTGCGTAATATTCGCTTTTCAAACTCTTTAAAACGTTTACTATAGGATCGCTACCGCCTTGAACGTTTGTTTAACCATGGTTCTTCTACGCTTATTTATTAGCCTTAACCGCAGGGTATAAGACCTTTTTTCAATCCATCTTTTGTTCGCTATGTAAACTCTACACTCAAGGTCAAGTTATCGTGTAATTCGTAGGTTAAATGTCATAGACAAGGGCTAAAACACTTACCTAAAGCCATAGTAAACCTCTAAGACAACTTGTCCATTGTTCTCCCATCGGTTTAGTTCATTTTAAACGGTTCATAGCTTGTACATTAAACTTCGCAATTCTAGTATGTTTTAAACACTGCTAATTAGTACGCAATATTCAAATGACCTGTGACGTAATTTACGTCATTTCCGTTTCTATTGATATCTAGCAAAACAGTGTATCTTACTGATTCACTCTTTTGGCAATAACCTTTTGGCTATTAATTTAGATAAGCTACAAAGGTATTTTTAGTTGTTCTATTTTCCATTAGAGATATCCTGTAGTCTCGTTCCCGTTTTTTGTGTGTATTGTAAGGTCGTTTGAATTTTTCAATAGATTCTCTTGTCAAAACCACTTGCAATCTGACTCATATATGTTTACATTGCGATTATTTACTATTACCGTTGTCATCATGTCGTAATACGGTCTGAAATCGAAGATATTTCAGCTAGAATGTCCTGTGGACTCAGCACAAGAGTACTACAGCCTTGTTCGTTCACCCAGAACACCCTTACAGACCCAAGAGTCGTTGAATTTGCTGTCATATTAATTATTGGGTTGAGGAAATGACCAACATCAATAGGGCTGCATTGATTAACAGATTGATTGGGCTCAAAACAACCTACAGGGTTCTTAGGTTGAAACCAAGTCACGCAGGTGGAATCCAAGTCAAACAGACGACAGAGAATGTTTAAAAAAATGCTTACCAATACTACAATCAGGATGGTTGCAGTTAATTACCACATTGAGTGGGCTCAAAACCACCTGCATGCTTAGATAACAGCCACTTCAACCCATTTCTTATTGCATGCATGACACGGGCCTGAAAACAAAACGAAAACAAAAATTCAATCTCTACGCAAGCACTTCTAGACAAGAATTCACTAGTTGATGTGTGTTACATAGGGAACTATAAAGCAATCCCTACAACAGCTGCTCTTATCGTATTCTTGGCAATCTTCAGCTTGCTACCAAGACATTTATTCCTATTTATTTTGCTTCATTCATTATTGCTTTTTGTTTGTTTTGGTTTTCGTTGGTTTGTTTGGTTTTGGTTTTGGTTCCTTTTTTGTCCTCGTTCTGGTTGTTGTTTGTTAGGTTGGTGGGTGGGTGGGTGGGTTGGTTGGTTGGTTGGTTTTTGGGGGGTTTTTCGTTAGTCCTTCCACATGTTATTCTATTATCATTGCTTCGACGACCTTCGCCCACCACAACACCCAGCCCACACCCCCCACGTGCCAAAAAACCACAGCAAGACCAAGTCACAACCCAAAACGCAACTTCTTCCCCTCTTACACTACCATTTCAAAACATGCTTTTTCGCAATCTTACACACCAACACTCTTCCACCCACACTCTTGCAAGCCCCAAATCACCTCCCTACCCTCTCCAAATCCCACCCAAACTCCAACAAACCTCACTGCGCATGACCCAACCACACGTAAACAAACCCACTCTCAAGATGGCCGCACGTTCCAACGCCAAACTACCGCCAACCTCGGCCGCTCTCTTCCCTCAACTCTACCTCACCCCGCCGCACACTCCAGCCAAACTACACCCAACAGCTAACCAACCAACTCATGCTTCTTTCGACGCCCTTTCCAACCACTCGCACTCATCAGCTTTTCAGTACTTTTTGTACATACTACACAATCTACGATCTGGAGTTGCCAAACGTACGCTTCTACGAACATTCCACCAGCAAAAACCCACGTCACATTGACGTAAATCATTTCGCAGTCCCCTTCTACAAAATACCTTTGCACAACCACTAAGTCAGTTTCTTCTCTCTTTCAGCCACAGGTCACATCGATCTCCTTCCACGAGCTTGTTCGCCCTCCCTCAGTACTATGGCTCTAAACCTACTTGGAGACTACTCTTCCTGCACCACCGACGACAGTGCCAGTGATGACGGTCACGATTTCCTTGGGCTAACAACCAGCACCATCGTCACGCCACACTCCAACCAGCACAACAGTCCTTTTTCCAGCGACGATGACTGCGGCGAACTAACAGCAGCCTCGACTACCACTTCCAACACCAGGCGCGGCAAATACGCTCTCACCTTCGTGGCGCTGCCCACCGTCATGAAAGTGTTTTTCAAAGAACTGAGGTCCCATTTCACCAAGCCCGTCAACTTGACAAGACAAAAACCGCCAGTCTCGCAAAGTACCTACGCAAAAGCCCAAGAAAGACTTCTCTGTAAGTTCTACAGCTAGCTAGCTAGCTAGCTAAGCTTTTATGCATTTCATGTCTTGAACTTTGAGTTGATTTGATGTAGTGTTTGTGTAATTCACTGACTGCATAGATTACATTCTAGCACTGAGTTTTTTCACTTTTTTATTTCTCCACGTGTAGGCTTTCTTGGCTTTGCCTTCAACCACCTGGGGCTGGAACTGACGCCTGACCTTTTCTTGAGACTCAAGGTCATTGAGCAATATTTGACCTATTTGAAGGTAAGAAATTAAGGACAGCTTTCCTAGTTTTCATTTCCAACAGCTCCAACAACATTCATTTATGTATTGTGCAACAATTCATCATGCTCTCATCTAAAACATGAATTACAAACTATTTTGACCCTGCTATTTTTCCTTCTTCATCTTATTTATTGACATATATTCTTGCGATGATCAATTTATTACCTGTATCCATTTTCTAAAGTCATTCAACAACAATGATGTTTCGAAACTTCGCCCGCATTACAGCTTGAAAGAAACTAATTTACCGTTACTGAATTGACTCGTTTCAGCAAGTCAGGCGATTATCTTCGAACACCTTGGCCAACCACGCCGCTGCCATTTTGTATCCAGCTAAATTCATGCACCCAGAGCAGTCACCAGATTTCACTGATGTTCCTGTCATCAAACAGCTTCGTGGACAGGTGGCCAACCTGCAGAGGGTTGGCCACAAAGAAACCCCTTCTTCCAAAGAAGATCTCGAATCCCTCAACAGGTGGCTGGACTGGAGCGAGATTGTGGCTACGGTTGCTCTGCAGAAGGAGAGGGTGGACATGGCTCGGACAGCAGACACCAGAGCCAGGGAGAGTGCAGACCTTTTACTCCTTTCGCTCTATGTTTTGATACCGCCAAGCCGGGGACTTGAAATAAGAACCCTAGAACTGTTGCCTCAAGCACTGACCATGGCCAGCCCAGAAACTGCCAACAAGAACCTGGTACAATTGCATGAGGATGGCTCTGTCACACTGAAATTCCAAAACTACAAAACAAGAAAGACTTATGGTACAGACACTACTGTTCTGCAGGTAGGTAAAACACTAGGCTGCTTCCTCTCCTTCAAAATTATTTTGTCTGCGTCATGCATCTATAATAGTATTGCAATAACAATAGCATTGCTTAAATCCTCTCTGCCTCTCTTTGCAGAATGACCATGAACTCTGCCATATACTGCAAGACTACGTGAAAAAACACAGGCCAAAGTTGGTCAATGACAGCAGCAAAAATTTCTTGCTTTTGGTAAGTTTTCAACTTCACTGTCTTCATAGTTGTACCTTGGGGTGGTGATCTTTGACCAATCTTCTCAAGGAGGGTAGTCATTTTGAAATATATACCCTATGTGGGGTTCTGGTTTTCACCACAATCACCTTTCCATGGGTCACACTTAAAAGTGCAAAGGACCAACCCCAACCCTAACCCTAACCCTAACCCTAAACCCTAACCTAACCCTAATCACCTTTCCATGGGTCACACTTAAAAGTGCAAAGGACCAACCCCAACCCTAACCCTAACCCTAACCCTAACCCTAACCCTTAGGGTTAGGGTTAGGTTTAGGGTTAGGGTTAGGGTTAGGGTTAGGGTTAGGTTAGGGTTAGGGTTAGGGTTAGGGTTAGGGTTAAGGTTTAGTGGGTTTTTTTCACGTTTTACTACCCTAAGTAAAATCTTAGAAATTTCTCATTTTTATGGGTTTCCTGTTGTTTTAGTGTCTTGGTTAGGGTTAAGATTAGGGCTTAGGGTGTTTTTCTCTTTTCACTACCCTAAGTAAAATCTTAGAATTTTGTCATATTTTTGGGTTTGCTGTGGTTTTAGTGTCTTGGTTTGGTTTTAGGGTTAGAGTTTAGGGTGTTTATTCACTTTTCACTACCCTAAGTAAAATCTTAGAATTTTCTCATTTTTATGGGTTTGCTGTGGTTTTAGGGTCTTAGTTAGGTTTTAGGGTTAGGGTTTAGGGTGTTTTTTCTTTTTTTACTACCCTAAATGAAATGTTAGAATTTTCACATTTTTATGGGTTTCCTGTGGTTTTAGGGTTAGTGTTTAGGGTGTTTTTTCACTTTTTACTACCCTAAGTAAAATCTAAGAGTTTTCACATTTTATGGGTTTCATGTGGTTTTAAGGTCTTGGTTAGGGTTAAGCTTGAATTGTAAGTGGTAACCCTCCTTTTTGTCCCAAGGGCAATCATGTAAGACTTTAATGTATGGATGTTGTCTTGTGCTTTTCGTGTAGCTCATTGTCGGGACTACCCACCCGTGATGTTTGAGTGACATCTGTTGAATATTCAATGAGATAGAGATCCTCAAACTTAGGGTTGCCAGTGTGGGCACTTAGAAAAATGTCGTACTTGTGATATATGACTAAGGTACCCGATCAAAACCCTAGAAGGGAATCATGTAAGGCCTTAATGTATGGATGTCATCTTGGGCTCTACGCGTAGGCTAGCGTCAGGACTACACGTCAATGAAGTTTAAGTGACATCTGCTGAATATTTAATGAGATAGGGATCGTCAAACTTAGGGTTTCCAGTGTTGGCACTTAGGAAAATTTTGTACTTGTGGCATATAACCTCAATACCCTACTTTCACCCCAGGGGGAATCATGTAACCCTTAATGCCTGGATGTCATGTTTTGATGTTCCTGTAGCCCACCCATGGGACTACCCACCCATGAAGTTTGAGTGACATCTGTTGAATATTCAATGAGATAGGGATCGTCAAAGTTAACGTTGCCAGTGTTGGCACCTAACCCTAAGTGCTGACCCTAACTTTCATCCCATGAGGAATCATGTAATCCCCACTGGATGGATGTCATGCTTTAATGTACTTGTAAACCACCTATGGGACTACCCACCCATGAAGTTTGAGTGACATCTGTTGAATATTCAATGAGATAGGCATTTTCAAACTTAAGGTTTCCAGTGTTGCCACAATTTTCGTGTTTCTGACATATAACCTCCAGGGTATAGGGTAAGGGTCTAAGATATAGGGTATAGGTATAGGGTGTAAGGTAAGGGTTTAGGGTATAAGGTAATGGTGTAAGGTAAGGGTTTAGGGTATAGGGTAAGGGTCTAAGATATAGGGTTTAGGGTTAGGGTAAGGGTATAGGGCAGGGGTGTAAGATGTAAGGTAAGGGTTTAGGGTATAGGGTATAGGGTATAGCATATACGGTATAGTGTAAGGGTATAGGTATAGGGTAAGTGTATAGTGTAAGTGTATAGTGTGAGGATATAAGGTATAAGGTATAGGGTATAGGTAAGGGTATAAGGTAATGGTGTAAGGTAATGGTGTAAGGTAAGGGTTCAGGGTATAGGGTAAGGGTCTAAGATATAGGGTATAGGTATAGGGTATAAGTATAGGGTAAGGGTATAGGGAATAAGGTAAGGGTGTAAGGTAAGGGTATAGGGTATAGGGTAAGGTTATAAGGTAAGGTTATATGGCAAGGGTATAGTGTAACATTATAAGATATAGGGTGTAGCATGTAGGGTATAGGTTAAGGGTATAGAGTATATAGGGTATATAGGGTATATAGGGTATATAGGGTACATAGGGTACATAGGGTACATAGGGTACATAGGGTACATAGGGTACATAGGGTACATAGGGTACATAGGGTACATAGGGTACATAGGGTAGGTACATAGGGTACATAGGGTACATAGGGTATATATAGGGTATATAGGTATATAGGGTATATGGGTATATAGGGTATATAGGTATATAGGGTATATAGGGTATATAGGGTATATAGGGTATATAGGTATATAGGGTATATAGGGTAATGTATAGGGTATATCTAGGTATCATGGGTATATAGGGTAGTGTTGTCTCGGGTACTGTAAGGGTAGGGTATAGGTCTCGTGTACCGTGTTCGTGTCAGGGTGTAGGTATCTGTCTCGGGTCGGGTCCGGGTGGTCCGGTGGTCGGTTGTTCCGGTTGTTCGGTTGGTACGGGTCGTCCGGGTGTCCGGTTGTTACCGGCTGGTGGGGTGGTGCGGGTGGTGGGGTGGTGCGGGTGGTGGGGTGGTGACGGGTGGTGAGGGTGGTGCGGGTGGTGAGGGTGGTGAGGTGGTGGGTTTGGGTTCCGGTTTGTAGGTGTGTCCGGGTCGTAAGGGTAAGAGGGTAGATTGAGTGAAAAGTGGTTGAATGTTCAATAATTTATAGAGGTTATGCTGAATAGGGAAAGCTGTAAAGAGATACTTTTATTGAGTTATTGATAGTTTGTCGTACAGCTTGCCTTAAGGACATTACCTCTTAGCAATTTGAGAGCAAGCTGTTGAATATTTGATGACATATAGAAGTTATCTAAAACAAGGGAAAGCTGTAAGGAGATACTTCTATGGAGTTACTTATAGTTCATCATAAAGCCTATGCTCTAAGCATTATCTCATAGCAGTTTGACTGATAACCATTGAATAACAAATGCGATATAGCCGTCATTCAAAACAGGGGAAAGCTGTAATGGGATACTTCTATTGAGTTACTTAGAGTTCATCATAAAGCCTGTACTCTGGACACTACTTCCTAGAAGTTTGACTGATATCCATTTATTGTTCAATGATTTATAGAGGTTATGCTAAATAGGGGAAAGCTGTAAAGGGATGCTTTGATTTTGTTATTTATAGGTCATCATAAAGCCTAGGCTCTGGGCATTATCTCATAGCAGTTTCAGTGATAGCCGGTTATTGTTGAATGAGATATAGCCGTCATTCAAAACAGGGGAGAGCTGTAATGGGATACTTCTAGTGAGTTACTTATATGAAATAAATATCATCTGGATTCATTCAAAGTTTCTTTTATTTTATCTTCACATTTATCTTACATAATATAACCCAACCACCCTTCACCCTCACCCTAATCCTTGTTGGAGGGATGAAATAGATATCATTCGCATTCATTCATATTGTTTTTCATTTTATTCACATTCATCTTATAGAGTATACCCCAACCACCCTTCACCCTTGTTGTACGGATGCTAGTAGTGCTAAAGAAATATCATTCGCATTGTATTTCATATTATGTTCACATTGATCTTATATCCAATAGATATCACTTTTTATATGTTTACACTTTATTCTTTTCTACTTTGATGTTAACATTGTAACATAGGATAAGTGTCTTGACCTTATGCAATAAAGACCTATTATTATTGTTATTATTGAGTCATCCATCCTTTGATCTAGAGAGAATAACTCCCTTTGTTGTTGTTGTTTGTGCTCGCCTAAATCAAGAATCAAAAGTAATTGAAACAATAACATTGAGCGAGCCGCTTAGCGCTTTCGAAACAATAACAAATCACTGCTGTTTGTAAATAAATCAAGAACTGGGAATAAAAGCTATAGCTGGCTACTAAGCGAATCAAAGATATATAAAGTATCCATATCTTTGAATAAATAAACACTTGAAATATGCAACTAGTTGGGTCTTGACTTGAGGCTTCGAAGTATTGATTGTTTGTTTGATTGAGTTGTTTGTTCAAGCGATTCGCCGCTTGAAAGGAACTGCAAAGAAACAGAAGCGACTGTTGACAGATCGAAGAAGCTTGATATCAATGTCATCCAGCTCACTGACTGACTGAATGGACTGTTGACAGGCTATTGAGCTTCATTTCCGATCCACTGTTGACGAAAGGCAGGCTAGCTGTAGGATAGTTAGACCTCGCATCGATCTATTCACTGAAACATTGCGAAACATTACCGAGTATCAGCTTTGCCGTATAAAGCCGTAGCTTGTTTTGCTCGCAGTTTAGAAGCAGTAAAGCCCTTGAAGTCAAGGATAATCGTCTTTCGGGAACCTTCACTGCCATGGAGAACCAATATGGAAGTCGAGAAAGCTTGTCCGATGGAGTAAAAGTCTTCTTTAAGAGCGATAAATCAAACAAAGTAGCTTTGCTGAGCGCCCTGTTATTGATCTATAAATAACAGTGTCTAGACACGGCCAGACACCGCTAATGGGTTGGCGAGAAAAAGCCCTCTCGCTGCCTAGTGCATGAAAAACAGCGTACGTGACCAACGACACCTCACGAGGCCCCTAGCCTCATGTACAGACAGACAGATCTAGACGCGCGTG
Source organism: Actinia tenebrosa (assembly GCF_029948245.1). Lineage (NCBI taxonomy): Eukaryota > Metazoa > Cnidaria > Anthozoa > Actiniaria > Actiniidae > Actinia > Actinia tenebrosa. The sequence continues at coordinate 6,761,940 of NW_028292578.1, forward strand.
CCCAAGTTTAGGCGCCAAAACAGTAACGGCTGCACTGCCTCCTTAATAACTGATGAAGAAAACACAGGAAACCCAACGGTATGGCCAACCGGCGTAGCCCCCTCCTACATCAAGATTATAGTACAAGTGCTTGGGCACCCTCCAACTAGCTCCTCGCCCTTGGGCCACACGTTCACTGGCCTCTCAAACTCCCCGTGAGGGTGCCCAAACACCGATCAACCCACCAGGTCTGGCCCTACATGGTAGCAACCAAACTATACTGCCCTATTGATGGACAAAAAAACCTCCCTATTGCTCACCATGCAAGACCCTCTACACACTTCTTCGTGCAGAGCTACATTGCTGCCTTCATTACGCTTAATGATGCCTTCGGGCACCTCATGGCTGATCTATTCCCTTCCCCTTTCTTCTTCTACCCACCAGCGACGAGCGACTGAGCGAGCTCGATACCAACTCTCTCTTTATACGCGGCCTATATGCTAATCTATCATCCCTGAGTACGCCATCTTGTTTACCACACTTCTTCTGCTGCTCACTTCCTTCCAATACAGCCCCTCTACGACCTAGGTAAGCTTCCTTCATTGTTATTTAGTCCTGCTAGACTGCAAACACTCTAAGTCGCCAACACTTTACACTATTTACTGCTCGAAACAATACTACAATAGCAGGTTTTGCATGATTTTGCAGTTCCGCACTTTCACTCTTTCTACTCTTCATTGCATTACCATTCTTTTATACATATTACTTCACCTCAATTACAATGTTTACGCTTACTTTTGGCATCATATTTTGCTAGTTTTGAATGCCTACAGCCTAAGTTTACTCTAAGTTTTTGTCTTTGCCATTAGTCATTTCATGTTAGAATTCTTATGACCACCTTTTCTATTCAATTACTTGAATGTGAACATATACAAAAAACATATACTTTTTTTATTTTTACAAAATTATACATTTATTATTGAACTATTTTATCATTCTTACTATCAATAGCAACATAGGGTTGTTGGTTAAGTGCAAACCATTAAGCCCTCAAACACTAATAACTAAATAGTACTCAATAGTACTAAATAGTTCGAATTATCTATTCTTATATTGTCTTATATTGCTAAGTGCTTCAGCTAATTCAACGCACTACTTAAGTGTTATCATGTTTGCATATTACATTGATCTGCTAAAACACCGCCTACACATTTACATTCATTTTACTCCTTGTATGCTGGCCCATCCTTCTCATACAAAAATAATGACAACAATGAAAGAAACATTCAAGTTAAGAAAAATAACTTTGATAAAAAACATCAAATGAAAATGCTAATGAAGAATATAAATAGAGATCTAATAAAAACAAGGAAAAATAAAATAACCTTGAGGTTGAAAAATAAATTAAGGCAATCGGTGATGTTTACACCAGACGCCATTTTGATTTGGTGAGTGAATCGCTGCTCTCGCATACCGCTGGCTATGAGAACACAGGGCCGACCCACAAGATTTAATTTCTTGGATCATTTCACTATGAGAACACTGGGCCATGCACTGGCCCATTGTTCTCATTGCTAAATCCAAATCAAATACACATAGTAATGCTTGCTTTTTCTTTCTTTTTTTTTATTTTTATTTCCTTTCTTATCTTATTTCTATTTTATTGTTATTTTTGTCTTCATTTTTAATTTAATTACATTTTTTTTCAACCTCAATTTTATTTCTTTTTCTTTTTCTTTTTTTTCTTCTTAATCTATATTTATATTTTTCTACGCAAGCTCTGAAGGGATATTTCAGACTTCGGACTTAGTATACTCCACACTTCAGACTTAGGATATTTCAGTCTTAGGATATTTCAGGCTTGTTCGGACTTCCAGTGGACTTCCCCATAGTACAAACTCATTGACAAAATGGAGGAAGAGGTATTTTCTTTCTTCACTCAGCTTTTTTTCACATCACAGCATGTTACAATCACAACAACTGCAGAACGCGGAGAAAAACCCGATGAGCACAGGAGACAGCCTGTGTAGCTCGGCTCTAGGGGGGGAGGGGAAAGAGGAGAAGTCTGCATTTTTTTATCAATGAATGTCAGTGAAGCCATTGGAACCTGGATGTAACTAAAAAGCTGGATAATTCATATTCGACCACAATTTGAAAGAAAAGCTTGAGTGAGTATTGCAAAATGTATAAATAAGGCTGGCTGGCGCTGGTTGAACTCTGAAGTCTGAAATATCCTACGTTTGAAGTCTGAAATGTCCCTCTAGGGCTTCCGTATTTTTCATTTCATTTCATTTTCATTTTTCTTTCTATTTTCATTACATTAAATTAGTTTTTTCATTTTATTTTCATTTTTCATCTCATTTTTCATTTTATTTTTATTTTTCCAAGTTATTTTTCTTTACTTACCCAGTGTTCTCTTTTTGAAATCATCCATGAAATTCAATCTTGTGGGTCGGCCCTGTGTTCTCATAGACAGCGGTATGCAAGAGCAGCAGTTCACTGACCAAATCAAAGTGGCGTCTGGTGTAAACATCACTGATTGCCTGAATTTTTTTTCAACCTCAAGGTTATTCTATTTTCTTTTTCTTTTTTTTTTTTCTGTATTTATATTTTTCATTTTATTTTCATTTTTAATTTCATTTTCATTAAATCAAATCAATTTTTTTATTTTTCATTTTATTTTCATTTTTCATTTTATTCTTCATTTCATTTTTCATTTTATTTCTATTTTTCAAAGTTATTTTTCTTTACTTTGAATTTTTCTTTCATTGTTGTCATTATTTTTCTATGAGAACGATGGGCCTTCATACACAAGTATTCATGTTGCTATCTATCGATTTTTTACACTTTCTGGTAATTTCAATAATACATTGTTCTGTGCATCTGCTTTTTTTTTCTGAGTCAGAATTGAAATTCATTCAAAATTTTATCTTTTTCAATATAACCTAATAGTTGCTGATAAACTAGTTTCTCAAATATTTTTGATAATGTTGACATAATAGAGATTGGTCTATAGTTAGTAGGGTCCAAGGTATCTATCCTCCTTTAGGAACTGGTCTTACCTTTCAAAGACTCTGGTACAATTCCTTGTACAAGTGATAAGTTCAATATTTCAAGCTAATTACATGCCCCTAACCCTAATTAATTACTCATTTACTTTGAAAATATTTTGATACAATGATTTGGAATCCCAATTAATGACTCTTTCGCATCTTCATTATCTATTATATCTTGCACTTCATTAGTGAGTATACCTCAGAACAAAGCTATTTAGATACGATCTTTAATGTAATTTGATGGATCTGTTTAGGTCTTAGGAATTTTGTAGTGTTTTTTGGTGGCCCTCTCTTTCCTTAGATATAACAAATTTTGGCCCCCCCCTAAATACTTGCACAATTCTTTCTGGCCCTCCCCTCCCCACAACTTATTATTTAGGATGACTATGGCAAGCCAATGGTAGCAATATTTAATACACAAATAAAATATTTCATCCACGAATACAATATTAAAATCATGTCTTAATTATTTATAAGCGAAAAAAATATATTTCATCTAAACTTTAATCTTTTTATTTATTCCTTTTTTCATTTTCTGAAGTTTTAAATTTTTATTTAATTCTAACAGATTTTTATTTAAACTTCATAAATATCTTTACATTTTCATTTAATATTCCTGGGACGGGCTAGGCCAAATCTGTCTGGGAATGAAATTTCAATGCTAACAGCAAAAATGGCTACCATACCTGACCGATATTATTTTTAATGACCGATACTATTTTCTATATATATCAACGATCTTCCAGCTAAACTACAGTCCAAAGTTCGACTATTTCAAAGGCGGATCCAGCCAAAATTTTAGGGGAGTGGGGGCTAATTGAGTTTCTTCCGTCAACACAACGGAAAACAAAAGCATCAGTTTTTTCTGCTGAAGGGGGAGGGGGGGGCTTCAGCCTTCGTTTGCCCCCCCCCCCTTCCCTTCACTGGATCTGCCCTTGTATTTGCGGATGATACTATTGTGTATATGACTGTGCATATTGAAACTGATGCTGCCACCATACAGAAAGATCTTAAACTTCTTGAAGCATGGGAAAATAAGTCGAAGATGTCTTTCCACCCTGACAATTAATGTGCTTTGAGTCACACAGCGTAGGAAGCCTCTAATCTATGATTACGTCCTACACCACCAGACCCTTAAGGAAAAAGATGCCGTTAAGCACCTTGGTGTCACTGTACATCAAAAGCTCTCTTGAAATGAACATATATGCTCTGTATTCAAGAAAGCTAATTCATCCACAGACTTTCCGAGATGAAACTTGCAAATTCACCAAAAACTCATCAAAGCTAATGCATACAATACCCTTTTTCGTCCTCAAATTGGGTATGCCTCTACTGTGTGGGACCCTTTTACCCAAGTGAACCAAAATAAGATCGAAATGGTTCATAGAAGAGCAGCCACATTTGATTGTAACAACTACAGCAGCGAAGCAAGTGTCACCACGATGTTGGAAGAGCTTGCATGATTTGCACAGTCTTAAGCAGCGCAGAGCTGACCAGTGATTAGTTATGCTGTAAAAAATAATTTTTTTTATTATAAACAACTCTACAAAATAATTTTTTTATTATAAACAACTTAGTTGATGTAGATCTCTGTAATGAACTGATACCCTTGACAATAAACTTATAATCACAACAGTTCCTTTAAAATTCCTCTTGAGAAAAAAAGATATATACAATACAGCTTTCTACCATGGAAAATAAATCAATGAAACAATCAACCCGCTGAATTAGTCACAGCCCCAAATGTTAATGCATTTAAAAGTGGGGTCTGTAAATTAGAACACTAACTTTGATCCTGACCTACCCGAGCACTTAAGCCTCGAAGAGAGGGTGCGCTTGTAATTTGGTTAATGTACATGTACCAATGCTGTCAACAGAAGCGAAGAGAGGAAAAGAGTTTTTCTCCGACCTTTTCCCTCTCTTCACTTCTGTTTACGCTGTCACCCATGGTAGCCATTTTTGCTGTTAGCATTGGAATCTCGTTCCCAGACGGATTTGGCCGAGCCCGTCCCAGGAATATTAAATGAAAATGTAAAGATATTTATGAAGTTTAAATAAAAATCTGTTAGAATTAAATAAAAATTTTAAACTTCAGAAAATGAAAAAAGGAACGAATAAAAAGATTAAAGTTTAAATTAAGTATATTTTTTACAGTTTTAAATAATTAAGACATGATTTAAATATTGTATTCGTGGATGAAATATTTCATTTGTGTATTAAATATTGCTACCATTGCCTTGCCATAGATGGCCTCGTTTTTAATATAGCGGTAAACGAGTTGCTCGTCTTTCCAATCTTGTTGTCACTGAGTGACAGTAGTTGCCATTCTACTATCAAACTCTTCTGTGTCATCTGTATCTGAACAAAGTTCAGCCAATATTTCTTCTTCCTCGCAATCCTCATCAGAAGATAATCCAGATTCTGCACTCCCATCAGTGTCAGTGTCACTGCCAGGCTCTGTAGTTGTCCCGTCTATTTTGCTTTCACCACGGCACTGCAGTTGATGTAACTTTAAAATGCTTATATAGGACAGCTACAGTTTGTTTTCTTAAAGAGCCATCATCAAGCATCGCAATCCAGTTGTAGTGTTCATACTTTTTTCTTGCCTCTGCAGATTTCTTTTCAGTTTTGTCTTCCTTTCTTTTTTCTTTCTTCTGTTCAAGCAATTTTAAATGTTCTAGATAGCTCTTAACGCACCGATCAGCTTCATGCAGTGACAGCATAATTCTTTTTTTTACATTTCTTTTCGCCTTATTTTTATGCACAAAAAGCTTTAGCCCTCCCCTTAAGACTTGCACAATTCTTTCTGTCCCTCCCTTTTAGCCTGCATGAAAAATAATGACCCTTCCCCATTTGCACCAGTCCTCCCCCTCCCCCTCCCCCTCTAACCCTAGCCCTAACCGTAATTCACCTGTCCCTTACAAGTTTTTCGAGAACCCTCATTAAAGTGAATGAAGTAAAGGTAGAGAGACCATCAGAATACACTAGAGAGTTTTGCTTTTTGCGGTTACTGCGTTGCTTATTGTTTTTGTATCATCCTAAGTATGATAATTAATATTATTGTAATATTGATGCATTTGATTTATGAATAAATGTGATTTAAGATAAGTACCTACGATATTTCAGCATGAATATTTCAATGTGATCTGAAGAGCACAGTGGATGGACCTTGCCGTGCACATTTAAAAGACAATACCGTGTAGTCTTATAAACAGTTTGTGAGCAACAAAATATCAGGTAAATATATATCTTTTATTAATAATCATAATAATCTTTATTCACGTGTCAATACACTTTAGCATGAAATATACTAATTGAGGCCACAAAGTAATAATAAAAAAAGGGAATATAACAGTTATCTATAAAATCCACATTAACATTATATATAAAAATTTAAATTTCTCAAATCTATAAAATATCTTACTTAAGATCTACGAGAGTGCTAGTAAATATTAAATATAGTTGAACGGTTATTCGTAATAATGGCCATGTATACCATACCAGTAAATCAATATTAAACCACAATAGTTTTAGGTTTTTATTTAAATCCTTCTTCAATCTTGTATGAATTTTGGAGTATTATGAAACAGCCAATTTCAGTCGATCTTACTGGTAGGTTACCCTGGCAATTACTTCCCCGCTACGCCACGTGGAGGCTACCGTTCTTCGTAGCGGGCACGCCACTTACACAAAGACAGAAAAAACCGACTGATAGGCAAACCACACACAAAATAGATACGCACGTGGAACAGAAACAGAAATTAAACTGAAACAGACATTTAAAAGGAATGCACATTAAACCGAGACACACATGCATGTAGCTTGGCTGTGGTACTGTCCAGGGGTTCCCTGTGAGATGAATATGATGTTATTATTACAATGGATAGAATGAAACTATTATTTTATTCGTGTCATATATAGTATGACAACAACAACAGCAGCAGTAACAATGATAAAAGCAACATTCTAAAAATCAGAAACAGCATTATTGTTTACTTACAGCTTCAGAATAAGGCTTCAAATCTATGGTTACTTTGTAGTGCTTGGCTGACACTTCACTGGTTAGTTTTTCTTGACTTATAAAATGATAAAATATATACTTTAAGCTATGGGTAAGATAGATGAGTCTTGATGAATTTCAAACAAGAATAAATTAATCAAAGAGCAGTACCTAACGTTTTTGTTGATAACTATCATTGGCAAGGCTTTATTCTGAAAAACACACACTTAAAGATAGTCAGTAAAAACGCGAAACGCATCTATCATATTCTATTTCTTCCATTTTTCCAGTCCATTCTCTCGAACCTGCTCAATTTGTCCAAATTAAAAATAAGTGTTGAAATTCAAAAGAAAAATATTATAAATTGTTCCAAAAAACTGCGAAGTAACTTTACATTAAATAATCATAAAGCTAAACATACCAAAGGCATTTAATTTCTTATACCCCTCTTATAAAATGTGAAAATTCTAAATCACATAATACAGTTATTCATTGATACCATGCACAAGTAAATAACATTTCGGTATACATCGTATCATTCGAATGTGCTAGCACAAGAGAGTACATTTCTTCATTCGCAATGCGCAACTAAAAATACAATGTCCATCGTATCCTTGGAATATACCAGTACAAAGCAGTATGCATCGTGACCATCACAATATGTTATTGCAAAAAAATGTACACTCCTTCATTTATATATTCGCTATAAATAGAAGTTCAATATACATCGTAACAATCGCATATGCTATTGGAAGACAGTGCGCCTCTGCGTTTATATCATCCGCAATTAAATTACATTACGATATATATCCATCGAATACCAAGCCGCTGAAAGATACTACACTTCTTCATTTATAATGCGCAATTAAATAACATTAAATAATATGCAGTTGCAAGACGCTCCCCTTCTTCATTTATATCATTCGCAAGAAATTAAGGCTCAGTATACATCGTAGCCATCGAATATGCGCAAGACAGTACCAAAGGCAAAACATACCAAATGGATTAATTTTCTATACCCCTCTTATAAAATGTGAAAATTTTAAATCACATTATAATACAGTTATTCATTGATACCATGCCCAAGTAAATAAGATGTCGGTATACATCGCATCCTTCGAATGTGCTACCACAACAGAGTACATTTCTTCATTCGTAATGCGCAACTAAAAATACAATGTCCATCGAATATACCAGTACAAAACAGTATGCATCGTGACCATTACAATATGTTATTGCAAAAAAAGTACACTCCTTCATTTATATAATCGCAATTTAATAGAAGTTCCATATACATCGTAACAATCGCATATGCTGTTGGAAGACCGTGCAACCTCGTCGTTTATATCATCCGCAATTAAATTACATTGCGATTTATATCCATCGAATACCAAGCTGCTGAAAGATACTACACTTCTTCTTTTGTAATGCGCAATTAAATAACATTCAACAATATGCAGTTGCAAGACGGTCCCCTTCTTCATTTATATCATTCGCAAGAAATTAAGGCTGAGTATACTTCGTAACCATCGAATATGCGCAAGACAGTACACTTCTTCATATAAATCCTGCACAACTAAATAAGAGTTCAATATCTATTTTTTCGAATATGCCAGTACAAAACAGCATACATCGTGACCATCAGAAGATGTATTGCGAAAATGTACAGATCTCCATATATTCCATGCATAATTAAATAACATAATATACATCGTATCTATCGAAAACATTGTTGAAAGATGCTACACCTTCTTATTTACAATGCGCAACTAAATAACACTTCAATATGCATCGTATCCTTCGAATATGCTAATACATGTATTTGCAACTAAGTTAAAGTTTGTTAATGTCGTGCGCAGGTTTCATAATGGGGAATGGAAAATATCGCAGTTTACCAAGTATCTTGTGGATCTAATATGGACGTTACAGTTTTAGTTACGTGTCGTGCGAAACAAAACAAAAAGAAGTACATCGAATGGTTCGAATATGTTGTAGCAAATCATAATACCATGTCCATCTTAAAAACAGTTAATATACATCGTATCCTTGGAATATGCTTCAATAAGACGTTAAGCCTCTTCATTTATATAATACACAATTACTGAATAACAGTTCATTATCTTTTTCGAATATATCTTTCGAATATGCCTTGGCAGGAGTGTACTCTTCTTCATTCAAATCATTCGCAATAGATAGCAGATAAATATACATCTTATCCATCGAATACATTGTTGAAAGAAACTGCACCTCCTTATTTACAATGCGCAACTAAATCGTCGTATCCTACGAATATCCTCATACATATATTTGTAACTCAGTTATAGTTTGTTAATGTCGTGCGCAGGTTTCAAAATTGGGAAATTGAAAAAATCGCAGTTCACTAAGTATCTTTTGGATCGAATATGGACCTTACAACTTAAGTTACATGTCGTGCGAAACAACAACAACAACAACCACAAAAACGAAAACAAAAGAAGTACATCGAATCGGTCGAATATGCTGTACTTTTCATGATACCATTTCCTCTTAAAGAACCGTTTATTATACATCGTATCTTTCGAATATGTTAAAATAAGACAGTAAACGTCTTCAATTATATATTGCACAGTTATTGAATAACAGTACGACATATTTTTGTAATGTATCTTTCGAATATGCCTTGGCAATAGTGTACACTTTTTCATTTATATCGTTCGCAATAAATAACGGTTAAATATACATCGTATCCATCGAAAACGTTTTTGAAAGATACTACACTTTCTCATTTACGATGCGCAGATAAATAACATTTCAATAGACATCGTATCCATCGAATACGCTAGAAAATATATTTGCTACTCAGTTAAAGTTTGTTAATGTCGTGCTAAGGTTTCATTATGGGGATTGGAAAAAAACGCAGTTCACTAAGTATCTTGTGGATCGAATATGGACGTTACAGTTTTAGTTACATGTGGTAAGAAACAAAAAAGAAGTACATAGAAGTACAAATAAGTACAAAGATAAGAATTAGAATTATAAAACAAGGTTTACCGAATTCAAAAAATAGCAAAATGCGTTGTAGTTATTAACTTAACTTACTTAAACGAACTTAATTACTAAAACTTAAATTACTCCGACGATGAAGAAATCAACGATTAAAATGAATAACTTACGATCTGACCAAAACATGTTCTTGTATGGTTAATGTTGTGAAACAAGCTTGGCCCTAAAAACGCCCATTTGGACTCTATGTGTTGTAGAACAATGATGAATATTTTTATGACAAAATATATGTCTTGAAGGTTTAAAAGAATAATGTTCCGAGGGTTAACGAAAGATGAAGATACTGGTCGAAAATAGGTAGAAGGAAAAAATGATAGACTTACTTCTCGAATGCCTCCTTGGTCATTTGGTTCCTTGGTTCCTTGCTTTGTAGATTCCTCGCCTTCATGATTCCTTGATTCCTTGGTTTCTTCTCTCCTTGGTTTCTTTCTTCCATGGCTTCTTCCCACCTTGGTTATTCCATCCTTGATTATTCCCTACATGTTTCCTTCCTTCACTGCCTAATTGCCTTCCTACCTAACTGCCGTAGTGGCTAACCTTTTTTGCCACGTCTTTCACGACGTCTCCCTGAACGCAGCGACAGCATGCCCGAAAGAAAGGCATATACTATCCCCAAGGCCCGGCTACCGGGGCGGCGTCCTTCGGCGAGGCATTCGCTGCAAAGCTAGGCCTCTCCGCGACAGAAAGTCACAGTTTAGCCAACGGCGATGTCGGCGCAACCGCTTCTTAACTTTATTTGGTTCCTGTTGAAACTCGTGGTTGGAAGCCGCAATAAATCCCTCGAAACAAACTCTTGTGCTCGCTTCGAAGTGACCTATTGGGCGCCATTGCCCTTTGTTTTGCGCCGGCACACGGCTCGGCGACTTTTGGCGAGACATTCTCTGCAGAGCTAGACCTCTCCGCGACAGAAAGTCACAGTTTAGCCTACGGCGAGGTCGGCGCAACCGCTTCTTAACTTTATTTGGATCCTGTTGAAACTCGTGGTTTGAAGCCGCAATAAATCTCTCGACACAAACTCTCTAAACTTCTTTGCCACGTCTTTCACGACGTCTCCCTGAACGCAGCGACAGCATGCCCGAAAGAAAGGCATATACTATCCCCAAGGCCCGGCTACCGGGGCGGCGTCCTTCGGCGAGGCATTCGCTGCAAAGCTAGGCCTCTCCGCGACAGAAAGTCACAGTTTAGCCAACGGCGATGTCGGCGCAACCGCTTCTTAACTTTATTTGGTTCCTGTTGAAACCCGTGGTCTGAAGCCGCAATAATCCCTCGAAACAAACTCTTGTGCTCGCTTCGAAGTGACCTATTGGGCGCCATTGCCTTTTTTTACAATCGTCTTTTTAGCCAATATTTACTACGTTTGCCTTTCCCAACAAGGCTACTTTGGATTCATGGCTGATTTCGCTTTGTTCCCTTTCAGCCCTTTCATGAACTCGTGAATTTCTGTTTACTCATGCATTCAACTTTCATTAATTTCAGTCGTTTCATACTTCCTAGCCGCAGCCTTATTGTCTCAAATCTCCCCGAAGGCATGGCCGGCATGCCCGAAATCCAAGAGGCTTATAGTATCCCTAAGGCCAGGCAACCGGCGCGGCGTTCTTAGGCGAGGTATTCGTTGCAAATTTACGCCTCTCCACGACAGAAAGTCTGTTTGCCCTTGCCCTTTTTTGACAAACGTCTTTGTAGCTAGTATTTACTACTTTGGTCTTCCCAAGCAAGGCCAGTTTGGATTCATGGCTGATTTCACTTTGTTCCATTTCAGCCCTTTCATAAATATATGTTATGATTATTTCTTTTTTTTTTTTTTGCATTACTAAAATGTGGTATCTAGTAATTGCAAATAATTAACTCCGACAATGAAGAAATTAATGTTCTAAATATATAAATTACGATCTGACCAAAACCTGACTCAATTAACCAACCAAATAATACGCATCCTTATTATCGTTATCTCCCAGAAGGTATGGCCCGCATGCCCGAAATCCAATTGGCTGATATTAACCCAAGGACGGGCAACCTGCGCAACATTCTTTGGCAAGGCATTCGCTGCAAAGCTACGCCTCTCTCTAAGTCACAGTTTGGCCAACGGCGATGTCGGCGCAACTGCTTCTACAATTTTTTTGGTTCCAATCGAAACTACCGGGTTTGAAGCCGCAATGAATCCCTCGAAACAAACTCTTGTGCTTGCTTCGAAGTGACCTATTGGGCGCCATTGCCTTTTTTTACAATCGTCTTTTCAGCTTATATCTACTACGTTTGCCTTTCCCAACAAGGCTACTTTGGATTCATGGCTGATTTCGCTTTGTTCCCTTTCAGCCCTTTTATGAACTCGTGAATTTCTGTTTACTCATGCATTTAACTTTCATTAATTTCAGTCGTTTCATACTTCCTAGCCGCAGCCTTATTGTCTCAAATCTCCCCGAATGCATGGCCGGCATGCCCGAAATCCAAGAGGCTTATAGTATCCCCAAGGCCAGGCAACCGACGCGGCGTTCTAAGGCGAGGCATTTGTTGCAAATTTACGCCTCTCCACGACAGAAAGTCTGTTTGCCCTTGCCCTTTTTTGACAAACGTCTTTGTAGCTAGTATTTACTACTTTGGTCTTCCCAAGCAAGGCCAGTTTGGATTCATGGCTGATTTCACTTTGTTCCATTTCAGCCCTTTCATAAATATATGTTATGATTATTTCTTTTTTTTTTTTTTTTGCATTACTAAAATGTGGTATCTAGTAATTGCAAATAATTAACTCCGACAATGAAGAAATTAATGTTCTAAATATATAAATTACGATCTGACCAAAACCTGACTCAATTAACCAACCAAATAATACGCATCCTTATTATCGTTATCTCCCAGAAGGTATGGCCCGCATACCCGAAATCCAATTGGCTGATATTAACCCAAGGACGGGCAACCTGCGCAACATTCTTTGGCAAGGCATTCGCTGCAAAGCTACGCCTCTCTCTAAGTCACAGTTTGGCCAACGGCGATGTCGGCGCAACTGCTTCTACAATTTTTTTGGTTCCAATCGAAACTACCGGGTTTGAAGCCGCAATAAATCCCTCGAAACAAACTCTTGTGCTTGCTTCGAAGTGACCTATTGGGCGCCATTGCCCTTTTTTTGCGCCGGCACACGGCTCGGCGACTTTCGGCGACACATTCGCTGCAGAGCTAGGCCTCTCCGCGACAGAAAGTCACGGTTTAGCAAACGGCGATATCGGCGCAACCGCTTCTTAACTTTATTTGGTTCCTGTTGAAACTCGTGGTTTGATGCCGCAATAAATCCCTCGAAACAAACTCTCTAACCTTGTTTGCCACGTCTTTCACGACGTCTCCCTGAACGCAGTGACAGCATGTCCGAAAGAAAGGCATATACTATTCCCAAGGCCAGGCAACCGGGGCGGTGTCCTTCGGCGAGACATTCGCTCCAAAGCTAGGCCTCTCCGCGACAGAAAGTCACAGTTTAGTCAACGGCGATGTCGGCGCAACCGCTTCTTAACTTTATTTGGTTCCTGTTGAAACTCGTGGTTTGAAGCCGCAATAAATCCCTCGAAACAAACTCTTGTGCTTGCTTCGAGGTGACATATGCAGCACCACGCCCTTCTTAGCTTACATTAATTACTTTTAGCCTTCCCCAGCAAGGCCAATTTGGATTCATGGCTGAATTTGCTTTGTTCCCTTGCAGCCTTTTATGGACTCATGCATTTGACTTTCATTTGTTTCAGTCGTTTCATGGTTCATTGCATATGTTATAGCTATTTCTTTTTCTTACATTACTAAAATGTTGTATCTAAAAATTGTTAAATTACCTCCGACAATGAAGAAAGTAATAATCTAAATATAAAACTTACGATCTGACAGAAAACGGTCTCATTTAACCAACCAATAGGCATCGTTATTATCGTTATTTCCCCAAACGCATGGCTAGCATGCCTGAAATGCAACAGGATTATATTATCCACAAGGCCCGGCTACCGGTGCGTTGTTCTTCGGCTATCCACGACAGAAAGTCACAATTTGGCCAACGGCGATGTAGGCGCATCTGCTTCTAAAATATATTTGGTTCCTGTCGGAACTCTGAGTTTGAAACCGCAATAACTCCCTCGAAAACAAACGCTTGCGCTCTCTTCGAGATGACCTATGCAGCACCACACCCTTTTTAGCTAACATTGATTACTTTTGGCCTTCCTCAGCGAGGCCAATTTGAATTCATGGCTGATTTTGCTTTGTTCCCTTGCAGCCTTTTATGGACTTATACATTTAAATTTCATTCGTTTTATTCGTTTCATGGCTTTCATTAATGCCATTATTGCTTACGTTGTTTCATGGCTTCATTGACCCAGCCTCATTGTCTGAAAGTTTCATTCACACATTGCTTCACATCTATACTTACTTAAATTACTATAACTATGATAACTATGATAACTATATATTATGACTATATGTTATAACTATTTCTTTTTTTATACTACTAAAATGTGGTATTCTATTAATTGTAAAATTACCCCAGCGATAAAGAAATTAATAATCGAAATATATGACTTACAATCTGACCAAAACCTCACTCAATTAACCAACCACTACGCATTGTTGTTCTTGAACCATTTGGTGATCCATTCTTGCTTATTGTTTCGTAGAAAGCTTGAACCAACAGCGCCCCTGTAGACTAGACTTACTTGTGGAGTGGAGGTGAAGGATGAGGTCTAAATCAAGCTTGGCTGTGGTACTGCCCGCCAGGGGTTCCCTGTAAGATGAATAGGAAGTTATAATAAACGAACAACAATAGCAGAAGCAGCAGAACAACAACAGCAACAACAACGCATTATTGTTTACTTACATCTTCAGTGTAGCCTTCAAATCTACGATCACTTGGTGGTAAGTTTCTTGACACTTCATTGCTTTTTCTTGAATTTCTAAAATAATAAAATAGATGATTATTAAACTTATAGGTAGAATATGTTTTATAAACATAATTAGATCACAACATTATTAATTGAAATAGGGTAAAAAAATCAAATAACAGTACCTGACTTTCTGTTGATAAATGTCATTGCCAGGGATTTAATCTGAAAACACACACTTTAAAAGCTGATCAGTAATTATGAATACACAAAATGCATCAAATATATTCTACTGATCCTATACTTCTCGCAACAATACTGATTTGAATCCCATGCGGCTGCTATATAACCTATATATACCTATAACTTTATGGACATCTTTGAAGGATTTAAAAAGAATTTATACTTATTTATAGGCGTCTTTTTTTTATGTAGTTTTCACGAATATTTGTCCATACTTATATTTTTATAGTTTTATTTATTTATTTATTTATTGTTCAAACATGTACTTTTATAGTTATTTTATAATGAATATATTTTTTCCTACTAGTCTTAATTGTTATATATTTTAACTTATTATATTCTCTTGTTATTGTAAAGCGAATAGAACAATTAATGATATAGATGCTATATAAATAAAGCTTATTATTATTATTATTATTATTATAAGCAGGCAAGCAGGCAAGAAAAAAGCTAAATAAACAAACAAACTGAAATATATGCATATGTTAGACAAACAAATTAAACATTAAAGAAATAAAGAAACAATTATAAACTCATACAAACAAATAACAACCGTGAGAGAGGTGACCACCAAAAGCAACTTGCATCCATCTCTCACCATCTCCAGAACCAAACTCATTTTTAGTTTCTGAGTGCTTGGAGGTTTTTTGTCATTAGCCTGAAAAAGATAAGTATCTATAAATTGCCTTATTTCTGAATCACTATAACGTCACTGCTTGTTTATGTGGGGGATAGAATTGCCAAATTGAATTGCCTTAAACCCTGACCCAAAATTTGCTCCTAGCAAAACAGTTTCATCTAAAATGGCCTGCTTTTCAGATATAATATGTGTTAATATGCACCAAGAAACATTCTGAGCGTTTGCTGGCCTAATCTACTTCCCTTTCGTGGATTGATACGGGTTTTAGAACATTTTTTGGCGAATTTGCGTTGATTTCAGACCCCCTCCGACGGCCATGATCCTTTGCATTTAAACATTAGATTGTTTTGATGTCACGTCATAGTGAAATAGGGCAATTGAATTTATAATATACCTGCTTTTATCTGTAAAATGCTGATTATCAGCTTATCAAGTTATTTTTGCGTGTACAGATCTTCGAGAGTTTTGGTCTTACAGAAAATGTATCTTACGAAAAAATTTTCAAAATTCACCTTAAACGTCTTCAAGCTTCTATCTTTTTCTGTTTTTCACTTCTTCATTTTATCTTTGGAATTGAATATTTGAATGGTAAAAAGTTTTCATATATTCGCAATATACCAATGAATCAATGAAAAAGTTAGAGAAAATTTTAAGTTAGAAGTGGCATATATCAGTCAGTCAATCAATTAATCAATCTATTAATCAATCAGGCAATCAATCAATGATTGAAAGCAGCAGTAAGGGGGACTCGCGATTGATGCCGTATATTTGCGGGTTTTACCCGGGAAATTACGAACGCGGGTACAGCAGATTTACGGAAATTCCGCGGTGTGTCCCTTACTGCTGCTCTGTTGGGTACTGCAAACGAAGTATAAAATACGTCCTATATAATGGATACCATCAAAAGTATCAAGAACAAGACTGTGCGCAAACTTAGAACCCAGGTTTTGGACAGGTTAGACGCAGACTTTGCCTTTACGACATTTATGGAAGGTAATACGGATGAGACTATGACGCAGGAAAGAGCAGAACAGATAATCGACCTAATGCCCGAAGGTAATTACCGTTTGGAGTTGACCTTTATAAAGTATCTGGACGGGGAATGGATTATTGAAAGGGGCCGCAATCCCATTAGAGCGTCTGGTAAAAAGAACCTGTTCGTCTTAAGTAAAGCTACCAACCCGGGAGCATTAGAAGGAATTGACATGTTATTCTATGAGGTTGCTTACCCTGTTACAGTGGTAATTTACGGGGCGTATGAAATGCCCACGCCAGATGTAAAGAAGTTACAACCAATGCGACATCCTGGTAACTGTGTTGGTAAGCTAGTCCGGGAATTCTTTGAAGATGCTTCCCGGGGTGGTAAGTTAACCTTAAAGCGCCGAGAAGCCATTCGAAAGTGGGAGCATTCTACCCGCAAGACTGGAGGAACCATAGCCAATATTAAGAAGTTGGAAGTGGCATTAGAGCGGCGTATACACGTTAAAGATATCACAGACGGGTTTATTTACTCTGGGACTCACAAATATGGAGGTAGAGGAGCTCCTATTGTTATCTACCAACATAATGGGCACGCTTGGCGGGAACTAAGGTTTCCTAAGAAGGTTAAGACCTCAGTCTACAAAGTATCTCCGTTAGCAGACTTGGTTCATGAGAATTCCATCTGGTTAATGGACGCAGAAGGTAGGCAATTTATGACACAAGACGGTACTTTGTATAGACCCGAAATGGAACAGCTGAAGATAGACAGCGTTTGTGAAGACCTGGGTGAAGATTTTCCCGAAGCATTAAGTTCTCGTTCCCTGGACTTCTTAGCCGCAAAGAAGCGTAATGGCTGGAAGCCGACTCCTAGCGACCTTCCAATTCCAAAAGCCTGCATAGAACATGGTCACGGAGGTCTTTGGAATATGGAATACGACGAGGACGAGTATGTCTCGCTGGATATGAAACATTGTTACCCTGCGTCTTTCAAAGGCCTAGGAGATTGTAAAGAGTATTATGACCGTTACGGACATCCGGGCAGCCAATTCTTTAGGGTAGCTTTGGATGGTACGTACGATGCCCCAGCAACAGGATTCGTTAGATTGACCAGCTGGAAGCTAAAGAAGGGATTACATCCCATAATTTACGCGTGGTATGGGAAGCATCTGCAAGAAAAGGAATGGATCCCTGTGCCGCTATTAAAGTTCCTCGAAGAACGGAAACTCCTTACGTACGCTGCTCATGAGGCAATATTATGTCGTCGGGAGTTTACCAAATGGCTGCCAGAAGACAATGCTACCGCCCGCATAGTTATTGGTAAGTTCACTCAGGGCGCAAAGGAAGGGGAGAAGCACATGCAACGCCGCTTAATCACAGATAAAGGAGAATTAAGCTTCCTCGTGCAACGAGCTCACGACCAAGGTTCAATGGTGTCAGTAGAGAAGTGGGATCATTTCACAGATTCCCTGCAACAATGGAATGCCTTGTGTTACTATCAAGACCACAGACCGCAGTATTACCATCTGCGTGCTAGCATGTTAGCTTACGCCCACATTAATCTCTTAGCGATGTTGCTGCGGTTTGACAAGGAAGACATTCCAAGAGTAGCTACTGACTCTTTGTACGTCAAACCTGCAGTGCTTGAAAAGGTGCAAGAGTTCTACACCGACGACGAATTAGCAGAAAGCGGGCAATGGAGGGTCAAGGACGAAGAGATAAAGGCCTGGCGAGCAAGAGTAACCTACGACGGTAATCATACTAAAGGAACGGTAACCCCGACTGAGGAACCATTACCAAGTGTCACAGACCCCATTTCTTACCACCGCTTCTCTTATCTTTACGGAACAGGAGGCAGTGGTAAGACTACCAGAGTCCTGCAACTATTC
This sequence comes from Actinia tenebrosa, assembly GCF_029948245.1. Taxonomy (NCBI): domain Eukaryota; kingdom Metazoa; phylum Cnidaria; class Anthozoa; order Actiniaria; family Actiniidae; genus Actinia; species Actinia tenebrosa. The sequence continues at coordinate 6,780,605 of NW_028292578.1, forward strand.
CCTAAAGTAACCGTATTAACTCCTACACATCGTTTAGAACGCGAACTCGCCGCTAAGGGCTTTGAAGCACAAACTTACCACAGTTTCTTTCGTTGGAATGGCACTAAATGGGTCCCAGAAGCTATTCATGATATTCCTCCTGTGATCTTATGGGATGAAATCTGTACTGTGCCCTTAGAAATCCTAAAAGAGTTCGTAGACTTCCTAAAAGGTAAGTGCCAGGTAATCTTCGCAGGAGATCCTTGCCAGCCACCCCCAATAGCAGGGGAAATGCCCCACGAATGGTTAAAAGGAATGGTAGATTACGCAGAGGAAATTAACACCGATTACCGTAGCAAGGATCAAGTAAGGAACCTCAAAGCGGAACTAAGGGGCCTTACAGACGCTCAGCAATGTAAAGTACTCCGTAAGAGAGTACGAGCCAAGTCCTATGAGGAATTCATACAGGCCTGGAACCCCAAAGATGTTGTCTTAAGTAGTAAGCGTGCTTCTCAGGCCCGTATTCAAAAAGATCTGTTAAATATTCACCGCGAAAGATTCCCCACTAATCTCGTACCCGTTTGCTATAAGCCCCGAGATACCAGAATGCAGAAAAGAGACGTACGGGTACCTGGCACTGACATTACTTTAGAGAACGCAGTTACCCACGATAAAGCCTGGGTGCAAATGAAAGACGTAGAAAGGATTACTTCCCACCCCGATTGGAGACTTGGTTACTGCATGACGGTACATAGTGCCCAGGGATTAACCGTAAAAGAAACGATGTGGATCATAGACCAGCGTTTGTGTTGGAGTAACTTAATTTACACCGCCGTAAGCCGCGTAGAATACGCCAAGCAATTGAAAAGAGCTTGGGGTCCGCAACTGCGTTACGATGAGACCCCAGAAGACGTAGCCAAAGAGAACATTACGAAGAAACTCCTTCGCTACAAGCGCCACGACGAAGAAAAAAATATGACGTTCGACCTCTGCGTGGACGACGTCTATAAGAAAGGGGCAAGGTGTGCCAAATGTAACATACCTCTACTATGGAGGTTTGACCCGAATGACGATCAGCAGTTCTCCGTGGATCGTATCAACAACAAACGCGGGCATTGCAGAGGTAACGTAAGACTGACATGCCTAGAGTGTAATCGGGCGCGCGGTGCTGCGCTACTCTGAGTCTTTGGGGACTATGAGCAGCTCTTCCATGACAAATCCACGACTTGGGCCATTTAGGTAATACAACACGGGTTGCCCTTCCTTGGTGACGGACTTCGAAATCTCATACGTTTCCAAAGACCAGTTAGGATCCGTGGCTCTCTTACTGCCACCTTCGAGTTCCCCCGGCTGATAGAGGTATCTGACCACTATGTCGCGGGGTAGCTTTTTTTCCTTCAGTCCGACCGCCCTCGAACTTCTGACGTAGGACTTGTGTTCCACGTGTTTCTTTTTTATGGCATCCTTGGGTTTTATTCCCGTAGTCCTGGCCGCCTCGTTATTTAAAGCCGCGACGACCTGGGGGAGCCTCTGAGTCCATTCCCTGTTGCGTTTGGAGGGATCTTCCAGCTCTTTCCAATACTGGTATCCAAAGAGACGCTCAGCTAGGGTCTTATTAAATCTTTCAACAATGCTCTGACCCCTGTGGTACTCTGCCTCGGCTCTTCTAATTTTAGTGTCGTGGTCTTTCAGGGTCTTAGTAACGACGCCCATGAACTCTGTCCCCGCATCCACTTGCAGCAGCTTAGGCCATTTCAAGACGCGCTTATAAATCCTACCTAGGGCTTCTGCGACTTCCCCAGAATCCTTGCTGGTTATGGGTTCGGCGTCCTTGTATCTGCTTGCGATATCAACTACGGTCAAAGCGTACCTATAGGTCTTCTTTCTCACCTTGTCGTGCGGTAAGAAAAGCAAATCTGCCTGATGAACTTCATTGGGGGCATTTACGGTAAAGCTGGGCCTGGGAATGTACTTAGGCACGGGAAGATAAACCTGCCAGAGGGTTTGTTTTTTCAACCAGTTCTTAGCCGTTTCTTCTGATACCCTGGCCGCGGTCGCGAGTTTTTTAATAGCTGACGCTCCTTTCCAATAGCCTTCAGGCCCATAGTAAATCCTTTTAAGTTTGTCCTCAGTTCGGCCCATTATATGAATAGAATCGCGCTTCGCTTGATTCAAGCGAAGGATAAAACAAGATTGATCTTACGTCCATTAAAATCCACCGTCTTTCCGTCCACTTTAATGGTGATGTTTATGCTTTCCACCAAATTAGACAAGTCATAGCTCAAAGAAATGGGGGTGTATTCTACCAGGTCAAATGGATTACCTTTGGGTAGAAACTTGGACATAAGAGAAGACTTTTCTCCATTGTTGTAACTATGGACCAAGTCGCAATAGACTTCGTAAGAGGATGCGACTTTCCATTTTACATCATATGTAGTACCGCTATTTATTGTGGTACTAGTAAGGCCCAGGAGTTCTACCAATGAACTGCCTTTTAAATTAACGCTCCCACTATTTTTTTTGAATTTCATTTCATGGGGTAATCCTGTGGTAAGAGTATATCCATGCTTTGCTAGCTCCTTAGCCAGTGTTATAGGTGTGTATTGGGAATCTGGTATTTTTGGTTTGGCGGCATTGTCAACGACAAAGCCGCCAATCAAATTATACCAAGAATTGTACAAAGAGCAACTAACCAACCGAACCCTTTCCGCGCGGATGGGAGGATTCAGATAAGTGGTAAAGTTATTCTTGTCGCTTTCCAAAAAGACGATCATTATATTAGATACGCCAAGGCCACGCCTCCTGCCAGCCCTGCGACTCCTACGAAGACCAACTCACTATTTTTTTGTTTCTTAGAAGGCTGGTAGTAATTCTTAAAGTCAGGCTTCTTTAACACCACTGTGGGGTGCGCCTGCGAATAAAGTTTGAAGGCGTAGTCTGTGTTTTCGAAGTTCTTATCCGCCTGCATTTTGTCTTGGTAATTCTTATCCAACCAATCCCTGTAAGCTTGTCTTTTTTTATTCCAAACCGCCACGTCTCGCTGATATTTCTCCAGCGCTAAGTCGTGCCTTTTTCTTTCGGCGTTAGATTCTGCGTTTTTATCACCGCTAACTAATTTATCCAGATATCTACCGCCATAATTAGCTCCTGTAAATGCTAAAGCTGCAATAACTCCACCTGCGACTAAGCTAACCATTATATATTAGAAAATCACAGGGATTTTCACGCCGTTGGCAGGTACTTTTCCTTTCGTAGGTAATCCTTTAGCAGGATAGCCCCGCCAACGGCAGCGGTCATTTTAGCGAAATTAGCGAAGCTCTTGCTTGGGTCTTCAGTAAAGTCTTCTTTGAGCACTTTCTTACCAACCCAACCAATACCCGCAACAATAGAGGTAATGATAGCTGCTTCTTCAACAGTTTTCAACAACGCGGTCGACATTATATTACAAAGCGAGAAGGTCATTCCATTTCAGGGATTTTGCTTTTTCTAACCTCCACAGGTGTGTGATATGTTGGGGCCTCCCACTTTACTTCTGGCTTCGTAGCCCGCCATTGTAAGTAAAGGCTGCCTGCTGCTATAGCAATTCCTATCGCGCCAATGACGTAGCCGGGATTAATAAAGGATTCGCTTTCGTCCTCCACCTTTTCTTCTTTTTTGGCTTTGTTCTTCCTGTTCATCTCCGCGAGCTTCTTACCCGCGGCAACTCTGCCTGCAGATTTAGCCTTGGTAATCTTCTGCTCGGGTTGCTCTGCCTTCGACTCTGGTTCACTCATTTATATCTAAGGACTTGAAGGACTTGACTAAGTACTTGAGAATGACTTAAGGACGACTTGACTAAGTACTTAAGGACGACTTGACAATGACTTGACTAAGTACTTGAGGCGACTTGACAATGACTTGACTAAGTACTTGAGGCGACTTGACAATGACTTGACTAAGTACTTAAGGACGACTTGACAATGACTTGACTAAGTACTTAAGGACGACTTGACAATGACTTGACTAAGTACTTGAGAATGACTTAAGGACGACTTGACTAAGTACTTAAGGACGACTTGACAATGACTTGACTAAGTACTTGAGGCGACTTGATCATCAGCAAGTGCTGCCTGGAAGACCTTTTCGACTTCTCTATCCTTCTTGAAGTCCTTCCAAGATGTTCCGAAGGAACCTAGTACCTCCTTCAAGTCGACGTGCTGAGCTACGTGAAGTGCCGCAGAGGCTACTGCCATTAACTTACCGCACTTCAAAGACAACCACCCGCAGGTTATTTTAAGTTCTTGGGATATGACATAGTCCTCGCTAATGTCCTTCCGCAGTTGCTCCACATCGTCTATGGGCAGTGCAAGTCTAAGCAATTTAGTCGCAAGTCGGATAGCGGAGTCTGCGACGGCGTCCGTGGTCTTACTTGCAAGGGCAGCCTCGTACCTCTTATGGAACTTTTTGACTTCCTCTTCTGACAACTTGTTAACTTGCTCATGGGTAAGTTCCTTGCCTATCATTTCTTTACACTTCCCCGAAGACACAAGGATGTTGAGTTGTTCCTTGAGGTTACTTTCGTCTAACTGTGTGGGGACTTCATCTAAGAGCTGCTCAATCTCCATATACATTAGGAGTTAAAGATCTGAGATCTTTATTGAATACGGAAACCTCAAAGAGAAGATCATCTTGGAATGTTGATGCGTCTTTAAATGCCGCATGTATTCATGCAACTGTTCCTTGGATATCTCACCGCCGTAGTCGCTTAAGATGGTTTCCAGGTCAGACTTACTGGGTGTATAAAATACGACCAGGGAGCCTATGTTTTCCCTGAAGGGTTTAGAGACACTGGTAAGCTGCTGCGAGAGCAACCAAACACTAATATTGTCATGTCTGCCGCTGAAAGCGAGCTTCACTAATTCGGAGGTGCGCTTTTTTACGTCGTCCCCACAGGCAATGTCATCCAGTATGAGTAAAGTCTGTGTATCTTTAGGGAATTGTTTGTGCCAGAACTTCAAATGGTTGGATAACTCATTAGGGTCCAATATGTCCACAAAGAAGTCGTCATCTTTCACTCCTATGCCTTCCCAGATGCGGTTATTCACGTAGGTGGGGCATAATAGCACGATGTAGTCGAAACGGTATCTAAAGGGTCCTAATAGCTGCTCCACGATGAACTGGGTCTTTCCGCAGCCGGTGGGTCCTACTATCAGAGCATTACAAGGCATGTGATCTGGATTCATATATAGATGGAACCAGTGGAAGCAGTAAGAAGAATGACCGCCGACGCAAAGGATAAAAAAAACACCATAGAAATACAAAGGGAAGAAATAGATCGGTTAAAAGAGCGTGTGCAGGAATTGTATGATGAAATGTGTAGTCTGAAGCGTGCAGAACGGTTTGGTGCGCTTTTGACAATAGTGGGTTGGGCTACGGAGTCCGTTAAGGACTTCATTCAATATCCTCTATAGAATGTTAACGATAAGGAACCTCGAAATGAATTAGGTCCATCGCGCAATGGCATCCTTAGGCGACTTCATCGTCGTTGCTGGCGTAGCATTTCCGCCTTCTGTAGCAGCGCATCTTTCATACGCATTTCGGCGTAGCGACTGAAAGTACATGCTTGCGATGGATCGTATAAGCACTGCCACAAGTGTTGTTCCTTCCTGACGCAGCCACACTTATCGCAAGTGTCGTTCCAGTAGTTTACGTTCTCCCAGGCGACCTTTTCAAATGTGACGTCGAAGTTCACAAAGAGGTTGTCTATTTCTTTTTTCTGGTTGTTTAATTGCCTTACCGTGTCGACTGGACAACAACGTTCTGCTACGTCGCCATGCTCTTCGCAGACGACTTCTGAAAGGTCGTATCGTTTACATCTGTATTTGTGCCAGGCATCTTCAAAGGATGCGTTGCAGCTTTTGCAAAGAGATTTGAGGCAGACTCTGTGTTCCATGTGGTATGCTAGTGCTTGAGGAGAGCTTAGTACCTTGTAGCATTCTTCGCAAGTAAGGTTGTGTGCGTTGTTTCGGCGACAGACTTTGTTTTTGACGTGGTAGGAACAAGCTTGCGCGGTAGCAAAGGTCTTATTGCAATGTTCGCATGTCGTTTCTGTCGCGCGTTGCTTAAAGCAGACCTTGTTTTTGACGTGGTAGGAACGAGCTTGGCTGGTCGTAAAGGTCTTATTGCAATGTTCGCATGTCGTTGCTGCGCGTTGCTTAAAGCAGACCTTGTTTTCGGTGTGATAGTTAAGTCGCTGTAAGGAACTGAATCGTTTGTTGCAATCGTTGCACGTCATTATAGTAGGGTGTTCTTTATGCCTTATTAATGATCCTACTTCGTTGTTGCTGATAGGGTAGGGTCTCTTAAGGCCTTTAGTTTTAATGATCCTACTTCGTTGTTGCTGATAGGGTAGGGTCTCTTAAGGCCTTTAGTTTTAATGTCATTATTTCTTAATGTTTTAAATGTTATTAGGCTTATATTCTTAGGGTCTTTAGTTTTAATGATAGGGTATTATTTCTTAATGTTTTGAATGTTATTAGGCTTATATTCTTAGGGCCTTTAGTTTTAATGATACCTTATTATTCTTTAATGATATCTCATTAACATTACTTAATATAATAAATAAAAAGAGGATAATATGAAGGACCCTAAAATAAGTCTTTACGTAACGTATCCTAAGAAAGAATAATAAGATATTATTAAGATCTCCTTACATCACCGATATACTACATCAAAGTTAAGGCGCAGGAGCCTGGGAGGAATTCTAGTTACCCTTTCAATATATGGACTGCATTACATGTGAACTACCTGCCGACTGCATAATTCGTGAGGAGAAAAAATACACCTGTCCTCATTGTAATAAGGTATTCCCCGAAGGATCCTTTGTTGGGCATTGGTGTCCCACAGATCCTAAAACACAAAGAACTTTAGTTTACAAAGAGGATCTGTAAGGTATGTATATGGAGCGACTGCAATACCGTCAAAAGACCATAAGCACCCTTTGCGGTAACTGCGGTCAAAAGCTGTCCACCCTCCAAGCCTTACAATATCACCGCGACAACAAAGTCTGTCTAAAGAACTACTGCTACCGCTGTGATGAGCCCTTCTTTGAAGAGAACTGGCATAAGTACCGCTGCCGCCGTTACCACCTAGAAGGTATTGCCTGCGAAACCCACGGTGACATAGCCGAACGCTGTTGCCCCCTTGAAACCTCCCGGGCGCTGACAAAACGTAAGAAGGAAATTGACCAAACCTTTGTAGGCTTTGACGACGTTGAGGGCGTTAAATGGGAGGACAGGGAACACTGGGAGGCTATTTGCGATCGCTGTGGCTGTCAACGGAGCGGACAACATATTTGGTGCTGTCTATACGACGGACCACGTCCTTTAGACCATTACCTGGCGGTACGAAAGGCTTGGAAAAATGAGAAAGATATATGATTCCTCAAATCGCAGCATTCGTAGGAGGCGTCTTAATTACCGTATCCGCTTACCAGATAACAGAAAAAATGAGGTCCGCCGTAGCAGACCAATACTTAACCGCCCATGAGGATGACTTCTAATCGCACAGAGGATTAGCATCTACCTTCCTTTCAACGTCGAACTTCCATCGACCGCTGACCTTACCATAGCTGCGTATGTGTGTGAATTCCTCACCTTGAAGGACATACCGCACGCAGTCCGGTGCCCACAGTGTGCACTCTTTACCGTCGTGTTCCAAGACCAACCTTAAACGGCTAATGTCTTCGAACACAACATAATTTTTTATTCTGTATGAAATGCCTTGGACTAATTCACGCCAGTGTGTCTGTTCAACTATCATTATATCTATGAAATATTCTTTGGTGAGTCCTTAACGCATCCTGCGTCTTAAAAGCCTTAATGCACCAAGGACAAGGTACGCGAATGCCTTCCGCGTAATGGTCGATCTCCCTACATATAAGGTCGTAATCATTGCACACCATAGTTAGGTAACCATTTGCTTCGTATTGTGCGAGTAATGCCTCTTGTTTTGAGGATAATACGCCGTTACCCTTAGGTGTCTTCAACTCCAAGCATAACCCATTATATTTTTTATGTGCATTGAGAACTAAGATGTCAGGCTGACCTGCCTGGTAACCTTTCTGCCAACATACTATTCTTTTGCTAGCTGAGTCCTGTAGTTCTCCAAGACCTGGTGCCAGCAGTAAGATAGGGTGGAATCGACGTATGTAGTTTACGACCTTCTTATGCAGGTCAAATTCATTTTCTATTTTGAATATTAACTTATTAGGACTGTCAAAGCGCCGCTCTATTTCATACTTACCTGTTTTCCTGAGGGTAGGGAGAACATCGCCTAACACCCATTTTCTGAACTCCTTAGCTACGGACTTTTCAGATCCGAATATTAACTCATAAAGACCCATTTCAGTGATGTAAACGGTATGTGGTTGCGCATTAAGGGTGTCAGTCAGATTGACACCCTTTATAGACCCCAAAGTTACCTTGTTTTCCTCTGAGACGTGTGCTCTAGCTGCGTCCCTAGAGTTAACGTAACCCAACGCCAAAGCCACCTCCTTCGCTTTGAAATAAAGTTTATCGCCTTGCACTATGCATTGCAGTTTGGTGTTGTTGTTTTTGAATACGCGAAGCATTATATACGTAAGAGATATTTTTTATTGGTTAAGGAGCGCATTAATATGCAATGCTCTTTAGCTGATTCATTTCTACAGTCAGTTGCGCGTCAGAGACAACGAAGACGTATGCGTTGATCTTGTCTGAGTCACTTGCGCTAGTGTTTGGGTCACGCTTGATTTCCAGGGTAATGCCGTCCTGGGTATTTACCAGACGCAATCCCTGCCCATGTAAATCCTCGTCGTTGGTGGTTCGCATGTCAATCCACAATGCATACTTATCGGTAAAGAACTCGCCGGGTGCAACTTGATCCCCAAACTTTCTTTTTATTTCCCTGTAGATGTCTGAGGGCTTCATTCCCTGCGAATACACCTTATTTGGAACTCCATTGATGCTAATCCCGACGTTGGTGATGTTGGGGTTATGAAAGGCTTCAGAGTCGCGCTTACCGGCTTCATAAGGTTTGATAAATACCAACATCAGCCCTGTAAGACTACGACGTGGTAAATTAATGCTCTGAGTAATTACCGCGTCTGTCTTATCCAGGAAACTAAAGGTTTTGTACATTACCGCGTGGTCGTACAAGAAAGCCTTTCCGGAGCTGTATTCCATGCCAGCGCTGCGTGCTAAATCTTCGGAATGTATGGTTTCATACTGCAATTCCAGGTTGGTAATGGCATATGGAGGAATACTTCCCGACAACGCAGTGCTTAACCCACCAATGATGTTAGTTATGTTGGCTAAGGTCACTTCAAACTGCAACTCACTCAACTGTCTAGGATAATAAACTCCGTGGCTGGTAATAGCCTCAAAGTCCAATGGTATTACGTATTTAGTACCATAGGCTGTTTTAATGGCCTTTGCATCTGCCACTGCGGTTTCTCCGCTGCCGTCAGTAGGTTGTGTCTTGGTAGGAGTCCTAACCTTACGTAAGATTGCGCTACCAATACCCTGCTCTATCTTTTGTGCCCTTTCGAATGCAGTCAACCACAGATCTTTGTAAGTGGTGTATAGGTCATAGTTGTTTAAGTCTAAGAGGGATTCCCCGGCAAACTTTACTCGCATCTTTGAAACAATGTTGCGACCAAGATTGTTAACGATAATCCTTTCATCTGCGGCGTTAGGTTGCACCGTCAAATCAAACCTTAGTGCCAAGGTACCAGGAACTAATACTAGGTTATCTGTTAGTCGGGGAACACCTACGTACAGCGTTTCTCCAGGTCTAGCGCTGCTGGGGGTAAAGGTGACCCGGTGAAAGGTGCGTTCTGCTTTCAGTCCGCCAACCTGCTTAGGTAATATATTGGGGTTTAACTTTGAGCTTATCATATATAATGGAAGTAGAAGGAACAGATTTTGATCCCACCACTGAAGAAGGTCAAGTCGATATTAACGATGAAGAATACGACGCATGGACTAAAGGCCTGGAAACCGACCCCTTAATCTACGACGCAGCCTTACACGATAAATATGGTAGTAGATGGAAAAGCGCCAAGGCCACCTTAAATCGCATGTGGAAATCAAGACACCACGGCAAACCCATCCCTGAGTACTTGGAGCTTCAAAACATGGGTGAAGCAACCGCGCGGGAAACTGTAGAGTGGGCAATGCAAGAGCTAAATGAGCGTTATTCCCGTTTCGATGCTGACGACGTAAGGCTCACAGAACGCGGAAACAAAGTCCTCATAAGCGTCCAGGACCTGAGATATCCTGACAAAGACCGCTGGACGAAACCACAACCCCTCTTTGATAAAGATGGTGAAGTTAGGGGTGACGTCTCAAGATTAAAAGGCTTCCAGCGTGCCACTAGAAGCATGTTAGAAAGGTTGGAAACCCTGAATGAAAAGGTCGCGCTAGAAAAGCGCGTTGAGGGACTACAAGAAACGTTGGAAGAAAGGGAAGCAGATTATATGCGACAAAACCGACTACTCCTTGATGCTCAAAAGAGAGAAGTTGACGACAAGAACCAAAGAATAATGGAAATGAGAGAACAAAGAAACAAAGCCCTACGCGATAGGGACCAAGCTCAAAAGGCCTTTGAACTTGCCTTGCAAGACCTAGACATAAACAAGGAAGAAGCTAGGAACTTACGTACCACCATAGCTACCTCTTTAGAGGAACGGCGGCAGTTGGTTGCTGAAATCAATGCTAAAGAAGAACAAATCCGACAAAGAGATCAGGCTATCGAAGACCTGGAGGGACAAATAGAGCGGCAGCAGGAAATAGTTGCGGACCAAACTCGTCCCGAAGAGGAAAGGGAAGCAGCTCAAAGGGAAGTAGAGACTCTTCAGGAGCGCCTTGCGGAATTACATGCGCAAAAGGAAAACCTGGAAAGAGAATTGGGGCTTACTACCAAGGAAAAGGTAAAAAGAGCTCTGGTAAAGTATGGTATTCCACTGGCATTCGCGGTCGCTATTTCAAGCGTAGTAGGAGTTATTATGACCGCGCTTAAGGCTACGGGCGCAGGCGTAAAAAAATTAGGCAATGGACTGACGGACTTGGGAAAAAAGATGGCAGCCGGTTTGCCTGGGCTGCTGGGTTCGGTCGTTTCCTTGGCACTTAGGGCCGGCGGAGAACTATTGAAGTTCGTGGGGAATAACGTTTGGATCTTGGTAGTAGCTATTGGCGTGGTACTCTTAAAGAAAATGAAGGGTTAATCTTATCCTTATGTATTACTGGGGGCTTATCATCGTCAAGCCTCCGAAGCGTCCTCGACGGGGGATAAGTAAAGATAGTATTCACACCGCCTTGATAATTTGGTATTAGCGGCAGCACGCTTATAGTAGAAATAGGCTTATGACTCCAAACTGCGTCGGTAATGCTACTACCTATACCAATGCTATTTATCCTTGCGTTGCTAAGTATCGACCCATCGCTGGTAGCATCATCGGGAAATATTTGTAACTTAGCATATTTACAATTAACTATCATATGAAACGTAACCGGCGTTAAGTCTTCTAAGCTAATTTTGTTTGGCTCCATCGAAAAGTGAACAGCTCTTCTGCTGTTCGAAGAAGTCCGATAGGAAGGCAAAGGCTCGTTATTTTCATCAACGAGTCTAAACCCTACGTTCGCGGTAATTCCCGTGTTAATGCAAATGGTGCAAATAACTAACGCAGGTCCACCAACTTTAACCCACATTCCCATATCGAACCACTCATGTCCTTCGTACTCCTTCACGTCTAAATAGTGGACGTAGCGCATTTCACTTAAATGTGGATTCATATATTACAGGAAAAAAACAGGCTCCCTTCGTTTGAGGGGTAACAAGGTTATTTTTCTAAAGGCTTATTACCGTCAAGGTGCTTATGGTCTTGTGATTATAAGCCGCATCTCTTTGATCTTCTATGCTATTTACACAAACGCTCCCAGTATCATCTACACGCATTTGCAGCTTTACCTTCCCATGGCAATCAGTAACCATGTGTAAAGTCCAAACCGATAAATTCTCGGTGCTATTCGCTGGCGGCTCTACGGAGAAATGCGTAGGCTCCCTGTTATTATCTTTTACGCGCATGGGCTGCAGTATTCCATTGTCGTCGCAGAAACGAAATCCTACGTTGGCATGACTACTCGCGCCAATGCAAATACTACAAAGGATTAACTTCTTTCCCGAGTAGTTCAAATTCACTGACATACCCGTAACATCAACCCAAGATGCCTGGGTGTATTTTTTCTCGCCTGTGTAAGTCGTATAAACACAATCTACTCCAGCCATGTAGGGGTTGTTCATCGCCATATATAATAGCTCAGACCAATGCTTGCAGCTGCTAAGCCGGCTTTTAGTAAGTTATGGTTATATTCCTCGGGTATAACCTTCTTTACTGGTTTCTTTGGCAGCACCTTTTTTAATGGTTTTTCTACCTCTTTTTTTGGTTTCTCTACGAAGTGAGTAATGCCCTTGGTCATGTCAGAGTTCACGTCATTCACCCCAAACTTCATATCCTTAGTAGCTCGCTGCAGCTTGTTGTTATAACCCACAACGGAATTGGTGTTAATAACCAAATTACTTGGCATTAACCAACAACCAGGCGACAAAGCGTAATCCAGTCGCACTTTAGACTGCTGCACCGCTAATTGATATCTCTGCACCGACTTGGATATGTCATTTTCTATTATTGCAGACTCAAATAAAGTTAGGAATTCTTCTTGTGTTTCCCGCGAAGCACCTTGGGATCCAATGATGGGGCTGCGGGTATTTACCTGCGCTCCTAAGATACAGTACACGAATGCTTCAATGCTGCGGTTGATCCTGGCTAGGTTCCTTAAACCTTTTCCTTTCATTAACACAAATGGATCCCAAGTGCCTAGGTAGTTCGATTGAATTCTGGTAATTAAAGAATTATTACTCTTATCACCGCCCATATCACCGAACTCTAACTCACCACTTGGGTATTTTTGATGTCCGTAGTCGGCTGGCTTCTCACCGTTGGCACCCCAAACGTAAACTATACCCAGCCCATGCGTCTTACCCTCTTTGTAACGAAAATCTTTTTGCTGTGGTTTGAACTCATTAATTAACCTTTCCAGGGCTGCGGCGTCATATCGATTATTCAATGGATTAAATGCCTTATCTCCCGGTAAAGGTACATTAAGTTCCTTCAACAACCTCCTTACCGTAAAGGCAACGTGAAACCGCATGATCGGAACGTGAAACATGTCCGCGGCAACACCACAACCTTTAGTGGCAGCCCAGACAGCAAAGTTTAACTGCTGTGGCCAATATCGCATATTGGGTCCTGCTAACCATTCCCTGGCCTCTTTACCTGACGTATGCTTTAACATCGTATCCCCATAGATATTCCTTACTACTATATCAAATGATTGCTTACCCACTGAAATCTTCAGGAACGTTACCATCGTTTCAAATTCGTTTACACCACCTTCAGCATCGTAAAATGGGTAATCTTCCTTGTTCATTAATAAATCCCTTGGAAAATTAGGTGCTTTATGAATGGGGTGTACAACCGGTAAATGCTTCACCTGATCGACCAGCGTAGGTTTTAAATCCTCATTGCTGTACATTCTTTCACCGTTATAGTAAATACCATCGGGTCTTCTTTCGAACTTACTAGCACCCGCATGTGGAAACCTTTTCCTAAATTCTCTCCAATTCCAGTAATTTTGGTTGTCGTGTATATCATTCCCAAAAGCGTCGTACATTATATATAATGGATGTTATAGCATCAGCACCTCCACTCTATCCTGATTTACCTAATGAATTGAATGCCGAGAACTTTCGTTTGAATAAGGTAAACCTAATCCTGGCTTACTTGGAAGGGCAAACTAAACACTATGAAAAAGTCCAAAAAAAGTACGTCAGAGCCCGAAGCATTTTACATAAAATCGCGATAACTTCCGGCTCCATGTCCGTGGCGTTAACAGGCACTGGCGTTGCTACTTCGCTTACTGGACCTGGGGTAATTGTTGGAGTTCCTTTAGCTAGCGTCGGCGCCGCCTGCGGCATCGTTTCCGCTGTTACAACAGGCATTATGAAACAGTTGTCAAGCAAAATATCCAAGCATGACACGACAATAGCTCTGTCAAAGGCTAAAGTAAATACTATCACTGACCTTGTCTCAAAGGCTTTGTGTGACAGAAAGATAGATGATGTAGAATTCTCGCTTATTCTAGCTGAAGAGGAAAAGTATGAGAAATTAAAGTCGGATGTAAGAAATAAAAAAACAATTGTAAGAGATCTTTCCGAGGAATCTCGCAAAAAGATCTACCAAGAAGCAAAAGAAGAGCTTCAAAGAAAACTCGCTCAGTAAAGATTTGCTTTGAAAAGAGCGTGACAGGATTCTATTTACATATTGAACGCCAACTGTCATATGCAAATTGACTTAATTACATCATCGCCTTGGAATCCATTCTAACAGGGGGTGGTTGGGGTCAATTTTGTAAAATATTTCATAGATTACATCAGGGTAATAAGGAATATCCTTATTCAACTGACAAAACATCCACTCGGCTCTGCTCATATCAGAAACCTCAGGAATAGACTTACCGGTAATTTCAGACAAAAGATAGGGAATAGCTTTGTAATATTTCCCTAGCTTTAATTTTTCTAGCGTTTTCCGCAGGCTTTGTGGCGTTGGCTCTTCTAAGTGGTCTATAATTCTTTCCATTACTTCGTTATCTAAATATACTGGCTGATGACCTTGTATGTGACTCATCCAGTCTCTGAAGTATTTTATTCTTTTGTATGGAGTCTTCTTACGACCTCCATTAGCATAATATTGCTCTCTGGTGGCATTTGGTACAGCATTACGAATATTCTTACCACACTCGTAACATTGTGCTGACGTGTCGTCTTCTATTTGCATTTTCTTACCACAACACCAGAAACCCTTGGGCTTGGGTATGTTAATTTTAGGTGCTAAGCAAACTATGCAGAAGTTGTTTACGAACTCTTTATATTCATGCATCGTATATCCAACAGAATACCTTATACTTCGTTTGCAGTACCCAACAGAGCAGCAGTAAGGGACACACCGCGGAATTTCCGTAAATCTGCTGTACCCGCGTTCGTAATTTCCCGGGTAAAACCCGCAAATATACGGCATCAATCGCGAGTCCCCCTTACTGCTGCTTTGAAACTATATAAATGTATGGAAATGAATAAATGTATGGAACTAAATAAATGTAGAACTAAATAAATGTAGAACTAAATAAATGTAGAACTAAATAAATGTATGGCACTAAATATTAAATAATTAAATGTGTGGCACTAAATATTTAATCTGTGGCACTAAATATTGAATTTGTGTCACTAAATATTAAATGTAGAGCTAAATAAATATAGAAGTAAATGAATGTAGAACTAAATGAATGTAGAACTAAATAAATGTATGGAACTAAATAAATGTAGAACTAAATATTAAATGTAGAACTAAAAATTAAATAATAATATCAAACTCATTAATAACTCATGAGGAAAATACAACAGAAATCTGGACCGTGAAGAGTGTCATAAATCTGATACAAAATTGTGTTCATTTGCATAACCTTTACAGTGTGCGACTACTCCAACCAAAGCCACTTGGACAAATTTTCTACAAATTAGCCAATCAAAAGTAGGAATCTGAACAATAGAAAATTGCTACAAATCAGACAAATATCCATGGGCTTAGAAGACTGCTGGCACTTTTGTTGTCAAATATTATTAACCATGCTGTCGCATAGCAACATAGTGATAAGATCTAACAGTGTCAGCCTGATAATATCTTTGTCTGGAAGAAACAAACTGTAATCATCCAATACTGTATATGACTTATCAAATTTCTAGGATAGTTCCTTTTTGTTTCACTTAAATGTTCAAAATTAAAGTGAATTTGGCCAGGAAAATCCAACTTAAAGTTTATGCAAATGAACACAGTTTTGTATCAGATTTACAACACTCTTCACGATTGTAATTAATATTTCTGTTGTGTTTTCCTCATGAATTATTAAGGAGTTTGATAATATTATTTAAAAAATAGTTAATATATTATTAATTTAGAAAGTAGTTATTATAATATATTGTATTATTATATTGTTTAAAAATAGTATCTGTAGGCTTAATATTAATTGCTGAAATTATATTGCTAGAAAAGACAGTATGCTTAATATTCTAAATCTAAATCTAAACTTTTTTTGGCTGGCATTCTTTTTCTTTGGCGGTAGCTTTTCTTTTTCGTGCCCCTTAGCCTCTTCATTAACTACCACATAAGCATTATATCCCTTATATTTTTTCTGGTTGACAGCATTGGATTCTGGCCATGGGTTCATGCCCTTATGGCACTAAACCAATGTATGGCACTAATTAAATTTATTGCACTAATTAAATGTATGGCACTAAATAAATGTATGGCACTAGAGTACAAACACTATAAGTGTGTAACATAAATACCACTAACTACTGCTAAAGAATGCTAATCCTATGGTTTTCTATTGTTTAATTAGCGGCTATTTACTACTAAATAGTGCAAAGTGTTGCACACTTTTACTGCTTGTACTCTAAATAAACCTAGAACTAAATAAACTAAATATGGCACTAAATAAATGTATAGCACTAATTAAATGTATGGCACTAGATAAATGTATGGCACTAAATAAATGTATGGCACTGAATAAGGGACCGTCGTAATTGGGGAAACCTGTGACGGTATCCCTTACCTGTCATCTGCTTGTAATTTGTTTTTCTTCTTTTTCTTTTTTTTTTTTCAAACTATGATTTGATGTGAGGTATGCTAAATAAAATAAAATAGAATAAAATAAGATAAAATAAAAAAAATGTATGGCACTAAATAAATGTATGGCACTAAATAGATGTATGGCACTAAATAAATGTATGGCACTAAATAAATGTATGGAACTAAGTAAATGCATGAAACTAGCTAAATAAATGTATGGAGCTAAATAAATGTATTAAACTAGACTAAATAAATGTATGGAGAATGGATTTAACTTAATACACCGTATGGTTTGTGATGTTTAGAAACTGACGTTTCGGACGTTAGTCCTTCGTCGGAGTAAATGTGAAATTATGTGAAATTAAATAAATGTATGGAACTAAATCAATCAAATCAACCAATCAATCAATTCATCAATCAATCGATAAATAAATAGATAAATAAATAAAGGTTAATTAAAGAATTTAAAACTACACGAAAATGTGATCACTTTTTTTAAGTAAAATATCATTACAAAGTTTGTTTTTAAAAGTCTTATTACTCTCTGGAAAGTTTCATGTCTTTTGGTAAAATATTCCATTCTTTAATCGATCTTACAGCAAATGTACGTCCACCTTCTGTTTCCTTTGTATGTCTCTGGCTGCTCAGATTTAGATTACTGAAGCGAGTATTTCTGCTGTGTATGTCACATTAGTTTTGAGTTTAAGTATCCATCTCTCTATACTTTTTAATTTCAATCTTTTTTAAGAGTTTCTACAGTAATGCTTACAAAAATAAATTTTCTACGCGTAACTCATAAAACCATATTTGCGTTCGGTTTGACGTCTATTAACTATGATTCGGTATAGTAGGAGACTTGAATGAATCGGTTTACCTCGCACACGAGACACATAATTTGAAGCACAAAACCTAGTACTGCTTACGAAAATAAGTATTTTCTACGCGTAAAATAAGAAAGTCTTACCTCATTAATTCGATTTCTTCGCAGTGCAACTGAGGCAAAAATTTGAATCTGCGCCTTATACGAAGACCATTTAAATTCCAACGAGATGTTGAGACAATAAGCCAGTTGATAGTTTAAGAATCTTTTTCAGTGCGCATGCGATTTTATCCCGAATTTCTCACCTTCTTTTGTCGAAAATTTCTTTTGTTCTTAATTAAACAAAAGAGGAAGGAAACTCGGGATAAATTGCATGCACACTGCTACATGCACTACCTCATGCACTATACTTTTTAAGTTCAGTCTTAAGGAAAATCTAGGCCGTGTTCTTAAACTGCAAAAGAGAGCAGCTAGGGTAATTTGTGATTCCAATAATCAGGCCTCTAGCGTTGAACTTTTTAATATGAATTACAGTGGCTTCCCTTTTATGAAGAAGCCAAAATAACTAAATGTTGTCTAGCTTATAAACGTATCAAGGATAAAGTCCCGACATACATTGAGGATTGTCTAAAGCTCAATAGTCAGCGTCATAGTCGTACTACTAGGTATAGTCGTACTACTAGGTATAGTAATATGAATCTTATTTGCCCTAAGTTTATTCGTATGACCGAACGTGGTAGGACGTTTGCGGTTACTACCTGCAAACTGTGGCAGTCTAAGTTTAGATCTTAGAAATTCAGAATCACTAGTGGCATTTAAAAACAGTTATAAGGATATTATTTATAATTATTTAAGTCTCAGCGGGAATTAAATCATTTTCTAGTGTAATTATTTTATTAACATAGTATGTATTTTAGCTTTTATATATTTAATTACATAGTCTTTTGATATACAGTATATAGAGTGAAGTCATTTAACCCGTGAAATAGATAACATAACATAACACAACATAACAATAATAATGGTTTATTTACAATTCATCACCTTGTATACAGAAAATAGAAGATGAAAAAGCAAAAAAAAAAAAGTGAAAGGAGGTGAAAGAGGTTATCCCTATCTAGTTCACCTCCTTAACATAAATTACAAACAATTAAGAACATTCTAATATTTAAACATTGAAGTTTACGTATATCTACAAATATATATAAAAACTATGAACAATACTGAAAAAATTTTATCACTGGTGTAGTATTAAATGATTAATTAAACATATCAATGCTCAGTTTTTTCTTAAAAGTTTTCTGATTAATCCGCTTCTGCAATTGCTTGAGGAAGCTTATTCCATAGATTTACCATGCGTATACACTTATTTCAATAAAGTTAGTCAACAAAAACCTAGAAAGCTGAGATCACTGAGCATCATGGGAAACTTTTCATATCAAAAAAGCATATATATACAAAGCTTTTTTAATACAAACTGCAGCTCGATGATGCTCAGAAGAGGTGAGACTGTAACCTGTAAAAGATTAGCAAGTCCATGAACAGTTATCAAGCGGTTGCCAAACGTGTAAAATGAATCTACCCATAATCCTGGTCGGCCTCAAAGCTTTATAGCTTTTCAGGTGACTAACTTTATTGAAATAAGTGTAAAGAAAGAATGCTTATAACTGTTCAGTTTTGCAGATTGTGTCTTATGCTTAACGCGATGATTGGATCGTAATGATCTAAACTTCCTAGCATAGATAAAGAATGATTCATTTATCGTTTTATAGCATTCTGTTAAAGATGAGAAAGCTCGTCTTTTTTCCAAGGTCGGCAAATTTATTCATTCATCCATCCATCCATCCATCCATCCATCCATCCATCCATCCATCCATCCATCCATCCATCCATCCATCCATTCATTCATTCATTCATTCGTTCATGTATTTATTTTTCTTTGGGAGGGGTCTTACTTCACTCCTCCATAGCTATTTTAATCAAGAATTCTACTACCATGTTGACTATTCCAAATCACTTTAATCAAATTATTTTATCATTTATTTTAGAGTCCATTTACATATTCTATATGTTAGATAACCCATGTTTGGGATCTTATTTACTTATGCCTCCAAGCAATACACAATCGTCTTTCCAAACATTGCTAAACATTTCCATTTATCATTATACTATTACCTAGTAAACTTTTCTTTCTCACACGTTATAGCATTTTTTAAATACTTTTAACTCTTCTATCTTAGGCCTTTCTAAAGCTGTTTCAGAGAAAAAAATAGGCGCCTCAAAAGCTCAACAGAAAGTACAAACAATTGCACCCACAAAGTCAAGAAAAGTTTTCTGATCACAGACAATTCCAGAAAAAAATATCGCCGGTTTTCAGCAACAAATATACAAAATAGCTTTCCTTACCAAAAAAAAAAACCATTAAAAATTCGCCTCTTTAAATCTGTCTAGACACTAATTCCAACACCGACCACACTCAATTGGCTTCCTAACAACCCCTTCTCTACGTGACTTAAGACGTCACCACGCTGGCGCCAACGCGTCTGCCAAACTGCATCCGGGAACCCAACAACATACAAAATGGCGCACCACAGGAACCCCACTACTAAAGAAACAAATAGGCTCCTGCTAACAAAAACAATACTACAAGTCTTGGCCACCTTCCACTTCGCTCCTAGCCTTACGGCCACCTCTTCTATGGCCCAACGAACTCCTCATGAAGGTGCCCAAACACAGATCCCGCAACGAGGCTCGGCACTCCAGCTGGTAAACCCTTGCTTTTTTAGTCTACAAAACCCCCATTGCAGATGACCAAACACACCAAACCCTTCCCGTGTTACCAGCGAGTGCGCATCCACACAGTTCTTCGTGTGGATACCGATTTCAACCGTCATTAAGCTTAATGATTCCTTCAGGTAACCTAATGGCCGATCTTTCCCTTCCCCATCTTCTGGCGACGAGCAGGTGACGAGCGAACGAACGAGCTCGCTTCAACCCTCTCATTATATGCGTATGCAAATCTCCAACTCTTGACACTTATACTCCTCTTTAATACTCCAGATTTTTACTACTTCGACTTCGAGTTCCATCCAACCTGCTTACTTTATTCAACAACAACCCTCAGCCTGCTCTCAAACCGAGTTTTAGATTAAGTTCATCATAAGCACTTTAAATTGTATTAGCATAAACCTACCAGCTAGCTATGCAATTTCACTCAAGTTCCAAGTTCTTCCTGAGTTTCCTGTCATATTCAGGGCTTCTAATTTCGTATTGACCGAAACTGGTTACTATGGTCTTAAAAAAACGATACGCGAGATGACATGATAATTGAAACAGGAACTCAGTGCAATAAATTATATCTTTTGTCATAAACAGGGTCTACAAATTCGAGTTTTTTTGTCATAAACAGGGTACCCCTTTCAGAATCCCAGCGGAACACCCCTACCCAAATTCTGGCGGAGTACCCCCCCCCCCCCCCCCCCCCCCGGGTAGCTAGCATACTATCACGAATCCTATAATCAGTGATTGGCTAATGTACTTATTTTCTATCCTGTGATTGGATTTTTTGGATGAAACAGATATTTATTAAAAGCTGAAGAATTTTTGCAATTCTAACATGAATAAGTGGCCATCAGATTTCACTGACATTTTCATGTGCAAACTTATGACTGACAAATGTCTACTGAGATAAGGATGGCATTTTAAGAGGATCTCCCTCAATGAACAGAAAAATCGAAAAGACAACTTAATCACATGTATTCAAGAAGAATTTTAAACAGTGAGTAAAGACGAAACAATAAAGAAAGTGCAAGTTATCTGACAAAAATCTTAAATTCCGTTTATCACTGATTAAGTACAAGGGAAATGATCCCAAAAACTGGTAAGAAGGTAAAAAATATTGGTAGTAATAGAGAGAGAAAGCTATAGAAATACAGCGAGTTTAAGCTTATACCTTAAAACTTTGAGCAAATATGAATAAAAACTGAGTGCCGCCGGTTGACCGTCGCTTTCTTCAGTAAAGTTTTCAGTTTCATTCTTTGTTTTGAATACTATAATATTAGCTAGTAGGCTTATGCTAAAAGTATTATACTACTCATGCTTGTTTTCTATGAGTCAAATAGTTGATTCGGTGCTACTCGCCTCATTAACTATCTAATAACATAGAAAACTTGACCTCATAATGTAATTGTTAAATAGTAGGCTAATATGTCTGTCAACTAATGGTTCCCCTCACTGCTGCATACTACCAAAAACTCTCCTTTATGGTCAGTAAGCTTAATTGTTCTCCAAACCAAAGATATCAGCTGCTCTCCTTGGGCTTTTAATGCCTGTTTAGCAACTTTCTACCCTCTAATACTCCACATTTTCCTTCCAGTTCAATGTGACCTTTCATTCAACAACATACAGCCTGTCACACAAAGCTTTATATATTCACCAGGTAAGCCTCAGTTCTATATTACTTACCATATATTCTGCTGCTAAATAATTTATATACTTCAATAACTGCCAAAACACTCTTCGCTTAAAGTTCATCTGCAATGAAAAATCTGCAATCCAAATTACCAGTCAAAATAACACCTGACTGCTTCATTATTGCTTCTAATTACAATCACAACAGCTCATTACATTACAAACACATATCTTCCGTCATCAAGCACCAAGTCCAGAAGCTATACTTTTTGTCATCACAAGCCATGCCATGCAAGGCATATATCCCATCACTAGAAGATGCATAACTTTTAAGTGATGATAAGTATTAACATAGGTTAATGGGAGTGGAGCGGTAGGGATCCGGTTACCTGTCACCAGGACATAGCTATGTAACTAGATGGCGTACATTAAGTGGAGTGTTTCTTATTGCGGTGTTCATCGTTCTGTAGTTTACGCGTTTTCACCCTACCCTCCCTCCCTAAAATCATCAGTTGTATTGTCCAAATATGAACATTCTTAAATTGCTTTATTTTAGCCCAACAACAACAACAACAACAACAACAACAATAGTTTATTTGCACTCAAGGAGGAAAGATTATTACATATGAAACATAAATTTAAAATTGCAAAAACACGAGCACAGCTACCTAAAATAGCTGAAACGCTAATTGAGTTAGGCAACTAGGAGGTCAGAAAATTGCAGAATACTATGTTTACAAAAAAGTAACAAGGATAAATAGCAAAATAAAAAAGCAGAAAAATACAAATTTCAAATACAAATATACGCACGCACATACACACAAGGAGATACATCAGTATACCAGATTAATATTCATTGAGAAAAGAATTGATCAGATGTTTTTTGAAGCAGCCATATTGTAGTTTATTGTTATTGTTATTTTTTACTTATTATCTTTTTGTATGGTATCCCTATAGGTTAGTTCATGATGGTTTGAGGATTTGTTAATCAAATTGAAGCACAACACTGCAGAAAAAGGAGTAAAGAATGGCTTGTAATATCTACCCATAACTGGTAAGATTCTATAAGTGCTCACATATATAGTACTTGTAAAATTCATGAATATTTGATGTGGGTCTAAGCCAATCCAGCTTTAGAAATCAGGTCACATGAATCTATGTAAGCCCGATACATGCTAATTATATATACAATCACTAGTAGTTGTAAACAGTTCTGATACAGCACTAGGGGTTGTATATAATTTGGATATTAATTTAAAATGACCCAAAGGATTTTTCACAAGCTTTTTACAACATTCACATTGGCCAAAAAATCATTTGCCTATGGCTCATATTTGTATAGTCAATACAACACAGCCGTTCATATTGTAAACATCATCATGTAAACATGACCAGCATTCCTGTCTTGAGTTTGGTTTGGTGCCTTATCAAACTCCTTAATAATTCATGAGGAAAACACAACAGAAATCACAACCGGGAAGAGTGTTGTAAATCTGATGCAAAACTGTGTTCATTTGCATAAACTTCAAGTTGGATTTTCTTGGCCAGATTCACTTTAATTTTGAAAATTTTAGTGAAACACAAAGGAAGTAACCTAGACGTTTGATAAGTCATATACAGTATTCGTGTCGGTGTTGTATCAGATATACAACCACTAGGCTATGCCTCGTGGTTGTATATCTGATACAACACGGCCACTCACTAACCCTGTAAATATTACTTCAACTTGTGGGAGCCGTTTGGACTAACTGCACATGTTAATGATGTAGAAACCTCTATACAAGTATAAAAGTCCATGTTTGTGACTGTGTATGGTATGTTGCTCCAAGAGTTTTTGAAGCTGTTTAATAAACTCGCAGATCGTGTCTTATCAGGTCTAAAACCACTTAGCTATGCCTTTTGTTTTTAATCCGGATAGAATCCTCCTGCTCGTTTATTAAACACCTTACCTAAACTTGGATGTACTGCATCACTGATAAAGTCATCCTCATTAGTATTCTTTATGAACAGAATACTAATAAGGACGAAGAAGCATAGAGCCTGGACAAAAAACCCTGAAAGCCAATTACTCTAAGCAGGAGAGAACCAACAAACGACTCTATTCACATACAATACCAAGCTCCAGTGGACTCAAGCCTAGGTCACCTGGCTTAGTGAGAGGCAAGCAATTATCCTCATTAATATTTGTTATGTATATGAAGACTTTATCGGGTATACATGTAAAGGTCCATGCACTTGAAGTGTATGGTCGCTCCAGTTGGATCAGAGACTTAAGAATTATTGATGATCTTTTGAACAGTTGCTAATAATAGAAATAGAGCTTAATTATTGGGCTCTCTGATAAAAACCACAGGGATCCTGGGCAATCCTGCAGGGTTTTTTTGCAAAATGCGGGCCTTGATAAAACACTAATAATCATTATGAAATTTATATTCTTTTGCTGGGACATTGATTAAAAAGGAAACAGTTACTCTTTCTCAGAAGCGATAATTAAAAGCACTCATAGCTTTCGACTCCCATCCAGTAGTCTTTGTCAATAACGGTTTTCATTTTGGCGCACAGCCTCGTTTTCAGAACGACGCTATACGATCGTCTCCTGTACTGGGGGCAACTGATTATCTTTGTCCAGTGCATGGTTTTCTCCGGCTAATGTGTATCGCATCGCGCAGTCTGCGAGATAATAAGTTTGTTGGCTGGTCGATTATCTTTATATTTGCCGAATCGATAATATATGATATGGCTGACTTGAGGTCTGACGCTTCTACAGATTTATAATGTGCTTTTACCCGGTCTCGTAGTACTCTGCATTTTGTACGCACAAGATAGTTTCAAATATTCCGAGTTTCCGTCAGGGTTTTTGACAGCAATAATATAAATAGACTTATAATTGGCCTCCCCGATAAAACCACATTGAACCTGGATACTGGATTTTTTTTTAATGCAAAAGAGCCTCAAAAGTGCTTGTTTGGGGGTGTTGAAAGTTCTGCGTTAATTTTTCTCCTTCTACTACCTAGGTATTTTTCTCAAAATATCACATATGCCCTCATATGCTTTGGTTCTTGGCCAACTGTTAATTTTTGGACTATTTCTCGTCCTTGGACATTACCAACCGATATCCCAGCCGACAGAAGGGGTTTATTTACAAATTAGCCGCGCATAACAGGAATACTGATGGTCACTGACGGCGAATGCGATTCAGGTTCATCACTTTGGAAATCCCATTGAGAAATGCCCGAGCTTTCAGATTGCTAGTAAAGAATGTTTAAAATTAACTTTAGCCGGCTAGGATAAATTGAAAAGATGCACTAAAAAATCCCGATAGGTAAATTACAGCTTATCTTCAGTAAACAAGATTAGTTTTTGAGCCAAAACTATTATATAATCATCTTATTTTAATGAAATAAACTTGTTTTTATTTAAGTCGGTTAAAAAAAACTCCGATTGACAAAACAGGAAAACTGATTTTTCGTCTTACGGCGGCCCACACGCCGAGCATATCTTTGCTATATGCATTATTTAGTCATCCCTACCGTGCGTCACTAGATCTTTAGAGGGGAGGGTTAGTTGAAAAATTTGAACTTTTTTGAAGGGTCAAACCTTTTTATTTTGACAAAAGCTGTTTTCTTTTTTAAATTTGAACTGCGAAACCCAGCCCTCCCCCAATATGATCTATCTAGTTCTTATTTGTTTGTATAAACATTAAGCTACTATTAGAATATTATACATATCGATATGAAAAGATACTTAATAAGTGTCCTGCAAGTGGTCATGTTTCCTACTTTGGGCTTACTCAACAAAACAAAACTGCGGACAAAACTTAAATGTTGTTTGCTGCCTTCAGTTGTTATTCTTTTTCAACTTAACTAGATAACTCTGAAATTAAGAACTATCATGTGCGAAAATTGTTTTTCAGAACCAAACGAAAAAATATTTTGCTGTGTTACCAAAAGTGATAGTGTAATCATTTGGCAAGAAATAATTTGCGTGAGCAAAATAACGATGACACTTAGCCAATATTCTCACTATCATTGATGTCACTACTCAGGGAGTTTTATAGATAAGTGTGCACTTCATATTTTTCTACGATATTGTTCATTCCTAAACAAGGAATACTAGTAGGTAAAACAATAATTAGTCTGATGAATCCTTTAATTTTCTTTTTTATCTGTGACATTTAATAATAATCTTATTTTTCACTCATTTCTTATGCTAAAGGTTTTTTAAGGCTGTCTATGGTTTATTTTCTCATAGTGTCAAAGCATAAACGAAAAAGAAGTTCTTTGATCGATATACGTGATAGTAAACTGAAAGAAAAGCCTTTAAAAAGCTAAAACCAGCCAAAGACTTAGATCGGTTAGTCATATTCCAATAATTTAAATTATTTTATTCATACCTTACCGAGATTAGAGTCTTACTACAATAACCGTGAAAACCCAATTTTCATAGTAAAAAGCGCTATCGCGTCTAGAGCCGGCTTATAAGATTGCTAAGTTGATTTAAAATAAGTGCGAAAATCCGACTTATTTGGACAATTTAATTATATCAAAATCAATCGCTTTCCCACTTTCTTGCTAATTCGTATTGTACTTTACGAAAAAGTTGACTGACAAGGTAAACAACAGTGATCGAAGCAAAGAAACACAAACGCAGCTTCTTTAATTAAACTTTTCTTGAAATGATAAGAGAATACGACTTAAAAGGAAGAGACTAAATTGAATTGATCGTGCATAGCATATGAATATATCCCGATTTATTGTCATGACGACTTGATATCGAATAGATTCATAGTCCAGCCTACATACACACTATATTCTTTTGGTAAAATGTAAGTGATTGACAGATCAGTGGTTATATTGGGATGTCAACTTCACCATTCAAATCAACAAATATAAAATATAAGCATTGGTAAATATACACACTGTTGAATACCCGTAATGAATTAAATATATGCTATCATTCTAAAGCGAAACATTAGTAGTCGCTGGATATGGAAAAACTGCGATATTAGCTGCTGTTTAGAAATATTACCAAAGTACCGTCATTACCGATGTTTTAGATGGTAAAACCAACAATCTGACATCATTTGACGTATTTTGGACATGCAGCATTATCGAACACCTGCTGACTAAGGAGTACTAAGAATTGCTATCCAATCCTATCAGACCTTTCAAGAATGGATAAGCCAATTCTCTATAGCTTGCCAACTATATAACAAATCGAATTCAGTCAAACTTAAAGCAGCAAGGGCTAAATTAGTCAAGTCCATCGCTTCGTGTCAACCTTACGACTCAGATACCTGATGACAACGCCTAACTGCAACGGCACAGGAAACCACTACCAAATCACTGTACTTGAAACACCATCTAGAGAAGGAACTTGGTTTTCAAACCAGCAAAGATGAACTCAACAGACGAAACCTTCGTAGAACAACAAAAAATTCAAAGCTATAAACGTGTGCTGGCCATAACAAGTGCATGCTGTCTATCAATCCTTTCTATCGTAACTACGACAAGCAACATTCTCCTTTTGATAGCCATTTGGAAAGATCCCTTAAAATGCTTCAAATCCGTTGCTAAATGTTTTATCGTAGGGCTGAGCATGGCTGATTTGATAACTGGCGTAACAACAGAGCCTTTCTTTACCAGTTACTATTTCATTCGATTTGTCCAAGACGTCGACATAAAGGGAATACCGCTCGTGCTGTACGAAATTGGAGGAATCATATCTGGAGTCGCCTTGAAATACTCGTTTTTGGTTGTACTAGCATTGTCCTGGTCGCAGTTTACAGCTATATCTTGGCCTCACAAGTACAGACGATTTGTAACAAATCGTAACATTGTGATTTTCATGATTTTAGCCTTCCTTTATCTAGTTTTCTTTACCGCCGTTCAGTTTATAGGCATTCTTGATCCTTACACGTTTCACAAAATCGACCTTGTATGCAACTCGTCGTTCCTCTCCATTAATCTTCTCATTGTGTCGCTTCTGCTTTACCGAGCGTACAGGCGCCGTGCCCACTTACACAAGGAATTCTCTGCAAAACCTCTGACCTCTGAAAATGAAACGCGATCGAAAAGACGGAAACAAGTAGAAAGGACCCTAGATCAACAGTTTACCATTGTCAGCATTTACCTTGGTGCTATTTTACTTCTTTGTGCACTCCCACATGTCCTGGCAGTTTACGTTTATCTTTATTTCGCAAAAGATCTAACAATACAGTCACAGCTTAACCTCCTGGTGGTGCTCAGGATCTCAGATGTTTTACTGTTTGTAAAAGTGTGCGCAGATCCTTTCATTTATGCTTGGCGTCTTCCAAAATATAGAAAAACCCTTCTAACTCTGTTTCGAATACATGAACAAAAGAAAAACGAGGAAGAAACGCTTGTGGGAATACCTTTAACCGAGAGAATGTCATAGAATCCCTGCCAAACAAATGGTATTGAAAATAACTTGAAATAGTTTTCAAAAGTGAACAATCAATCAATTCATCACGCTTCTTGTCAGTCAAGCGTGCCAAGTTTTGCTTTGTCAACAATGTTTTGTTATAAGCAAATAATTTAATGTTCTGAGTAAGAAAGATTTTGAAGATAATAGAGACAGAAATAAGATGGATATAAGATGAATGTGTGTTAATTAGCACATTGATATTGAGCACATAACTAATGTTAATCTCTATAGTAGTACAGTCATCATCTTTTACCACTCGTTGATCCTCACTTCACCCGGATTTCCCCAGTGATACTGACTACACCGGTTCGTAAGCAGTCACTAACTGAAGACAAGCATATAAGTCATTAGAAAGGTTTATTCTATAATATTATTTGAGTTGAAACCATGGTGCACATTTTTGGAATGCGAGAAAAATTAATTATGGTAGCCGACCACGACGCCGAAAATCTCTAGTGGAAGTTTTCTAATACAAACGTGTGCCATTAGCAATCTAATTATATTCTTGTTATATTCATATAATATAATTTGACATTTTCTGGATAAGCAAAGTGTTGGATTCTACTTGTAACTGTATCGTTAGACGTCATCGACTGGGCGGTATCAAATTAAATCATTTTAACGAAAAAATATCTAAAAGAGAAAAAGGAATACCGAGTTGTCTAGTCAAGTTCAAAATTCACCCACTCAATAGCTTTTCTCTGAATCATTAGGCTCTTTAAGAGGAAGCTTCATAACCGAAGCCACTAAACAAAACAAAGTGCTTATTTTTCCTGTTGCTGTTAACCTCTAGTTTTATCTATATACTCGTCATTAAGTAAACTGAAATTTCATAACAAAACACATCCTTGACACTGAAATTGCAGCTTATCTTTTATTTTGTCAGTTCTTCTAGTGTTTTTCAGTAAAAGAGTCCAGCTTTCAGTCTTCTGTTTCATAGTGCCAGTATTCATTTTTTTTCCATCTCAGTTTCATATTATTTCATTTGAAATTAGTGTTTTACTGATAAGTTAGTATTTTTTCATAGTAGAATTAACGGACAATCGACTTCTGCTGATCCTAGTTTTGGTACCTGAAAACATTGACTCTCTGCCATCCGGAAAAGAATAGAAATAAAGGAGTAATTAATCCTAAATATTGAGCCTTCAATCTAAAATAACTTTACTTAATTAGGACTTTACAATAGAAAATCTTTTAAAAACAAATGATGGCAGAAAATTAAATAAAAAGATCATAGAAGATAAAGCGATTGACGTCACGCACAGACTAACTAATAGGATGTAGGATCGGTATCTGTGTAGAATAAATAATAAACATCTAATGAATGACCTTTGAACGTGAGAACCGAAAAAATAAATTCTAGTGCTTTCTTTTCAAAGTTTCGTGTCAACCTTCAAAGATTTAATTAAATCGGTATCGCCGAATACAAAATATGCCACGTAGCTTGCGTACTGATGTACATAATGAAATCTTCTTCTCTTTTTATCCATCCATCTAGTAAGTTTTGATTTGTTAATTTATTTATAAGTTGTTGAAAATGAGTGAAGCATCGACGAATAAAATACTGATAAAATGCTTTGTCTGCTTGTGATTTTCCTACATTGATTTTTTTATTCTTTTCTCGATCACCACTTTAGTCCATGAATCGCCCAAGAGAAACATTATATTTAGCTTAAATTAGAATTGATCATCATCTTAGAAGTGTGCATGGTTAGGGTTAGCCGATACTTTCTGGATCTGAGCAGGATTTTCCTTAATACACCCCGCGAACGATTCTCCCTGCCCATACCTCTTTTTACGTCTTTTTTCCCCCCCTAAATACACCAATTCTGTCCTTTCCTTCGTGCAGAATGGCTACCTTACCAGCTTGCGTCAATATACCATGACAAGGTTTGGATGACGATAACAAGAATATGATGATGTAGTTTTTATCAAAAGCAGGGGCGGATCTAGGTAGGGTTTATATTGCTCCATTCTATACCCGTTGATTTCTTCAATATGTTTACTTCCCACGCGCAAAACAAATTTCATTAAAATGCTGTGTAATAAGAAAAGGATTGATGTCCACAATTTCTAGAGAATAAGGCTCGGAGTATGGAGTTCCAGATTATTCTTAACCAGCTACAGCAGTGGCGCTTACTTTGGTTCTTCTCAAATATATTTTGTAACCCCAGTCTTATTTAAAGAGCACGTTTTTCATACAAATTGGTTTTCTTCTAACTTTTTGTACAAACCTGACACGAATTTTATTCCTTTTCTTCCAACTCGTATATTTGATAAAACCATAAATTTTCGATAATTTTAGTGTGTTGTTACTTATAAAGCTCGAAATACATTTTTGTACTTTTTCATTGGTATTGTGCTTGGTCAGTTCACGATCACATCACACACGGCATTCAGACACATATTATATACATCCTTTGCATAACCACATTACTTTGATGAACAGTTTTATATAAAAATATATTATTTATCAATCATCAAAAACATTTACGATTCCTTCTACTGTCGTGAAATTCAATACACAACACATACCCACGTTCACTATGAGGCATGGTCTAAAACATGGACTGGACTTGACCGGAGAAAACATGGACCGGACGTAGAAAACATGGACCGTGGTAGAAAATATGGACTCGAGGTCAGACGCATCTGGATACCTTATCTGTCACATTGACGATCCTCATAATGTAGCAATTTTTAGATACAATTTCGAAATTTCATATGAATACAGTAAAACCCCGCATATAAGAACCTAAAATTTAATAACCTGTCAGGCTGAAATTTTCATTTTAAGCACCCTTCACATAAGAACCATTTCAGGCTGAAATGACAAAGTAGGTTCTTAATTTCCAAATATAAAGTCAATCTGTTTTATTTTCTTGTAAATAATAAAATACAGTACTCTGTATGTAAGAGTGCTTACACTGTGTCCATGAAATAAAATCTAAACTATATTCAATGTAGCTAGCATGAAAATGTGTGAATTATTTAATGTATAAAATGCCACGCCCACCAATACAATTACTCTTTTTCTTACCAAAAATTAGAAACCCATTTAAGAACCTAGATAGCCTGATTTCAAGTTAAGCGCCATTAATATAAGAACCTGTTCAGGCTGACTTGGAAAAATCTAGGTTCTTATACGCGGGGTTTTACTGTACGCAAACTATTCCTGTCGGTTTTTATTCTAGTAAAGTGATCGTTGACATTTTCTATCTTTAAAATAACTGTAACGTGGCGCATACTCTGTTTTAACGATATTGTTGCTCAACTAGATCAGCTTCGTTTGGCCGGTTTAGACATCCAAACTCAGCTCAAACAATAGGTCTTGACATTTGCAATAATTTCGACACATGAGATTCGATATGTCTAAACCGTTTGAATAACATATTCCCGCCAAACAGGGTATGGTTTTCAGCCATTCTACGCTGGAAAAGGGTATATAAAATTGCGCTCGCTCTTGGACTGACAGGGTATATGAAATCACGCTCTCTCCTCTCTGGAACAGGGCATCTATTCAGTTTTTGCAATACCGGAACAGGGTATGGCTTTCAGCGATCTTACTCTGGAACAGGGTATGAATTTCAGCGATTTTACTCTAGAACAGGGTCAGGGTTCAGAGGGCTCAGTTGTGCAGGCAGGCAGGCAGGACAGACAGACAGACAGACAGACAGACAGACAGACAGACAGACAGACAGACAGACAGACTTTTTTTATTCAGTATCAAGCGTTAAGATATACATGTGTGTGTGTGTGTGTATTTTACACAGCTCCATTGTAAATAAGTTTTAACTTTATGGATTCTGTGTTAAATAAAGTTTATTATTATTATTATTACATAGACATTTTACCCGAATAAATGTATGAAGGCCATAATTGTTGATTTATAGTAATTCCTATTATGTTAAAATTAATTTAATTTCAAGAGCTTTCGCCCGGAATACCCTCGTTCCCAAGCACTATAACTTATCTATATTTCTATATCGTCATGTATTTCATAAGTGCTACGCGGTTCACATATTCTCCTATTTGGTATACACGTGTAGTTACTATTTAGTGCCTAGTTTGGGCCGTAAGAAGACCACATTTTATGATAATTCTGTATTGTATGTAGTTGTGGACGTATTTTGCTTAGAAGGCCGGGCCTCTTCTAGTTTTTTTATCGTTGAAGCGGAGTTCCCCTCGCCAGACTTGAATTTCTATACCCGTTAATCTAGTTTTAATTATTTTGAATGGATTCCGACTTGAACGATAATTGCAGTTTACTTCGAGCAAGATATTTCCTAATCCGCTTCGGTATAATAAAGATTTTACTTTACTACACCAGTTATTGTTGTTTGTTGCTAATGACTCTCTATATACAATTGCTGACCGTTTTTGGCGGTTCTCGAGTTTTGCTTTGTTTAATCAAAACTTAAGTGATCTTAATTTTGCATCTACTGATCTAGATTTATGGGAAGTTGACCTTATTCGGCTAGACCAGCCGAATCGGTGGCCTTTTCTTCCAACCCCAAGTAGCATTTTGCAAAATTTTATATAAACTGACTCAATTGGATTGTCAGTCTTCATATCATTGTCTGTCCCCCAGACTTCACTACCGTAAAGAAAAATCGGCTAAATTTACTAAAGAATCAAATAATTATAGTGTTAATGTAGGATCATGGTTAAAAAAACATCCCATTTCTTTTTTCAGTAGTTTAGAGGCGGCGGAACCGGGGGGGCCGAGGGACACGTGCCCCCCCCAAGAAATATTGGTTCTTAGTCATTGTTTTACGGCGCATGCGTCTGCAATCAAACAAAACATTGTCATTATCACATAGCGTTAAATATAATCTTCAGTGCCCCCCCAAAAGATTTTTGCAGTCCCCCCCCCCCCCCCCCCCCAAAGATTTCTAGCTTCCGCCGCCCCTGTAGTTAAACAAAGCTTTTAAGGCCGATTTTTTTAAGTTCTTGTTGTGCAATCGAGAAATTCCCGAAAGCACTTAAGGTTAGACCTAGATACTTGCACAGCGGAACGTTTTCAAGCATATGATCCTACAACCCATCACCATATCATACAATAAATCCATCATCATGCTTCGACCAGACAAAGGGAATGGCGTCTTGATATTAGAACAGAGAAGTATACATATTAATTCTTGCCTTAAAATAATCGACGATAAGTCTAAATTTGAATTACTCACAAAAGATCCGACCATAACCAGAGAAGGAAAATTACTACGCTTTCTTAGATCTCTTAAGTCTAAGGAATGCTTACATGATAAGACCTATAAATTTATATTTTTCCTAAAGGATCACAACCCGCTAGATTTTATGGCTTACCTAAAATACATAAAACTAATGAGCCTCCTCCCTTTAGCCCCTATAGTTTCATCTGTTAAGGCTTATAATTATAACTTAGCTAAGTATCTTTGTTCTTTACTTACCCCTATTATACCTAGTGATTTTACTAGAAAAGATTCGTTCTTTTTTGTCAATGAGTTTTTAAGTTTAGATACTAACAACAAGTTTTTAATTTCTTTTGATGTACAAAGTCTTTTTTCCTACATTCTCCTCAATGAAACTATAGATATTGCTGTCAAACTTATTTTTCAAAACAATCCTAATTTCCCTATTAGTAAACAAAATCTGAAAGAAATTTTTTCGTTTGGCACTTCTCAGACACATTTTTTATTTATAACAAATTTTATGATCAAAATTGATGGAGTAGCTATGGGCTCTCCACCCGCTCCAGTGGAGACGACACTTTTTGCATGTTTAATAGTCCAGATGATCGATGCTATGTTATTTTTTATTTATATAAATAGCAGGCACAAAAGATATTAAGTTTACTTTTGAAAAAGAGGTCAATGGGAAACTACCTTTCCTTAACATCTTGATAGATAACTCTGGTCTAAATTGCATCACTTCAGTTTATCATAAGAAAACACACACTGGCCTCTTAACTAATTTCTTAAGTTTTAACCCTTTTAAATATAAAATTGGTCTTATCAAAACTCTGGTTGATAGGATCTTTAAAATCAACAACACTAAAAAAGGTTTCAATTCGGACCTCAGTGGCGGATCTAGGGGTGGGTTTTGGGGGTTGCAACCCCCCAAGTCTTCATTATATCTTAAACTGAAGGAGGCCTTTTACATTAACTCTTTAAAACCTGAACTTAATGTTCAGGTTAAACACATGACATCTTTCTTTTTATAGTTCCTTAGTTAACTTAATAGTTTAATATTACAATAGTTATGTCATCTTAAAAATTTAGGGCTGTCCATAAGTTGCTCGGCAAGTAAACGTCCTTTCCAACCAAAAGCCTTTCTGGTTTGAATCAGCCGTACGATATGAATATATTTACCACGCCCACCAACGGCCTTTCTGGTTTGAATCAGCTGTACGTACGCTCTGAGTGTTTACCGCTGCACTATCCGTGCCAAGCAGCGCCGGCGTCTCTTCCTTAGCAATTACTTTCTTTAATAAGTTTATCAAATTTACCATCAGTGCAGTAAAAGAGACCGGAAATAAACATACTGATCAGTGAACTATTTTTTAGTTTCTACGAATAAGTGAAACAAACACACGTATACCCAATCCGTCTGTCCTAGCGCCCTTGAGAAGAGCATACGCACTAGCTGAACTATACTAATAGCAAACACCTAAACAATAAATATTAATCTGCCATTTACTTAACGCTTACTGGAGACCTTCAGGGGTATGTTTGTCTTAAACTCTCTCTACGCAACACGTTCAACAAAACCCCCTAATACTATATTTCGTTTTAAAGATTTCGAAAATATTATTATTTCATAATAATTTTCTAATTTGAAACAATGTCGAGCTTTAAAGAGGTGAATTAATGGGATTAGCGTTAGCGCGTATAGCCGAAAGAACCTCACTATGTTAATAAGCAAAGGATGATCTAAAAATTTAAAATTCTCTTTCAAATAATGTTATTTTCTGAATGTTTATTATATGACCTTTAAAACGATATATAGTTTTATGGGGTTTTATATAAAGTGTTGCGTAGAGAAAGTCTTAAACGAGACATACCCTTAAAGCTTTCCAGTAGCCTTAATTATGTCTAAGCTGGTCCAAAACTGAATACAAATCAATGTATGATCCATAACACATTGCAGGCTACGTATGCAACGGAGGGCGCGATTACACGGAGCAATTTGCTGCGAGACGAGTCGCAGAGAAAATTGTCTCGTGTAATCAAGCCCTTATTACCATACTTCGGGAAGATTTCGGAGGGCAGCCAAGCGCGGTCAATTCATGTATGGTGCAAAGGAATTCGATGTTGTGTTAAAAATGAAATTCAAGAAATTCCAAAGCACAGAATCGTGGAAAACTATGACATCGCCTCAATATTTACTTGATTTTGCATTTAGTTTTCGGCAGCCTTAGAAGTTATCAATGATCACGAAATTCGGGGAAAGAGTGGTGCATTGAACTGTTGTAGTTCTGAAAAAAATCCAATAAAAAAAATCGACGAGTTTTCGCAAGATCGTACTATTCATAAAAGTGTCCGTAAAAGCGCGAGAAAAGTAAACATTGCGTTTTTGTCTTGAATCATATATTTTCCGTTTTGGC
Source organism: Actinia tenebrosa (assembly GCF_029948245.1). Taxonomy (NCBI): domain Eukaryota; kingdom Metazoa; phylum Cnidaria; class Anthozoa; order Actiniaria; family Actiniidae; genus Actinia; species Actinia tenebrosa. The sequence continues at coordinate 6,816,608 of NW_028292578.1, forward strand.
GAGATCGCGTTACTACATTACCTTCTAATTTTTCAAGGGAGTGTTAGGGACATATGACAATAGAATTAGCGGTGTTTTATTTATCTATCGTAAATCGTTACCCTAGAAGTAGCAATTTTGGCTACGGCAAATCCATTGTTAATTTTCATATAGATTATACTCTTAATTTAGATTTCCTCAAATGTCTCCAAATTTTTCTTATAGATTTTATTGAAACTGCGCCCAGAGGAAGACAAACACTATAGGCATAGGCAACATAAAGCCGTTTCGCTAATGGTTGAGGGCTAAAATTCAACTCAGAGTTAAAACAGATGTGAAGTCATTACCACGTGATATGAGATCCGCTCTCCTCCAAAAAATATTGAATTTTAGCTTAGTCTATATGTAACATTTGTTCCGAAGGTCATTATCTTGACCTAGAATTTAAAAAATTATATTTTATATATATATTTTTCGATTTTATTTTCACCATTCAATTTAATCTAAATTGGGCTCCCTGTGTTCTAACCTGCTTACTCGATGGAATTTTCTTGCAAAATGATTCAGCAAACCGATTCACTCATGCTGAGTCGTTCAAGTGGGTCTGGGCCATGCAATCTCACTCATCTAAGAGTTGCATAATACTAATCATAATAGAGATATTAAACATATTTGTGGGGCAGGTTAAAAAGAACACTGACAAAAATCAACATAAAGTGGTCAGTATTAATATTTAACAGTCCGACTGAAGAGATGACGAGCGGGTTGTGAAGTTCCTTCACAAGTTCCGAAGTGCAAGTCATACTTTGGAAGTTCACAACGAACTTTGTTTGTGAACTTCTAACTTACTTAGCTTCACGCGAAAATTCATAGTTTACACTAAGCTTAGTAGTGATGACTGAGTTGCTTTACAAAGTAGGGTAATGCTTTTGCTAAGAGGATCGAAATTTAATCAGTTTGCCAATAAAGTTCGTAGTTAACTTCCAAATTACGACTTGAGCTTTTGAACCCTCTTATGAAAAGTCATGTGGAGTGAACGCACTGTAACAGGTGAACAGTGTTATCGATGATGACGTTTTATTCTACCGGTAATGGCAGAAACGCTAGGCAGTTGATCTACGGTTGTTGTTGTGGGAAGGGGTAATCCTTCGTAAGGAACTTGATCGTATCGCTCATCTTCATTCCCTGGGAAGCTCTGATCCTTTTTATGTTTCTTGCGATGTGACAACGGAGCCTGATTTTTAACGGGTGTTAGATGTTGTGAACTAAAGATTTGCTGTGAATTACCAGACATCAATGGTGAATGCTTCTGCTGTTGTTGTTGGAGAGTCAGCTTCAGAATGTTTATTGCTTGCTTTAGATCTGCCATTTCTTGACGCACAGCATTCAAACCATCTTCGTGCAGTTCTGAGGCACGAGCTAAATCTTCTTGTAACCTGAAAGCATTTAAATTTCTGGTTATATGACTGTTTCCGACATAAGTGATTTGCCAAACTGAATACATCAGGTATAAAGGAAGTTAGACTAATTAAAAAAATCAGTTGAGCCATCCAGCACTTGCGCAAACTAACCTCATTATGCTGGAATGTCTCGGCTTATCACGTCTATTGGTATCTGATGAACTGGTACCTCCATCCTGTACACATTCTAGCACTTCATCAATGACTTCTTTAATTTGGTGGGTCATTCTCTCTAATTCTCCTGACTGAGGACCAGTGGAATCGTCATCGTAGTACAACTCCTAAATAAAAACAAAAAATTGTTATGTTAATCGTAATGCCACTGCGGTTTGGGTAAAATCATCACTTCCGGGATTGTACCTCTGGTGCGAGTTTCTGATGGACATATCGACGATGCTTCTCTCGTCCAGATCGGCTCATACTTTCTTCAAGACTCAGAATTGTACTTGCTCGCTGCATGGCTGCATTAGCTTTTGCATTGTCGTGCACACGTTGGAAGGTATCCGACATCAAAGCAATGAATAAATTCAGAAGAACTATTCCAGACACTGCAATGTACGATCCACATAACAGTTGCGCCATTAATCGATCAACTGAAAGAAGCGACTCCCAAGGAAAGTTCCCGACATAAGTGAGTTGCCAAACGGAATACATCAGGTCATTAAAGTCTTCCCATCCTTGGGTAGGTTGTTGCGCAGCCGTCATGATTCTAGCATTCTCAGGTCCTCCAAAAAGGATCCAGAAAGCACAAACGTACGGAATATAAAAACCAATGAATAAAACGGCGAACTTTAATGTATCATCTATGATATGTCCTATCATTACGATGAAAGGACCCAAAGTGGAGAAAGCTCTAAAGGCTTTCATTAGTCGAAGCCAAACGAAAATAATCCCCACGGCTGATATTCTGAGATGAAGACCAGTAATACTGGCCACGTCAAGAACACGCGTTACAATCATACCCAAAACCCAGCCATAAGTAACCCAATCAAAATAATTCCAGGCGTCATTAAAATAAGAAATTCCCAATTCCGAAATTTCGCGTAGCTCCATTTCTAGATATTTCCTTTCTTCTGGCCAGCGAGGGTGGCAAAACTTAAGGTCTTTTTGTAGTTCCTGAATTCTCCAATGCTGCCACTTACGATGGGCTTTCTTTGAAGCACTTATCTCCAAGAACTCTTGCAGAATAAAGTAAACTGTCATGCTACAGGCTATTGTTTCTAGCACAATTCTCCACCAGTATTTTGAAAGCGGGTTGTAGAAATTTGCACCCTCTCGTAAATGAAGTGTTACAGCTAAAGCAGTCCAAATGAAGACATAAAACAGCTGAACCAGCAGCTGAAGCACCACTCCCCTGCGACCAAATTGCTGCCATTTCACGTCAATAAGTCTTTGAAATACTGGATGCATGATAAGGTCCATTTGCTTGAAACTCACTACACACTGTAAAGGAGTCTTTGCATGACATTCGCCTCCTGTTAGCGCAGGAGAAAATGACAAAATCGACATTTAATAATATGAATAGGAATTGTACTTTTAATTCCAAGAACCCTCATGAGAGGCTAAAAATGTTGGTCTAACTACCTTTTAACCTCATACTTTATATATTATAATACAAATTTTCTTTTATGGTGAAGAAAATTCCAGGGGTTTGAAATAATACTTCTTCTTTCTGGCATTTTTCAATACTTTTAATAACAATTAAACCTTTTCCTCTGTGAGCTAATGTTATGGGTTAAATACGCCATTGGGCCTTGTTGCTACTGAACTGTACTCTATGGGGACTATAGGTTTAATTGTAATTTATATGTACATGTAGATACGTTATAACTTGCACTCCAGACATAATGGCTACTATGAAAAATAAGTACATAAAGTGTGCATGCACAGGTCTTGCTAGTCCTTGCACAGGTGATTGTACAAGCATGTCGACACTTAAAGTCATTAGCCATCTTTAGCGCTTTTGGACTAGGGGCTTAATAGTAAGGGGAGAAGGGGGGCTTATTAGAGGTCTGGTGCTTAATAGAGGAAACAGTAAACTAATGTTAATGGCAGTTACCTTTCGGTGGTTTATAAGGTTCCAAATAATTCAAATAATAGTACTGCTTTCTATTTGCACGGTCTGCGGAATGAAACTGATCCAATGCTTCCTTTGCAACTGGTGGCATCTTTGAAATCATTAATGACAATACACAACTTCCACTATCATCTTGAACACCTGCAGAAGTGCCTTTGTCTATCAATAACTTTGCTGTATCAGAACGATCTGTAGTAAATATCAACAAGAATTACGATTTTTCCACACAAAAAAAACATTGGCTAAAAAACCTAAATGTCCTACCTAATTCAGCTGCCACTTGTAATGGTGTTCTGTTTTTATAGTCTCTATCTTCCACGTTTGCTCCAAGCTTTAACAGCATTTTCAAAGCCTGCCCAGCATCATTCTTAGCAGCATAGTGAATTGGTGTTTGCATCTCTCCTTTGGTCTTGACATGGATATTTGCTGAAGAAGTAATTGAAGATTAGTACATGCTGGTAGCAGGCTTAACCTAGATAACTTTAAAACACATTCTTCTTCACTTTTTCTGGAGAAAAAGGTACCATATAACGGTATCAAAATTTCCTTGGGAATGACATGTGTATGTAATTATTCACTAGGGAATCGTATAACCATCTGGAGTATGCATGATTATATTTTATGAAAAGATATAACTAGCTAAAAACTAGTGAGAGCTGCGTCGGTGTTTCTAATGAAACAGTAATGATGAAAAGGTAAATTATACACCGTGAAAAGATGAAAAAACTTACTGACGTTTCGGACGCTAGTCCTTCGTCGGAGTAAAAGACTCCGACGAAGGACTAGCGTCCGAAACGTCAGTAAGTTTTTTCATCTTTTCACGGTGTATAATTTACCTTTTCATCATTACTATTTTATGAAAGTAAATTTATCATGGTTATTTGAGGAATTGGTTATTTATTTGGTGTAATAATATTCAAAATCTATGCATGGTTGTTGAATCACAGTTTGGGACAATAACAAAAGAGCAAGTCTCAAACTAGGTAAAAATAGAACTAAATAATAGTTTAGAACTTGAACCAGAGAACCGCCCCAGAACCCAGATAAAAACCCTTGATATATATATATATATGTACAGTGTGTAAAAGTTAATTTTTAAAATAAAGTCAAAAACATAAACCTATAAACTTTTGCTTCAACACTTGGTATTAAAACACTCATTTACTGAGACCTTAGAAACATAGTTAATATTAACTATGTTAGAAAGCAGTAAATATGTGTCATCCCGGCCTCACCAGTATCCCTCTCCCCCTTGCTTTGACATCATTTGGCTTATGGGCATTTCTAACTATTTATGGTTATTTCTGTAAGTCATTGACCTAAAAATCTATAGTGTTATTCTACTAACTATTTATTTCATTACTTGTAAATAATTCAGGGTAAAGTAATAAAGTTGTTGTTGTTGTTAATCAGTCAGCGTGGAGGCAAGACGCACCTCCCTCCCCCACGTTTTTAGCCAATGATGATTGAGGCATTGACATGATCATAACTCGCAATAAATGTGGTGAACTATTCTCCGCGATCACTGAAAAATAAATCATTGTTCTATCTCTGCACGCAAAGTAATTTACTATACACCTCCAAAATAGATATTATTACCTTGGTTAGTGATTAAGAACTCTATCATCTCAGGATAATCGACAGCTGATGCAACATGCAACGGTGTTCGACCATAATCATCAGCGTTGTTCACAAGCCCACCATTTTCTAACATAAACTTCGCAACATCAACATTCCATATTCTCGCTACTTCGTGAAAGACAGTCTGACCGTGACTATCCGTGAAGTTGATATCTGCTCCTTCGTCTAGCAATTCTTGCAAGAAATCAAAATCAATTACTTGCTCCTCTTCTAAGCTTGCTTTTGCAAGTTTGGCAAAGTAAATTATCATCGTTTTACTGCTGATCAGGGCCTCCTCTGGTGTTACTCCGTGAGATACCGATTGTCTCAGACAACCAAACGCGTCATACGGTGAAAAGTTCTGTTCTCCTAGATTGTCTACATCACTATCAAGAACACAAAGTTGTGTTTTCTTGGAGAGATTTTTACATGAATCGTGTACTACTCTTGGCCTTTCAGCTGTTCTATTGATATATCCTTCAAGAGAATGATCACGCATAGAACTTTTGTAGGTCTTCCACCGTGAAACAGCTTTGACCTCTTGTCCAATTTGTTGCCAAGAAGTTTTTCTTGTTTTGATGTTTTGATTGTGATTAACTTCTTTCATTTCTTGTTCTTCGCCGACGCTAAGACGACGAAGAGGATGTACTCTTGCCTGTTTGGTCATTGTAAAGTGTAAGAAGTTAGCTTGAAAAGTATCAGTTTAGTCTTGGTTAAATGCTGTGCTTTAGTTTATAATTTGGCAGCGATATAGCATAGCAACAATTGTTCATGTATTATATTCATCTGCGCATGCACAGCAAGCCGATGATCTCTCATTAATGACTGACGAATATAATAACCGTGAATAATTTAGTTCGATGAATTAACTTAATGATTATTTAACTGTGAATCAGTGGAATATAAATCATTTAACCAGATCCATCATATCAACGTTACAAACACAAAACACACGTACACCGAATGAGTCATAACCCCTACCATCACGGTCAATAATTACAACTGAAACTTTGTGGAGTTATTGCCGATATTGATTTGGGCAATAAAACTGAGCTGATGCTACGGTAAACTGTTCAACTTTAATTTGAATCCAGTCGAGTTTTATCTGTTCGATAACTGAACAGTCCATGCATGGTCAAGTAGAGTTACCAATGCTCCAATGAAATATAGCGCTCCTACCTTGTGATGAGAAGATATCAGGTTCACCAATTCCAACACTCCGGCTTCAGAAATGCGCCGAAAAAGTATTTTCCTTCTTTTCCATGTGAGATGCATGTGTTGAAAATAAGAGCACGTGTAATTATGTTAAAAACCTTTGTGTACTTTCAGTGAATGGCATGAAAACAAAGCCGTGCCATGTTGCGTGAGCGTGTGGCTTGCAAATGAGCTACATATAACACACGTGCTAGGCAACAGTCAATATTATTGACTCAAGAACCTGTCCAAATTACAACTTGCGATGCAATGAACTATATTGAACAATCAACCATGTACTGTGTGTATATATATATCACTATTTTCAACTATTCTTCGTTCGCACGTTACGTCATCGCGGCCATGTTGGTACTATTTAACAAAAGATTTCTCATTAGCATCCATTGTTAACGGTACCACAATGGCCGCCATGTTTTTGTCTTTTAACTCTCTTTGGAATGCTTGCAACCCATCAATTCTCATGCCCATTCATCGGATTATATCAAAACGTAGTTATCTTTTTACGTTCGTTTTTACGAAAAATAAAATTCGCTATTGTCATCTTTAATCAAAGTAAACATTTTCATAGGCCATTATATAGCAAACAATATGCATTTGGTGAACTGCAGGTATTAGTTCATTCACCATACAAATAGCAAGTGCTCGTGTAAGAGAACAATCATAGGCCCTTCTTCCAGATCCAGTCATTTAAGATGGAACCAAACTAATTAAAGCGAATTTTGGACAATTTTGTTCTCGCTCCCTTCACAAAACTACACTGCTAGAATCTAGGATATTCCAAGCACATTATATGAAAGATCCAGTTAAATTGACATACTAGTTTTGCGAAGGGAGCAAGAATAAAATTGTCCAAAATTCACTCTGAATTAGTTTGGTTCCACCTTAAGACATGGTTAGTCTTCTCCTTGTCTCCCCCTCCACGCCCAGGAAGGAGGTAACCTTGGGGTTAACCACGGCGGGACTTCAAGCCTTAATCTTACAATTACTTTACTTTTAGTTTTCTTTTTATTCACTTATCCTAGGATGAATCCTATAGTGTTTTATTATATCGGACTAATATTTTTTTCAATAAGATAAGTTAATTATTTGTAGTCCAATAGGTTGCTGCCCAATATCGCAAAAAAGTGGATTGCCACTGAAGTCCGGAGATGTAATTGGAGGGTTATTCGTGAGGTAGAATGAAATTCAGTCAGCCATTAAATTTTTCTAAATTCTCCGATTTTTCATCCTCTTTGGAACCACTGTTAAGCCGTACCGCGAAACAATAGCCATTGTGAGTTTGCCGGTATGTCAGTTGATTGGATCATAGTTAATATCGAATTAAATAGGAAGAAACCTTTCTCAAAGAACTCGAAGAGGGTCAGCATCTAACGAAGACACAATAATTCTGACTTCGTTATCAAGTAAGTCATTTAACCTCTTTTGAAAAATCTTCAAAAAACCTCGTTCAGTGTTACTGTGTTCACATAGGATAACGTGACAACCGTTTGATACAGCTTCAAGGACCTCATGGTGTGACATTTCACCAGATAGTAGAACATCGGCTTTGACACCCTTCAAAACACTACCACCTGAACCTGCACAAACGGCTATGCTCGACACTTTAGTGCTGGCTGTACAACTTTCCTTCTGGCTAATAGCCAAACGCACATATTCTATTCCAAGATGTTTCTTAATGCGACCAACAAGCTCGCCCAAGGAAAGTGAAGAGAACAGGGTGCAAAGACGACCAGTGCCTGTATTAGGAATGGGAACCTGCAAAACACAATTTAGTTATAAATAAAATATATGGGATTTAGCAGTGGCTTTCCACAGACAGAATGGCTCTTCATCTACTGAAATGTCAATTAGAATTTTACAAGTTGATTCTTTGCAGAGGAAGCAAAACAGGAGAACTAGAGAAAAACCCTTGGAGCACAGGAGAGAACCAACAAGAAATCCCTTAAATCCTACACCTTTGATGGAGGATGAGATAGTGTCGAGAAGATGGGACCATTTTACCATTTTATGTGGTTATCCAGGTGAAGGTCTAACCATTTGTAGATATTTTCAAGTATTTCAATGTTATTACAAAGGCAGCACTTTCTCCTCAGTTATATTTTAAAAGACCCTGAGTGTTGATTTGGCCAGGGCTTGAACCCATGACCTCCCACTGGAAAGTCCAATGCTCAACCAACTGAGAAAACTGGGTTTTACTACCACAGTAGCAGAAATGCACTTCTCTCTTGGGTCTCGTTCAATTCCCCTGTAGACCCTGCATCACATGTGGGTAGAGTTTGTTAGGTCTCCCCCTTAATTTGAGGGTTTTACTCCATTTTCTCTTCCTTCAACAAAACATGTTAATGACTATGATGTAACATAAGGGATTAGAGTTGTTTTGTAGCAACTTTTAAGGACATTTTTTCAAAAAAAATTTGTAAGAACCTTTAGTGAGTCACGAGTAAAAGGGGGATACTTTTAAAATACTGTATTCCATAACGAGTGCAGTGTTGTATATAAAATGATCCCTTATGTTACGTCATAGTCATTAACATATTGGGAATATAAACCTTCGTATCTTAAAGACCCAACATCCAAATGACGAAATATTTTCACAATCAACTATCCACTATCTAAAGAATAAATTCTAAAAGTATTGTGCAAAGGCTTATAAGCACTTTAACACTCTTAATTATTGAAAATACATACAGCTTTTCTTTAACTAAAAATTGCTCAATCATTTATTAAATAAAAGTATAAATTTACCTTTGACAATGGCTGTACTATCAAGTCGTAGGTAACAGAAGAAAGTTTTTCTTTGATCACTTGAATAACTTGTGGAAGTTCACTATTAGAGCAACATAAAGTGATACACGACCCACTGGAGCTATAAAAATTATAATAAGTATTATGAAGGAATAAGGTTTAGGTAGATTATCATGATTCAATAATGAGATGGCAATAATCAATGTCATTGTTATTAAACACAACTATATATCACAAATTCTGCAAATGGCAGGGGATTAGAGTTATAGCACTCTTGGTGGCCAAAATAGATCTTTCTCGAGTTCCAAAATACTGCTGTACCAATACCAATAGTAAAGTAAAGAATAGGGCGCTTTCACTCACGTGAGAAGGCAGCCATAAACAATAGAACCTTTCTGCAAAGTATTTGCATAAAAATAGAGTTCAATTCTCGGAGGATAGAAAATGTATTGTTTTGGAGCCCCATAATGGCTGCTGTGACGTCACGTGAAAATGCTCTATGAACAACCTCAAAAATATAAACAAACACTTAGAATATTCTGCACAAAATCCAGGCTAAGTTTGAGCAACAGATAACTTAAAACTGAGTTTTGCAAGGTCTTTGAAACACCCAAGAGGCCTATGGAATTGGGCCCCAAGTAGCAGATAGTGTGTAGGAGTGTTAAGCAATGCCATAGTGTGAACTTGGGATGGGGGAGGGGTAAGTTATAGGAAGAATTTTGTAAGTACCTAGTCGAGAAGTTAATTTACATTTTAATAACCATAAGGTTTTTCCTTACTTGTGGAATTGTTTTAGGAGATGCATATGGGGGGGGAGCTCCCGCATCCCCTCTCCTCTTAGCCTATGGGCCTGCTAAACAATATTGAACTTGATCTTGTTAAGGTAGTTATACAGTCAATTAATCATTTCTACTGGATTTTTTACCTTGGTATATTATCAATGTAGAGATTTCTTATTCCATTGATGCAGCATATTCTCATTTCGACGTCTTTGGCATTGTCCGCATCAAGAGTTTTGGTGGTTGTGATCACAACTTTACAAGTACACCCTTTGACAGAGTCTTCCATTGAATGAAATAGAGGAGTTACGTGGCCATCCCCTAATCCTGAAGCAAGCCAGTCATTCACACCACCGTTTACTGCATCAAATGCTGTATGGGGAGAGTAGATTGCAATTCTTTTTTCAATGGCTTTGACAATTATTCTCTCCTTAAAACTTCTAGACGTGAGCCTCTTAAGAGGAATAAAAATAGGTGGATGATAAGATAATATCATCTGAACCTCACTTTCAATTGCTTCTTCCAATACTTTCTCTGTCAGATCGTTTGTTAAAAGCATAGAATCCACAGTGTGACGACCAGACGGTTCGACAAGAAGACCAACATTGTCCCATTGTTCAGCTAAAGACACGGGAGCAAAACTTTCAAGTTTAGCAACTACTGCATTCAAATCCATTCTATATGATCTGGACGAAGAAAGGTTCCTACAACCTTGGATCACTTTTGAATATGCAAGGAAAATATTTCTTAAACTGGAAGAACTCATATATGATATGATATATATGATAGATATCGACGGTACCTGGGTTATAGTGGAGGAGGAATGGATCAAGAAATGTTATAACACCAGGTATATTGGGTTGCCTGTGTCTCAAGGTCTCGGACCAAGCGAGGACGAGCGCAACTAGTCAAAGAGAGTTTCTTTAAAATCACAAAAAAGCATGCACAAAGCTTTACTCAAGGCCTCTGCGTCTGTTCAAAAGGTTTTAACTTCTTGTGGCATCATAACAGGTGAGCTAACAAGACAGAGAAAGAATGCGAATAACCCCATTGCTATATAACTGTTTGCCATGCTTCCACTATAGAATGAAATATGCATGCAAGCGTGCTTGAATACATCATGAATGACAAATCAAATAAGTAAATTATAAGCTTCAATGAATGTTGAAATATATTTAATAACCCTAACCTTCCCCTCTATTAACTATGGTTGAAATTAGGTTTTTACGGGGGGAAAAAACATGCCTATTAAATAAAACATGATTAACGTTTCAGCTGTGCTGATGATAGCCTTCTCCAGAAAATATGATGTAAATAAGAATAAGCCACTCGATGGCTATTACGATCATTATCGTTGAAGTGTGCCCCACGAGCTTTGATGTCTTATTAACATTTAAACAACCGTCAACCAAAGAACTGTAAATCATTTAAAAAACAATATCTTGAGGGAGATAAATAAAAATATTATTATTGAAGTGCATTGTGGGGCTGTTTTATAGGACATAAATATTTTTTCCAAAATGGCATCTAATTTGTCCCCTAAATCAGTCCCACAAAACATTGCAACGCCCACTGCCCTAACCTCAGAATTGCTAATGGAAGCTGTGGAAATGAAGGGAAATTAATTGCCCTTTTCAAAAATGAGTGGGGACAGTGGTTCGTGTATGTGTGTGTTTGTTTTCAAAGCAAATAGCAGGATGGCAAGCATTTTTTCATTTAAAAAATTAAGATTTTTCACTGAATGAAGATGATATTCCATGAGCAAAGTTACAGATGAATTTGTTTTTATTTTTCTTTCCAACAGCAACATCTCTTATTTGTTGTGATTCAGAGAAAGTTCCTTATCAGTCAGCCCTAGAAAAGGAGGTATTTAACTGTTAATGTTGATGATATGGGATATACTTGTGGCAAAAGTTATGCAAAATATAATTTTCATGAATAAAAGTGGAACATATGGATCATTGATACATATAATAGAATCTTCATTCAGTAAATACCACAGGCAGTTAATCCTTGACTACATTATAGTCATAAACTAGGCTTAATCTGTGTCTACATATGTTTGTAATGATAATTATTACTTTGATCAGCCCAGAGGTGGTTTCAGGGTTCGATTTGTGAGTTAGCCATGTTCTTACTAAGATTAGACCAGAGGTTGTTTCAGAGTTTTGAAAACATTTAAAGGCTTTAAAAATATTGATATATAATTATATGTAGATTAATTTAGTTTTGCATTTTTATAAGTAATGTTTAATAAACGAGCAGGAGTGTTTTATCAGGTATAAAACACGAGGCGCAGGCGAGTGGATTTAGACCTGATAAGACACGATCTGCAAGTTATTAAATGGCTTAGAAAACTTGTGATGTATATTCTCATATTGTACTGAATTCTTTACAAAATGAACCAAGTTTGATAGAGAAAATCCAAGTTAAAGTTTAAATATGCAAATGAAGACGAATCTATATCAGATATAAAATCACCTTCATGGTCATGATTTCTATTGTGTTTCCTTCATGAATTATTAATGCATTTTTTAAAAGTTTGATAAAACTCAGAAGAAATTAATGCAACACTGTTTTGTACCACAGGAAATCCAGTCAATGCAGAGTGCTATCATTGGCCATTTCTCAAGTTTCCCTACCAGTGGCTGTGACCTACTGAATGATGTTGTGTCCACATTCTTCATACTCTCAACAGGTCATTTTTGCAAATAGTTGTTACAAAACATAATAGTGCTCCAACTCATTTTGCATTTTTTTCTTTTCCTACAGGTTGTGATCAGTAAGTATATATGAGTATAACTCATTAACATCAGGGCCCAGTTGTTCAAAGCCCAATTAGTGCTAATCCTGGGTTAACTCTTAATAAGACCTATAGAGTTAATCCTGGATTAGCACTAATCCAGCTTTGAACAACCCGGCCCTGCAATACATCCATGGTAATGATGATGTGGTGGAGCAACACCTGGGGACTGGGAGCAATTGCATTATCCCAGAAGCAAATCACAATTACCATATATTTTAGCTGTTAAATAAGCTAACTGTGAATGGATGAAGGGAATATATCCATGGGTAAAAAGACCTTTATAGCCTCCTTCAAGGTTTAAATATTATTCAAATTTTCTAGAAAGAAATTGATAATGAAGTAGATAAGTAGATAACTAATAAGTTAAATGTAGATAATTTTTACCTTGGATGAGAGTCAGGGGTTAGTACTCTTGCTTGTGGTCAGGCATGCAAATATGTCTTTGTTATGGTCTCAAAGGTCAATAATCAGTCAGGGTGTTGCAAATGTCTTATATTGAATAGAGAATAGGAATGATTGATAACACAGTCTTCAAACATTTGCTTTTTCCACATGCAATTGCCCAAAAAACATAGTGTACCAGTTTGTTGGAAACAATTATCTTTGATGACTGTGACTGTTATTACCTAACTAATACCACAGCTGGGATAAGTTATTAGATTGATCTTTGATGACTATTATTATACTACTACCACAGCTGGGATGAGTTGTTAGATGGTGGTTTGTATTCTGGGGAAGTGACAGAAATTGCTGGTTCTGCTGGCAGTGGTAAAACTCAGGCAAGTTGTTCTTTAATTATATCCTTCACATTTTTAAATACAAATTTCAGTTGTGAGACGTGCATAAATATAATTCTGACATGTGACAGACAATACGTCTGCTAAATGAGGGTGGTCAGGGCAGACAAATTACTACTATAATTATGCATCTCCTTTGTAAACTAGCATTTTGACAACTGTCAATCGAAGAACTGAAAGTAGACTGAATTTTAATCTTTAAAAAGATTTTAGAGGATTAGCAGATTAAGATCTTTAATTCAGTCTATAAATCTCCCAAAGATAGTTTTTAAAAATTTTAGTTCTTTGATTGACTGTCATTGAAATGCTATTCGGCAAGCAAGACATTGAACTTTGCAGGTCGCACATCATCAATAATGGTAGTTAATCTAAACTATAATAATACATGTGACCACTGTATGGGCTAAATCCAGGCAGCTTTAATATACTATACACTGGGACATAATACAACTGCCATAAGGGCAAGATATAAGATTGACCAACCCAGTTAAACATTAAACTATCTTAACAAACTTAATCCCACTAAAACAAGTTAATTTCCTACCATTATCGTTGAAGTGAGACCGTGAAGTTCAATGTCTCATTTGCAGCTTAGCATTTAAACTACCGTCAATCAAAGAACTGCAGTAAAAAAGCTATATCTGTAGGGAGATTTTAGGCTAAATGGAAAATCTTAGAGGATTAAGATCTTTAATTCAGTCTATAAATATTTCTCAAGATATTGCTTTTTTATTTCAGTTCTTTGATTGACGGTCATTGAAATGCTAGTTGGCAAACGAAACATTGATCTTCTTGAGCCGCACTTCAAGGATAATGGTAGTAACATAATGCAAAACGCAATACAATGCAGCATAACTCCCCCATTGATCTGCAATCACAAATGGATGAGAATAGATAGATGTCTTAGCAGCAGCAGAAATAGATAAATATTTCTTAAGTGAATGCTTTTTTTTAAATTTAGGTATGCATGAGTATAGCAACTTCTGTTGCCATGAATATTGAGAAGAATGTTGTGTACATTGACACCCAGGCAGCATTCAGTAGTGACAGGATTAAAGAGATGTTGTATTCAAGAGATTCCTCTTTAACTGGTCAGGTGGGTCTCTTTTAATTCAAACAAACAAAATAGTTATGTTGATTAATAGATGATTCTATCTTGTTTCATTTATTAGGATACCACCAATATTTTGTCAAGGATTAAATGTATCCAGGCATTCGATATATTTGATGTTATCAATTGTTTAAATGATATTAAAGACAGTCTTAATATGGAGGTAAGTTTTCTGATGTAAGATATACTAAAACAAGTCTTTTTCTGGGGAGGGGAACATTGCATGCAATACCCTAAGCTGCTGCATGAGAGGCTACCAGAGAAGGATCCACTAGTATCCCAGAAAATGCATTTAGAGTGAGATATAACATTTTTTATTTAAAAAGTTAAAATAATTGTTTTTAAATTGAAAAAAATTGTATTCCAAACCTTTTAGCGATATCTATTTCTAAATTGTCCAAGAGATTTCAAGATTCTTGTGTAAAGTACTTTTGGAGTGATTTTCAGGTGCTGTACAGATTCTTCAACTGGCTACTTTTAATTACCAAATTAGTTGAACATGTCTTCATCAAATGCTAAAGCAACACCTTAGTATAAGAAATATTAGTGCTAGAAACATCATTACAAGCCAAAGAAAACAATAATAAGCATGCAAAGGCACTTGCGATACTAGTGGATATTCCTCTTTGAGGCTACTTTTATACCAATTGTATAAAATAATGTTAGTGTACTAACAGAAGAAGTTCTAACTGAAACAAATATTAAATGAATTTTAAAACCATATCAAGTTCTATCTAATAGGACACATTTTGTAGGATCAAGGATTCTACAGTAACTTACGTTTAGTCATAGTGGACTCAGTAGCATTTGTAATTGCACCAATTCTTGGTGGTCAGCAGACACAAGGTAATCAACTGGATTAACTGAAATGAATAGTTTACTGAACTTCTTTACAATTTACTACAAAATATTAACTTTTATAGGACATTCATTTATGGTTCATCTGTCTAGGGATCTAAAGTCGTTAGCTCTAGAGCATGGACTATCAGTCATGGTCAGTACTCCTAGTCACAGTGTGTTGTGTGGGTAATGGGGTCATGATCAGTACACCTAGTGCCAGCATGTTGTATGGGTGATGGGGTCATGATCAGTACACCTAGTCACAGTGTGTTGTATGGGTGATGGGGTCATGATCAGTACACCTAGTCACAGTGTGTTGTATGGGTGATGGGGTCATTGTCAGTACACCTAGCCACAGTATGTTGTATGGGTGATGGGTTCTTGATCAGTACACCTAGTGACAGTGTGTTGTATGGGTGATGGGTTCTTGATCAGTACACCTAGTCACAGTTTGTTGTATGGGTGATGGGGTCATTGTCAATACACCTAGTGACAGTGTGTTGTATGGGTGATGGGGTCATGATCAGTACACCTAGTGACAGTGCTGTATGGGTCATGTTTAATATTGTTAATTTATTCCTACTAGGTAACTAACAACGTTGTAACTGACGCATTGACTACGAGAAAAGTAAAGCCAGCTCTTGGTCAAACCTGGTCTCACATACCAAATACTAGAATTTTTTTGCAAAAAAGTGCATGCAAGACAAATGAGAGAATTGCAACAGTCGTTAAATCATCTAGACAGGTAAGTGAATTGAATTCTTGCTTATTTGATATATACCAAGATGTTTTATTTTTACTTTCTTCATTTTTTATTACAGCCCACAGATATTTCAACGACATTTTTCATACAGACTGGAGGATTACAAGACTACACTTGAGTCAGGCAGCGTATCATAAGGTATTAATTCATTACTAAACCCTGAGTATAGCATGTAGTATAGTATGTTAAAGGTACACATTAAAGGCGCACGAAATAAAATCTCTTACAAAACTAAAATGACTTATTTAAGTAAAATTATTCTTTGCAATGCCCTATATTGGAACCCCTGACCTCCAGAACAAGGCGGGAAATGAACATCAATGTTTTAATGAGCATATATATATGATAAGCGGCACTTCTGTATTAGAAGCCAGCATTGCTTGATTTTAAGGACTGGATTAGGGTTAGAGTTCATTAAAAATAGATTCATTTTTAGAACGAAAATAGGTCAAAATTAGAAGCATTTTTATTTTATAAACCGGACAAAAGTTAATGGCATTACGTTTCCCCCAATAATTGGTAAAGTTAACAATACGTCAATGTTATATTCCCTGCCCTGACGGGGGCTTCCAAGTTTCGACTGATTGAATGACGTAATGCTTTAACCAATAAGATCGATTCAATTACAAGAATGGGTTGTCATCTTCATTGATCAGCATCTCGTTATCTCGACTGGAAGGGTTCCGATTGTATGTGTTGATTGTAGGAAACTTCTTCTTCCTACGAGTAAACAGATAGGTTTGTTAATAAAGGGTGTGAACTAGATCTTTCCCTCATCCACATTATGGTTAGTTACTTACCTTCTTATGAGATACACGACCACTAGCGTGCCCAGAACAGATAGAACTAAGGTCAAAATCACTGCAATCCCTATTTTCAGTGCAATGGACCTATCGTTACCGCTAGTCTGAGAGGCTTGTTTTGGCGGACTAATGGTACCATTCAAACTTTGTTTATCTTTTTTGCCTTGGATGTCTATGACAGAATATCCCGTAATACCCTTACCGGCCCCAGTAATGGCATTACGCAACTTGTGTCCATCAACGACAGTATTTTTGCCGTTGGTCGTCATTACGACAGCGATTTCAAGGTAGAGAATCTCCGGTGGAAAACGGCTGGTTTTGACGATAATAATGTTCTCAGCTGTGAATTTGGTAGTCTTGCTTTCACGTTTGGATCTATAGAAGAAAAAAACGCTTAATAAAGGCAACAAAACCACTAACCTTAACCCAAAGGATAGTTGTTTACCTGATGGACATTTTGCTGCAATTATTGCAGTATTTATTTAGTAAATTGGCAAGTGAACTCTTGAACTCTTGAGGCTTCCACTACAACAGACAAGAAAGAGGAATTTTACCCTGCCCATCATCGTAAGAATGTTTCAGTCATCTGCTACGATGCACTTACTTTTTCGATATCTCCTTTGAGAAAGATGCCTATAACGTCAGGACCTTTAAACAAGAAAGATAATTTGGAGTAAGCAGTGGCTTCAAAATGTTGGTATCTGGATGCATTTCTTACCGATGGCTGTTTCACAGGTTTTACCAACGTATTGGCCAGAACATTGACATGTGAATCCATGTTTGGTAGTGCTGCATTTACCACTATTCTTACACGGATTATTATTGCATAGATTTTTCTTCTTCTCTGTTTAAACAAAAATTAAAAGTGTTATGCATCGCCACATGTCAAAAGGAACATTTCCATGGTTATTTTAAAGATGAGTTACGATTTTGGAGTAAAATTCGCAAAAACAATGTTGGGAGAGGAGACAAGGAAAATGGGAAATGAAGATTTGTTCCCTTTGATTAATATAAGGTAGCAGTCAGACACTAACCATTAGATCACACTACTCTACCTCTTGTGAATGATCAGAACTGAAGTAATGAATATTTGTTCCCTTTGATTAATATAAGGTAGCAGTCAGACACTAACCATTAGATCACACTACTCTACCTCTTGTGAATGATCAGAACTGAAGTAATGAATATTTGTTCCCTTTGATTAATATAAGGTAGCAGTCAGACACTAACCATTAAATCACACTACTCTACCTCTTGTGAATGATCAGAACTGAAGTAATGAAGATTTGTTCCCTTTGATTAATATAAGGTAGCAGTCAGACACTAACCATTAAATCACACTACTCTACCTCTTGTGAATGATCAGAACTGAAGTAATGAATATTTGTTCCCTTTGATTAATATAAGGTAGCAGTCAGACACTAACCATTAAATCACACTACTCTACCTCTTGTGAATGATCAGAACTGAAGTAATGAAGATTTGTTCCCTTTGATTAATATAAGGTAGCAGTCAGACACTAACCATTAGAACATACTACGCCTACATCTTGTGAATGATCACAACTGTGGTAATGTAGTCCTTTGTGGGAGCAAAGCATGATGGATACTTCGTCTCCTATACACTTTACATCTTCAAGTAAGACTTGTCCACTTCCTTTACCAACAACTGACGTAGAAATTGCCCCTTCGTAACCAAGGTCGCGACAAATAACGTTTGCAGAATTGATATTCCAGTTTTTGCCGCAGACTGTTGACCATTTGCCGTTGTACTGAATCTCTACTCGGCCTTCATGTGGCGTTTTACCATCTGCAAGGCGAGCACCTTATAAAAAAGTTGGGAAATATTAGGTTAAAAATGAGTTATAAAAGTATTTATGTCGCACAAAAATAACTTGATATTTATAATGTGTCTTCTAAAGGGTTTATTATCGTGTTCCCTTCCAAGTGCAAAAACATTGAAAAACAATAAAATACTGATTTGTATAAAAGTAGCGTTTCGTATCTTTGACAAATGTACGGTACGAACGTCTACAAACGTGCCGTGCCGTCACGTGATCGTGACGTTACGGTGAACGACCATTAATATTTTCATTGACTGATCATTAATTTCAAGCTGTTATTCGCTCGTTAATAACATTAATCCGTTGTGGTGCAATGTTTTCCCATTTCAGACCACTTGTCATTCCTTTGAGATGATAATATTCTTCATTCGAGTTGTATCCACATCTTCTTATGTGCAACCGTTAAACAAAGAAATTGACTCTTGGGAATGACCACGTGGTCTGAATGTAAAAACATCGAACAGTCTGTGACATAGTGATACGTAATAGCAAACTATGAAACGAGTACTTTTCAAGCTTTACTTACTAAAACATGCTACCCCTGCATTGTGGTTTGAAATAGAAGATTTTGTGTTGTTAAATTCGATGCACCCTGAGATTTTGTTTTCATCGCCGTTACAGTGAGCTTCAGAAAACCAAACTGGTCCTTTCCCACGACCAAATCTACCTCCGGTGAAGGCGCTAACGGCTCCTGCAAATCCTAATTGACGGCAAACGACAGTTGCATCAAAGATATCCCAGCCGCTGTCGTCTATGGTTCCCCAGATACCAGCATATTTCACTTCTACGCGACCTTCATAGGAACTGGACGATCCATTCAAACGTACTTCTATTTCTATAACACACACAAAAATGGTAAATCCTAATTTCTTCCGCAAACCATGCATTTATAATCATTATATAATTAACCCTCTTGAAGTAAAGTGTATTATTATTATTATTATTATTATTATTATTGATTGATTAATTAATTATACAGTAATTCAGTACACATGCGTGTCAGGGGGACAAGAACCCCTTTTTATAAGGTTAATGAATTCTTGAATGACTTTAACCTAACGCCAATGTAGCCGAAATTTAGAATTATTTAGAATTTAGAATTTAATAATAAATGTATAGTTTGATATAGTATTATATCAGTGTGAAGAGCTGGACTCGTGTTTTGAGCTATTAATTTATTTTACAAATATGTTTTCATCGATAAATAAGTAATTTGTACATATATTTGTTATTTTATATTCATAATCTCTTTTTTATCGTTTTATTATTATTATTGTTGTTGTTGTTATTTGAAAGTATTTTTGAATAAGATTTTATATTATTATTGATTACTGACTATTGATTATCATTATCATCAAAATCGTTATCTTGAAACAGATATGAAAGTGTTTTTTTTTACTAAATCAGTTGAAGTAAGAATGTTTATAAGCTGGTCGTTACCCTTTTCCAATGCCTTAGACGTTTTGCACACTACTCCAGCGTCGTTTTCGTGTCCACAATGATTGTTACCCCATCCAGGATTGGGACAAAGTGCGAGGGAAGATTCACTGCCTTCACAACGTACACCACTCAACCAAACTCTTCCTGACCCTTTACCAAATAATCCACAACAAAGTGGAGTTCGTGCTCCATCGAACCCAAGTTGGCGACAAACAACGTGTGCGTTACTTAGAGTCCAAGTATCACCACACACAGTCCCCCAGCGTCCAAGATGGTATATCTCTACTCTCCCTACGCCTTCTGACAATGATCCTTTTAGCCGGATTCCTATGAGGTGATGGTACAGATGGTCAGGCTGAGTCTATACAAGTGGAAATCCATGGCAACAGGGTTATACTAACCTGAATTAGATGTTTTATCTATCGTTGGACGAGCATCAGACGGTAAAATGGTACATTTCTTGTTTGATATAGTCACATCGTCAATCGCTACAATGTCACTTGTTTCGAGGAAGACACCTTCAAATATCACCTGGAGTAAACAAACAAATTACTTGGTACTGACCAAGCATCTTATCATAATCAATGAGCCATTGCTATAATTAATGCAAAAACTAACCTGAAAATTGGAATATTCAACAAGAGGTACGACAGCTTTTTTCCAATAGCCAAAAACTTGAGAGCCATCATTTTTCATTCTCCACACAGGATTCTCGTCAAAATATGATACCTGCGGCTTAGCAGGACGGACATAGACTGTTAACTCAATATTGGAAGTAAACTGATGCCTTGTATACCAGTAAAATACCATGCACTTGGCTAGGTTTGGGGACAAGGATGGACTGACTAGACGAGCAGAGTGCCCGATCATTTGACCGATGGGATGTTGAATGTACATGAACGAACCTATTAGAAACGTGAGACAACATGATTACGTTCGGCCTTGATAAGGAGGTATAACTATATGCAGTCAGTACAGGTGTATAAGGTACCTGAATGAGTGGTATGGTCTCTGAAAGGTTTGTTATTCGATGCATAAGCACGAGCTTTGTCCCTGATCCACTGCAAGTCATCATTTCCTGATTCATCGTTTGTATATCCACACGTATCGTTGTCAAAGTTACAGCTGCCTTTTGTTCCTGTATCAACAAAATGATACCACTTACGATTAGGTCATAATAATAATAATATTAATAATAATAATAATATTAATAATAATAATAATAATAATAATAATAAATTCTTAATATAGCCTGTTCCACTAATCTCAACACGCTTTACAAAGCATAAAAGAAATTGGACATACATGCTCATGTTTATTCGTTTTGGTGACAAGTCGTGCAACAGCAGTCTAGATATTTCATTGTCAGATAGCCTGCGTAGCGGCCCAAACGGAAGGGAGGAAAGGTAGGACTTGCATACTTACCTCCTCATACTTACCTCCTTATACTTACCTCCTTTTCCTACTGCCCCCTAATTAATATGCAAACTCTCAACCAATCAAATCAAAGAATAAAATATCTAAATCAACTCCACTGACATCTGATTGGCGTATCGAACTTATCAACCAATCAAAATTAACGTTCGGATCCTGAACGTTCGTAGGAAAAATCGAGGGGGTTTATTGCAGGCCCTACCTTTCCTCCCTTCCTCTCCCCAGTTCCCTTTCCTCTCCTTCCCCAGTCCCCAATCCCCTTCCCTTTGGGCAGCTACGCAGGCCAGTGTCAAACAAACCGTAAAGCAGACTGTTGCTTTGGTCTATCTTCGATGTAACAAAAGCATGTACAAGTCGTTCGGCTCTACGGTCGTCTAAATATCTTCGAATTTGACCAATGCGTTTGAGTGAAAATGATGCTGACTTGCATAGAATGTTAATATGATTTGTCATTTGTAAGTGATGATTAAGAGTGGCACCAAGATTATATACTGATGTGGCAACAGCAATATCAGAGTCATTTTGGTGGTACTCGATGATATGAACAAACTTTGGCGTCATTCTACTTCATGTAAGCTATTTATCACTAAAAACGTTTTTCCAGCTTATTTCGCAACACCAGAAATATCATATTCTTCTTTACTTGAACTTAAACTTTTGCTTTCAGTAACGTTCCTCACAAGCCAACATAAGTCCTTTCTCTCACCCCCCCCCCCCCCCCCCCCTCTCCCCCAAGTAACTTTTACGAGGTTTTTCCTAAAAGTTCGGATTAAGCGAACCGTGATATTCCAATTTCTAGTTCAAGACGTTTATATTGAATTTCTAACCTCCCGCGCAGATTCATGTTTGTGTGTCATTGATGGGTTGTGACCATACATGGAATCTTTTATTTTGAAATGTCAACCCCAATGTTTGATACGAAGAACTATCTTGATTTATTGGTTAGAGTGTAAAAGTATTGAATAATTAATAGCAAATTCTTCCTTACGCCAATCACGAGGAACTGCATTCTGTGGAATGAAGCCACAAGACTCTCGTGAACTGCTTATTGTCACATTGATGTCATCAATAGCTATTTGGCCAGATCCTCCGTTAGTGGCTTGAAAGATTAGCTAAACAGATGAATCACAAGAACTCAGTTAGGCACTCCATCCATAACATGGTTGTAAACCAAAGGGGAGGAGGTTAGTTTTAAACCTATAACCTGTTCCTTTCTTTCTGCGTAAAAACGTTTAAAATTCGGGGTTTATCTCGGTTTACCCTGTACATGATTATTACTAACCTTAAATTTCATATCGGCCATAGTATGTAGGGGTAGTTGGCCCTTGTTCCATTGCTTCCCAATGTTGCCATCTAACTGCCATACGATGATCTCTTCTGCCGAAGATAACTTGAGTATAACACTCAACGAATCAAGCGATGTACCAAAACTATTGTAAAAAAATGTTAAGCAGGACAAATTTGATACAACAGGACCAACCAGACGCGCTCGATAACCTGTTCTTGGATCTGAGAAGTTGACGTTCAAGAAATGACCTGTTCAAATCAAGGAAGATAAGAAATAATTTGAGAACCGTGAGAGAGCGAGGCCCAATTGAAGAAGCCAAATTCCCTATACTTGCATAATCTGTTGCTTTACAAACCTAGGATCCTTGATGGCTTGTTTTTACATATGTATGAATCAATTGTTCCCGCACCATTGCATGGAACATCGTTGTATTTTCCGTCTGAAAATCTGAAGTCCATTGCTCCGCAGTCTTCTCTGTTACCATTCCAATCATTTGGTTCACCTGGTGCCCATATATTGGTAAGATTCATTATCGTTCCATCTAGGAATCTCCACACTTTACTTTGGTTCACCTCGTGTATACCGACATAATATTGCTCAACGTTAGACTGTCTGTGGCTCTTGACAAACTGCCATTCATTCATATCTCGGATGTCAACAAGCGAAGCGTCTTCTACATTGCACCTTTTCTTCGCGTTATGCCAGCTAATCCTTCCCGCTTTGTTCACAAACAGATAACAGTTTGTTTGATAGCTTAACCTATTGTTTTGGCAGGCAAATTCTCCATCTACAAAGAAAACCAAAATGAATAATTTTCTTTTTTCGTGGGCTGAGGCAGTTTTCGCCTTACAGTTATATCAACTTACTTGATCCACGGGTGTGATCTTTCTCGGGTTTAACAGCCTTTCTGCGCACCCAATGCAATCGTTCGCTAAAAGAGTCTTCGTATCCACAGAAATCGCTTTCAAAATCACAAGAACTTACTGAAACCAGCAAAACAACATGTGAGATTGGAATAGTGGCACCTGCTCTGTGGTATAAGTAGGCCATGATAAAGCATTAGTGTGCATGTCAGTCCGCTTACTTACTCTCATGAGAAGCACAAGTAACTCCTGCATCTTCACTATGTCCGCAGTTGTGAAGAGACCAGCCGCGATGCGTACACTGGCTAATACTCTCCTCATCCCCGGTACATCGAACATTGTCTAGCCAAATTTTCCCGATACCTCTACCAAATGTTCCGCCATTGTGTGCTCTCAGTGCGCCTGTGTTTGGTAATTATCGATAAAAAACGTTGAAATTCCTAAACATTAATCTTGTGAATAAACCACTCAGAACGATTCAAAAACAAAGTGATAGCATTTTTATACTGAATTAATCGATAGTATGAAAAAAGTATCCATTCATGAACACGAACCTGTAAATCCTAACATCCTGCAAACAACCGTTGCATCCTCTAAACCCCATTGATCGTCACACACGGTACCCCAGACACCATTATAACGCAACTCTACTCGGCCAGCATAATTCTTTGAGCTGCCAACCAAGCGAATCCCAGACAAAGCATTGGGAACTAAAAGGAATTTAAGATTTATAAGTGATATGCAGTGTACATAATCATCATTTAAACACAAAAAGGTGTGTGTATTTGTGAAGATTCATACCTGCTGTCGTCATCGGCCCAGGAGTAGATGTTCCACCTGATAAGAGAATTGAGATATAAATTATCATATAATTATCCATAAAATACCTATATTTCTCCTTTTCGAAAAACTGATATTTTCACATGTGAAAATAACATGTTATTTTATATCGTTACCTTATTTAAGCTATTAGTTAGTTAGTTAGTTATAATAATAAAAAGCTTATTAAGTTGATTTTATGGATAAATATATAATAAACAGAATATTACATGGGCGATTAGAGATACGAAATTTATCTTCTCGCGCTCACTCGTGAGAGATCTTTTCAACACTCGAAGATAAATTTCGTATCTCCGCGCGCCCATGTAATATCCTCTATTTAATAAATAGCGAATATAGCATACATACAGTTTTAGTTTGTTACCAAAATGTCATCGTAAACTGACCTTGACCTTGTCCGTTACCACAATATCGGAGCTGACAGACAGGTGGCCTTTGAAGCTCGTAGACGTAAAAACCTGAACAGTTTATGACCCGGATGAAAGTCGACCACTTACAGCAGTTACTACTCCAGTGAAAACAAACCCTTCTTCTTACCATTCCTTCATTAACAGTCGGGTGACCTGTTAATCGATTTGAATGATTAGTATCATCATCATCATCATCATCATGTCGTAACATCTAAATTGCTTACCTCCAGATAGCCATCCTGTTGCATGTGAACCACATCTATTGATAGGAACACATGAAGATGCCATTTCTGTTCCTGCTGGTCCTTGAAAACGATGCCATAGACCAGGGAATATACCACTTCTTCTATCACAACGACCCGAAGTACTCGAGGAGCTCATAGCACGATCACTTGTACTCAAAACTTTGTAAGTTCGGCATTCATCATCAGACGTACCTTATGACACGAAGATCACTATTAAAACTTTAGCATAGGTGAATAAATGAAAATGTTGGTATTTTTACCGTTAGTGCAGACTACTGCAGCATCTTGTGAGTGACGGCAATTGTGTCGTCCCCACATTCTTTTTGTGCACTGGAGAAGAGACGTTTCACGTCCAGTACATCTGACGTCATCAAGCCATATAATTCCCGAGCCATAGCCATATTTTCCTGAGGCGGTAGCGCTGTTTCCACCAGAGAAACCCAGCATTCGACACACAACTAGTGCATCAGAATATCCCCAATAGTCGTTACAAATAGTACCCCATTGTCCATTGTGAAAAATCTCTACACGTCCCTCCAATGGATTGGGAGAACCAACCAAACGCACGTCTCCTTCAAGTGCTGACAAATTAAATACCAGTCAATGCATGTATAGCAAGGGCTGAATTGAAGACTCTGCAAGGGGGCCGAAATTTGGAGAAGAGTATTGATACACAATCACTTTTCTTCCACTGCATGCATTTATCCGCTCGTCCAACTTCCTTTAGAACATGCTCATCCATATCAAATATAGAGAATAACAGACAAATATCAAATGCTCTTGACGGGAATCGAACCCACGTCTCTTATTCTCTCTATTTCATTACACACACCGAACGCATAATTTATTTCTACTATACCATATTAAATATATGTATTTTCTCCAAAAGGGAATACACACGGTCTCGAATGGCAAAGCAATGCGGGATTTGGTTATTATTTTAAAATATTAAGTTAGAACTGTTCAGTCAAATTTAGTTGAATTTCTTGCCATTATAATATTTTTTCTGAAATAGACGAAGGCTAGGCGCATGAGCTTGATTAAGTAAAACATTTGCTAATAAAATCGTGTAGCTCGCTTACCATTTTGGACATCCTGGCCGCTAGGATTTGCTTTTGAGGGCACAACAGCACATGTTGTATTTAACACGGTAATAGAGTCTATGGCAATATCACCCTTGAATTCCTTCCCTCGAACACCTTCGAATATAACCTGTAAAGAAAAACGAATAATAAGAACGAAAGTATTCAGCATACAGCTAGTCACAGCTAGTGATAACACAGAATATTATAGATATTTAGAAAGATGTAAAGGTGTTTCTTCAAGGCGAATACTGATATAATTCTAACTGAAACTTTAAACTGACCTTAACTGTCTCATTTCCTGTAACATTCAAAGGTGCTTGTCCTTGAAGCCATTCATCTCCTTGCTGTTTACTTAATGTCCAGACTTTGACTATACTACGAGAGTCATTGCGTTGTACGTACACGTTGAGTGTTCCAATATCACTACCAAACATATGGTAATAAAATGAGACACATTTGGAGCTTGCTGGTAGCATAGGACTTAATAACTTTGCTCTTGCCCCTGTGACTCCTGAAGACACTTCAATGTACATGTAGTAGCCTAGAAAACACCAAAAAACTAATTAGCTAAATGCTCTTTAATAATCTATATGATATAATCATGTCAGTTCATACCTGATCCACTAACATCAGCAGAAGGTCCTGTACCAGAGGAAGATGTAGCACCTCTTTTTCGTGTCCAGTCAAATTCACTTTCACTGCTGTCTCCATTTGTGTAGCCACATTTTCCATATTCAAAGTTACATTCTCCATTTATTGGCATCGAATTATCTGCTAACATTAATGCTACTTATCAATACATAATTATACTAGATAGTTGAGGGTAAGGGTGGTCATCACTGTATGTAACAAGAATCAATGGCCAATCAAAGACAAGCGTTTGTTAGTAATCAACTGTTCAACTCTTTTTACCTGTTTGGCAAATAACGCCTGCATCCTCATTGTGTCCGCAGTTATTCTTTCCCCAACCGGCATGCCGACATGCAGAAATAGATAACTCGAATCCTGTGCATTTCACATCATCCAGCCATATTGTGCCAGCACCAGAACCATAGCTTAATGATTTATCTGCAGTAAGTGCTCCCGGAAAGCCGAGCATTCTACACACAACTTTAGCGTCAGATAAATCCCATAGGTCATCGCAAATGGTGCCCCATCGTCCGTTATACAGAACCTCGACTCTTCCTTCATACTTGGATGGTCCATTAACAAGGCGCACTTTCACCTGTTGTACTGAGGGGGAAATAAAAAACTACTGTATTATGGAAAAGATCGAAATACTTTAGCAAAGCGCTGCCAAACGACATAAAGTGAGCGCATACAAACCTCCAGTCGACGGAGTACTAGAGGTGATAGGCGGAACGGTGGTAAAAGGTAGTGAAGGGCAGGGATGCACAGAAGTAGATATGTCATCGATGGCAATGTCTCCCTTGAAACCACTCCCTCTGATTGCTTCGAACACAATCTGTGAATAACATTAGTCGGACATGATCGTCATTATTAATTTCCATGACAGTATAAAATTGATAAATTATGTATTTTTAAGGCATGCTGCGCTATTCGTTTTTTGTATATGATATATGTTAATATTTGATAGCATAAGCACTTTTTCCTCACACAAAAGGAAGTATATGCTTCATTTATTTTTGAATCCCTCTGATTTGCTAAAAAAATTTTTTAAAAACTTCAATAAAGATTTATTTCGGTAGTACCAAGAGAAAATGAACTAAGAGAAGGAATCCCAGTGCCCCATCATGTGCACTCTTTGGTGCTATTTTTAGAATCATTGATCCTATTTTTAACTCGTTACCATGCCCGCGCGATAATCATGCTTCCCTTTAATGCCTCGTTTTAGGACACGAAAAGCGCCATATTTCGCAACGTCCACGACAAAAACACAGGCTTTTGTTTACTGCAAGACTGGAAGCCGCCTACCCTCAAGAAATGAACCAATCAGGTTCTTCGCTCAAAATATCTCGAAGCTAAAAATAGCATCAAACTGTGCATATGATGGTTACAAGCCTATATAGGTATGATTCCTTCTCTTAGTTCATATTCTCTTGGTAGTACATACACCTACTTGCAAGAACGTTGTCATACAATATTAGAACATTAGTAATTTAATGAGAAAGAAATACATTAAAAGACAAAAGAAAAAGTTCAGCTTCAGTGATCTTCTTTTGTTTTTTAATATAATTCCTATTCCACTAAATCACTAATGTTCTATTTTCGTATGACAACGTTCT
Source organism: Actinia tenebrosa (assembly GCF_029948245.1). Lineage (NCBI taxonomy): Eukaryota > Metazoa > Cnidaria > Anthozoa > Actiniaria > Actiniidae > Actinia > Actinia tenebrosa. Next base: position 6,845,297 of record NW_028292578.1, read on the forward strand.
TGCAAGTAGGTGTATATATGATACGAAAACAGCTACTTACACTAAAATTAGAATTGCGGCCAACATACTGACGAAGATGTAGTTCTGCTCTATACCATCTATTGCCTTGATTGCCTTTCAGTTGAAAAAGCCTTGTGTAGTTTCCTTCAACTAGTTGATATACGTTAAAGGTTCCAATTTGGGAGCCGAACATGTGATAATAAAATGTAACACACGATATATTGTAGACGAGGGGACTAACGAAGAGGGCCGCGGCTCCTGTTTTGACACCAGAAGCTTCTGTATACATATACGAGCCTAATAAATGGAATGATATTATGAATTCAGCCATCTGAATTGTTAAATAGGCGGACTTTCGCAGATTGATATACTTACCAAGTCCAGTGGTATGGTCTCTTTTTGGACCAGTTCTAACAGATGATGTTGAGCCTTTTTTTATCGTCCAACTGTGGTTCCCAAGGTTACGATAGCCACACATGTTAACATCAAAATTACAGCTACCGCGAACTATAGAAATTACAAAATGTATTGCATTAAGGCAGCCCGACCCAGTTTTCAGAGATTGAGATTTACTATTATTATTTTTTAGATTTAGATTTATTATTACAGATAACACATAAACCAAACATTACACTGACGCTCGATTAATTTGATGAGTTTTCTTAGCATTGAAATTGTGATGTCCTTCCTTTTTCATTTCACCAATTATCTCGAAATCAAGACCTGAACTTTGAAAACGATTTATTACTGAGACTTTGTATACCAAATGTTTACTCATAATATGCGTAAGTTTAAAGAAATTCGATGACGCCGATTTTGTGTAAAAATAGAACTATTTAACTTTTTTTTTTTTTTTACGAGGGTAGCACTTAAATAGCCAATGGCTAACAAACCTGTGGCCCTCATTCCATGATCGAATTGGAATTTAGGAGTTGATTTTTGATTTGTTGATTTTAACTCAGAATGAAAAATATATATATATCTGCTAGGAGTTCTGGTTACGGCCCTGAATCAATCTCTATTACAGTTCATCTGCCATGGCAACATGAATTTTATAAGATTTTTACCTTTTGATTTATTTTAAAAAAACCATACTTCCATACATCGAGTGCTGAACCGTTGTATGGCAGCGCAAATCATTTACGGCTTATCCGAAGAATGACAGACTGATCAGGAAGCTCGGCCGAAGCCTAAGGGAGAGCTTAGTCGACCCCTAAACCGTAGATTATTAACCCGTTGCTATGACCAACAAACTCAAAATTTTGACTGTGACGCTGATGGCTTTGAAAGTATACTCACTCCTTTCCATGTGGGATGCATATATGCAACAGTAATAGAAGACAATTCGGTTACGATTTAATGCAGTCTGTTTATAAACCATTTGCACGAGCCTACGTTCACTCAATACAGCGAATTTCTTGAGCATGCTCTTTATTTATGAATAACTCTCGGGAACATAAGCCTTCAATATAATTGGACAGCGGGATACTGAGCATGTGCAGTGCAGACAATGTCTTTTTAGCGAAGGAAAAAAAAGGCTAGTTTTGTGACTCGGGCTGTTCCACAGGAACCCCGAGTGGCAATACAGTAGCGTAAAAGTAACAAGTTTGAATCAAACGCGCAAATTTAGTAATTTCATTTATACTTAATCAAGGACGTCACGATTTCGATGCTAGGAAGACTCCGCTGCTTTCAACCAAACGAGCATGTATGGAACGGGAGTTAGGGTTTCAAATGAGAATCTCGCACACTCTGAAAACTTGGTCGAGTCGCCTTAAAAAGATGTTTTACCTGGTGCAATGCTGTCTGTGGGAGCTGCTTGTTTTGGAAACAGAGTACAGTTATCTGACGTTACATTCACGTCATCAATACCAACACTAGATCTTCTTGAAGATCCGACGACACCTTGAAAGAATATCTGGATAACAACAACAACAAAGAATTGGAAAGTAACATTAAATTTCGATGATATTTTTCACAACATTACCTTCCTTTATTATCTATAATCATTCATTAATCCATATTTTCTATTCAGTCCTAGTCTAATCTATATATTTACAGACACCACGACCACATGCGGGGCTCTTCCGTGAGTTTCCCTCCACACGCACTCACACTACATTCTTTATCTACAACATATAAGACTACCCGGACTATTGCGGAAGCTAAGCAATTATGACAATCAAGTATTAGGCTCAGTTCTAGTTGTGTATCTAACCTTAACGTTTTCGCTGGCGTTGGATTGGATAGGGATCATAGCAAATTTCCACATGTTGCCTTGGTTTCCATCCAGTAACCACACTTTAGTAGGCGCATTGTTTCCTATTTTCGTGATAACTTCTAAGCCCCCAATATCCATGCCGTACATGAAATAGTAGAACTTTAGACAAGAGACATTTGTGAAAACTGGACTGACAAGGCGTGCAATATCTCCAGCAGTTCCTCCAAATATTCCACTGGTCTTAGTGTACATGTAATATCCTTTATTAAAAAATATATGATATAGTTTGGATTCAATCTTTGTGCCTTCGCGCTCACTCGCTTATTCTTCTGGCGTTCGTTGTTTACGTTAAACTCATCAATTATAGAAGAGGGTGATACCTCAATTATCTCAGTCAATAAGTTTGAACAACAGGATCGACGCTCGATCTTGGATTCAGGAAATGGATTATATATTTCCTTACAAGAAATATATAAATGAAAGACATCATTGTCGCCCGCTCATTAATAATGGTTGCTTCTCTCACATTTATCATTATCCCCACCCCCCTCCCTTGATACCTGTCCGTCAATATATAACTTATTCCCCCTGAATCGGTCCTTAGCAATCATTTTCTCACCAGAGCCAGTCGTGTGATCTCTTCTTGGGCCGCGATTATTGGCAATTCGCCAAAAGCCTCCAAAATTACGCTCAGCTCTGTTACGCATTCGACTCCAATCCAGATCATCTGACCCAGAATTATCATTAGAATAACCACATTGCCCACCATCAAATGAGCAGGAATACGAGTGACCTAAAAAATAACCCATTGTAAAATCAAAACAACTATCCATTCTAAATGGTTTTTGTTCTGATTGAACCCGCCAGCTGATCCGCAAGCTGTTCACCACAGTACCATGCGGATTCGCTGATAAGGATTCCGGTTATCAAAATGTGGTGTTTTTACTTTGTTTTTCACTTTCATTCGTGACTCAATCATTGTGGATTCTATTTTCAGTTACAAGACTTTGCCTCCAAAATTGACTAAAATCGCATGAGATAAATTTAATTATTTTATTTATTCAGATCTAGCGATTCAAAATAACTTCAATTATGATTTATGATATTTTTTTCCCATGAGGGCAGGGACACCACAACAGCATAGCAAATTACAGTGGGCCCTGTTTAGCACGGGCACTGAAGATGGTTGTCACCAGCGTCTTCAGTGGATCTTTTACGTCCGCCTTATACAGGGTTATATAGTGAAGACAGACGGGGCCTACGGTTTTAAGTTCGAGAAGACTGCAGATATAATTACAAAGGCAGCACCTTCTCCTCAGTTATTTTAAGACCCTGAGTGTTGGTCCGGCCGAAGCTTGAACCACGACCTCCCGCCTGTTTGTCAGTCACGTAGTTCCTCTACTATGGATATGAACTAACCTTTAACGTAAAGACAAACAAGCAAGAAGCACAGGCTAACCAGAATGAATTGACCAGCCATGAATCTACAATAAAATAAAGAATTAGGGAATTAGTTCTAATATGGATATTTTCATAATCACTGCGCTAATTACGTTAGCATGACTGACCAATAAAGATAGATGCAGTCGAATTAGGTTTCTTCATTTCTGCGTTATTGCTTAGAGCCCGACTTAGTTTAGTCCCTTATGTCAATCACTTGTATGCATTCCGATGTATTCCCAGCGTTAAAATGAGCACGCTAGGTCATGCATGAGGACTAACTAGAAGGTTGTCACTATATTTGAGAGACGCAAGAATAAACACGCTCAAGTTAACTTCTTGAATAACCGTAACTTCAGCGGGAGTAACCCGAAAACCATTTACCTAAACCTTTCTTTCGTGCACATCATTGAATATGTGTCTTATTCAAAAGATGAAACTGGATTTGTGTGATAGGGAATTAGGCTGTCAGAACATCTAAAGCTGATCAGTGTTGATAAACTTTTAATTTGAAATCTCAGTTTTTAATGACGAGCCCTATTACGAGCACATCATGAGCTAGAATTCACTGCAACTGATTGTAATCTTATCAATCAGCAGCTATTTGATTAAAAAAAGGACATTCAATAATAGGTCATTACTTACGATCGATCTTGCTCCAAGAAGGTTTAACTCGGCAGGAGTTTTCTTTGCTAATCCTTCGAGTGTCAGAAGACAGACTAATGCAAGACTATCCGTGATATTCAAGACTTTACTTATTCTACACAGAATGTCATGTGGTTACATAGAAATGATCTCCAGGACATTTCGCACGAGTCAATCATGTATCTGCTGCCACCGTCAAGTTCTGCTGACGCTATTCTACATAATAAAAGGAGCTGGCTTGAAGTCTACAGAAAATGTAAATCAAGCTTACTTACTTGGGGGCGGAGAATGACATTACTGATTCAGCGAAGCATAATGAAAGGATTATCAGGAAAACCATTTTGTTTCCATTTATGTTTATCGATTAGAAGCTGTACATAAAATAGATAATATTCCATTAAACGTGATAATTAGCTATAATCTTTCAAGTGTTCGGGAATTGTTTGTTTAAACTATCACACTCAAATGAAACGTTGGGCCACAGCCAAGCTGTGCCCTATTGTACGTCTATGTCACACCCTTGATCAAAGCGATGTTCTAATGACGGGCCACGTGTATTCGGAGCAGAATTTCTCATTTACTCTATTACACTATTAAAGGTGGTCTCCAGAGAAAGTAAATAAGTTCCAGACATTACATTACATATTCTATTCTGTGGCGTAACGTGGGGTATAAATTTATAACCACAAATGTTTTTGCCTCTTATAGTACACATCGTTCAGTGCTTCCTTTAAATCACACGCACGAAATAATACAATTTTCTGTCTTGACAAAGTCAGGTTTTAGTGGACGTAAATCAAAGTGTTTCCATCACATTTTGAAAAATACAAAGTTTTCAAGAGCACGTGCCTATGGAAGTCCATCAATCATGTTATCAATCGGTCACGCAATCACCAAAGATCGCGTTTTTTTGGTCATATACCAAAACCTTTCTAATGGAGCTTAAATTTGTCAAACCACGCTGAACTTTCAAAATAACGGCATGAGCAATAATTTCTTAGTTCTCGGGGTAAATTTCATGGCAATCTTTACGAAAATCCTTAGTCCTGCGTTGATTCGCCGGGGAAGCGTGATTTTCACATGTATTTCAATAGCCTTAAGCCACCACAGGCAGCCCAAACAAGGTTCCTGTGTATGGTTTATAAGGAAATGTATGGGAGTTATGATAAAGTTACGAAAATAAAATGTTTCACTCAACAATTTGCCTCAAAACTTGCTACAGTTGTTGCTTTTTCCTTGTTCAGTCTTCTGGAGAAGTTTCAGCGCGATTTGAGGCCGTTTAGTGGGTTTTTTCAAAATCTGCTCTTCTCTACCTAAATAGGTATTTTGGCAAATTGTTGAGTGAAACATTTTATTTTCGTAACTTTATCATAACTCCCATACATTCCCTTATAAACCATACACAGGAACCTTGTTTGGGCTGCCTGTAAAGCCACAAGCTTAGATTTTCAGCATCAATACCTTAAAGATCCTCTAACTCACTCGTATTATTTGCAGTAGCAGTAATATGCGTGTCGTCGGCATACATACCAGGGGTGGTGCATTCTAAGCAGTTGGGAAGATCATTAATATATATCAGAAACAATAAGGGGCCTAAAAGAGACCCTTGAGGTACACCTGACTCAATAGCCTTGAACTAAGAAAAGGTATTATTGACATAATACAAACACAAAAATTAATACATAAATTCGTAATAAAATATTATTACAGTCAGTCAATTCAGTAGTCATATTAGACAGTATTTCAGTCAGTCAGTATCTCAGTCAGTCAGTATTTCAGTCAGTCAGTATTTCAGTCAGTCAGTATCTCATTCAGTCAGTATTTCATTCAGTCAGTATTTCAGTCAGTCAGTATTTCAGTCAGTCAGTATCTCAGTCAGTCAGTATTTCAGTCAGTCAGTATCTCAGTCAGTCGGTATTTCATTCAGTCAGTATTTCATTCAGTCAGTATTTCAGTCAGTCAGTATTTCAGTCAGTCAGTATTTCAGTCAGTCATGTCAGTCGGTCAATTAAACAGTTAATCATTTCATGTCCGTTCATTACAGTAGTCATTCATTACAGTCATTCATGTCAGACAGTCAGCCATGTTAGGCTGCATTTATAATGCATGTATGGCAGAGGGGGGACAGGTGAAAATTAGGGGGGATCGGGAACATTTTGATAGGAAAAAGGGGCAATGGGCAAATTTTCATCCGAAAAATGGGGGGGGGGGGTGCACAATATTCTGAAGAAGCTACAAGCCTTGCTTAGGGGGATCGTATTTTTTTGCATGACTTTAAGGGGGGTGTTAAGAATTATTCTCAACATTTCAAATGTTCACCTACCCACCCCCTCCCCCCCCCCCCTCCCCCCACACACACACACACCCCTCTGCCATACATTAAAAACGCAGGCTTAAGTCAGCCAATCAGTTAGGCCTAGGGCAAACGTCGAACTTTCCATGAACCGAACTCATAAAAAACAATGGATATCAGGTGATAATGAGGCGGCATTCTTTGATGTAATTAAGTTCGGCGCATGGAAAGTTCGACGTTTGCCCTAGGCCTAAGTCCGTCATATCAGTCATTATTTATCTCCTGGGGGAGGGCTTGGAGGATGTTTATTTCAGTATCATAAAGATTAACTGTTCACCCCCTCCTACTTGAGGCTATATTTTTCCATGTCTCCGCCTTCACTAATGGTTGCTAGTCTCTCCGCTTTGATCTATATTGATGTTTATAAAATATTCGAAATAACGTACACGCTGATTGGCTGGCTAAAGTGTTTAGTATCAGAGGGCAGAGACACGCTTGCGCAAAATCGTTTAAAAACATTTCATAAGAGCAATATAAAAGGCTGCTTATGTATCTGTACTGTGATATAAACACTTTGGGAGCTGTAAGGCGGATACACTATATTTATTGAATTTAAGGAATTTTTAACGCTGGGAGCTGTAGAGCAAGAGAGAAGCAAGTTAGGTTTGGGTTGTTTGGGCTCCCTGTGGCTGTGATCCAGACTTCTTCGGTCTCGTTATCACAGGCAACCCATGCGTGTAAACTGCCTGATCTCTCAGGTTGATCAATAATGGCGGCCTTCATAGGCAATCTGTTTTGTCGAATTAGTAGTTTATATGGAGTCAAAGTCGGTTCTGTTCAAGCCTTGTTCAACGGAAGAACGTTGATTAGGTTTATCAGGGCCACGCCAGTGATAAAAGGTAAAAACCATACGTTTGATTTACCCAGCTAGAAAGGAGTCATTGGGTCTTGTCTTCATAGCTAGTACAAGTAGCTAAACTAACTTAGATTGATAAGGATTGATAGCAGGTTATTAATGAAAAAAATACATAATGTATCAATGCAAAAAGATAGAAGAATGACGTGTTATATATCATAATAACTGTAGGTGGTGGACCAACTCAAGTACTGATGCCAGCACTATCACCAACCATGGAAGAAGGTACTATAGTTACATGGTTAAAGGAAGAAGGAGATCCTATTAATCCTGGTGATGCTTTATGCGAGATAGAAACAGACAAGGCAACCATTACTATGGATACAGAGGAAGAAGGCATTCTAGCAAAGATCTTAGTCCCTTCTGGCAGTGAAAAAGTGAAAGTCAATAACCCAATAGCACTGATAGTGGAAGAGGGAGAAGACCATACAAAAGTCAGTATTCCAATAAGTAGTGAAAGTAAGTATAAAAATATATTAAGTATTAAAGGACCATTCATTATATAGGGGGGGAGGGGTGTTAAAAGGTTTTTTCCTACAACACACTATTGGAATGGCCAATATTTCTGTAACCCTCTGTTTAATAGTACGCAGTGGTTATTTGTAACATTTTGAAGCCCCCTCCCCCCTCATATATTACTAATCAGTTATTTTAAGAATCCTCCTCCTCCTCCGATGAATGATGAATGGTCCTTAATTTGATAAGACTTTGACTTCAATTAATATTCTCACAACTAACTTGGTTCGTAATAATATGATCTTTTATGAGGATTACCAAGTGTTGGAGGAGAAGAAAACAACCAAATGCTAGAGGATGAAAACATGCAGAGTTCAACACTATCCTTGTCACCTGCTGTAAGGTTTCTGATAGATACAAACGGCCTTGATGCCAAACTCATTCCAGCATCTGGGCGTGGTGGCCGTATCCTCAAGGGTGACATCCTTATGTATTTGTCAAAAAGTGAAAGTATGACAAGTGATATTAAAGAGCAAACAAAAACAGCAGCTCAGGTGCCCATAGCTAGACAACAAGTACCTCCCATTATGGGTAAGGACCTTTCTTATACCAATTCTTATCAAGCATCAATATTATGGCAATTCATTTTTGTAGGATATTTATGTTAGACTCATGCAATTCATACTCATGCATAACCGCCACCCAGTTAGCTCAATTGGTAAGAGCGTCGGTCTATTGTGCGGAAGGTCGTGGTTCAAGCCTCGGCCGGACCAACACTCAGGGTCTCAAAATAACTGAGGAGAAGGTGCTGCCTTTGTAATTATATCTGCAAACGGTTAGACTTTCAAGTCTTTTCAGACAAGGACTTAAAACCGTAGGCCCTGTCTCCCAACCCTTCCTAACCTACAGTAAATGGGGGACACAAAAGAACCACTAAGGACGTAAAAAGAACCCCTGGCAGTGACCACCCTCCACTTCATACTAACCATCTCTCATGCTTGTGAATTGCATAATAAGCAAATCTGTCATTCACAACTCCGTGTAAGGCACCTTTGATTATATCCACATAGGAAAGGGCGCTATTTAAATCATAACCATCATCATCATCATCATCATCATCAACACTGAACTGTATCTTAAAGGAACAGCTGCAGGCAAACATGTATAATTAGAATTATTTTGCATTCACTAAATTATTATTATCTGGTAGCTCAATTATATTTTTATTGTTTATAGATAAACCAAAGCCAGTTTCCTCTGCTAAATCATCCATCCCGCACACCAGATACAGTGACATTCCAAACACTGTCATGCGGACCACCATTGCTAAGAGACTAACAGAATCAAAAATGACAATACCACATGTATATGCATCAGTAGAATGTGTGATGGATAACTTGCAGCTAGTGAGATCACATTTACAAGAAAAGAACATCAAGGTAGCAATACTAGTACCAGCAGAGGAACTTCTTTAACTCCCCTCTATTAACCTAACCTCTAACCCTAACCTCTATTATTAACTATGGTAATAGTTCTAATTATTTCATGACAACCCTGTTTGTTAACTTATCTCATCATCCCTATTCACCTACTTATTTATAGCTTAATTGAGAATCTTTTGTGATTTTGATCAAAAGGTTTCAGTGAATGATCTGATAGTGAAGATTGCTGGAGTGACAATGCGGCAAGTCCCAGAAATGAATGCTATATGGGATGGTAGAGAAACAAAGTTAATGGAAGAAATTGATATTGCCATTGATGTTGCAATTGATGGAGGTATTATAACCCCTGTTGTTAGAGATGCTGCCAACCTGGATGTATCACAGGTCTCATTGGTTCTCAAGGTAAATGTTGTGATTGTCAAACATATTTGTCAATTAATATTATTACAGTATGTGTCAGGGATTGTCAAACATATTTGTCGATTAATATTATTACAGTATGTGTCAGGGATTGTCAAACATATTTGTCGATTAATATTATTACAGTATGTGTCAGGGATTGTCAAACATATTTGTCGATTAATATTATTACAGTATGTCTCAGGAATTGTCTTCAAACATATTTGTCAATTAATATTATTACAGTATGTCTCAGGGATTGTCAAACATATTTGTCCATTAATATTATTACAATATGTCTCAGGGATTGTCTTCAAACACGTGTCAATTAATTAATCACATCCTTTTCCCACTAGACGGTCGTGTGATTTCGTAATCGCGCATTTGATTTCAGACCAAATTGCACTCCGCTCAGTTCAATTACCATATATTATTACAGTATGTCTCAGGGATTGTCTTCAAACATATGTGTCGATTTATATTATTACAGTATGTCTCAGGGATTGTCTTCAAACATATGTGTCAATTAATATTATTACAGTATGTCTCAGGGATTGTCTTCAAACATATTTGCGATAACTTGTCTTGTAATGTGTTTTATTAAGGATCTGGCTCAAAGGGCGAGAAGTAACAAGCTTCAAGAAGAGGAGTTCCAAGGTGGTTCTTTTACAATATCCAACCTAGGGATGTTTGGTATTACAGAGTTTTTAGCTGTAATCAACCCACCTCAAACTTCTGTCTTGGCTGTGGGTGGTACTCGTCTTTCGTTCACATCAGATGAAGTGATACACAAAGTTATAACTGTCACTCTGTCATGTGATGGTAGAGTTGTAGATAATGAGTTGGCATCAAAATGGCTGGAAGCTTTTAAGAAAAATATTGAAAACCCCACAACTGCTGGATTATGAATAAATGATTTAATGTAGCTAACATACAGTACAGTAGTTGTAATTTTACAAGTGATTATTATAACTAGTGCTTATTAGGGCACTAACTTATCTTATAACTACTACCCTTGTACAGATGTACAGAGTAACGTACTAATTATTTTGTGGGGGGAAACAAATTAGCTGATACAAATTTTGAACTTAAACTTGTGATTTTTATGGTAAAAGATTAGAATTACATTAAGTAACTACATTATGTAAATATATCAAATTAGAGTAGAAATAAAAGGAATCCATGTAGTGAAACAATTACAGTATTTTAATAGTAAGGTTCTGTGATATGTGGTTATTTACTTTAAGTAGATAAATACAGAAGATGAATGATTCGAACTAACACCAACAATTTCATTAAGCTGCTATTTTCTGTAGCAATTTATTTTTCTATACATTCAAGTCATCACTTTCAACTAAAATTAATATAGACATGTAGTTTATGTAGTTATTTACATCAAAGTTTAATTTTTTTTCTCTACTGTACTTGATATTTCTTCCAACTCCCTCCACATACACAGGACTTGACCCAGCGCTGTTCCCAGGTTTTTAGTACTATATTTTGATTTGATGGACCATTTAACTGAGACACACAGCTGCACCTAACAGTCAAACATTAGACAGATTTAAAATAATGCATTTACTAGATATCATAAAATCCTGTTTATACATGTAGGTCCCCTGGCCTCCAGGTATTATAAGCACTTCCAATTATAAGAACACTAGTCTGCTATTACAAATATCCTTCCAGTCATAAAGCCAAACACCCTGAAGGATACATGTATACCAAATTGAGTGCAAGATCAAGGAAAGCAATAATCATTTCCTCTTCATTTCAAACTCTTTTCTTTCCCTCCAGAATATAAGCCCACTACACATAAGCCCATTAAAAAGCCCTTGTGAATGGATATTTCTTAACATCCTTATTTTGTAGCTCTCATCCCATCATTAATTATTAACTTTTTTGATATTACCTTGTGCACTGTTTCAGCGGTATATCTGGTCCTGAATCAATAAAAACTCTTCGTATCACATCCAAATTGTAGGCACTTTCCGGAGCAATAGGAAGTACAGCTGAAGCAAAAGGATGGTAGCTGTGACACACACTTGCACCCATTGGGCGATTGTTGAACTGGTAGACTGATGCTTTAATGGGGCCACTCACTGGCTTACCAATCACACCTTTGATAATGGTTTAACCATAATGAATGTTAGTATATACTAAGATGAGAGTATGTGGACCGCGTGGCACTAATGAAATAGTAGAAGATAATATAGGTAAGTTGTAGTGCTTGGGAACGAGGTTATTCCGGGCGAAAGCCCTTGGAATTAAATTCGGAAAAATTAATTTCTGACCTCGCTGGGATTCAAACCCACGACCTTCGGAATTGTACTACCGATGCTCTACCAGCTGAGCTAGAGGTCAGACTGAGAGCAGGCCGGGGTGAAATAGATGTTAGGTCGCGGTAATTATGATGCAAAGATGAGAGTATGTGGACCGCGTGGCACTAATGAAATAGTAGAAGATAATATAGGTAAGTTGTAGTGCTTGGGAACGAGGTTATTCTACATTATTATTCTAGTATATACTACATGATGTCAAAGAAGTGAATGAACCTTGAACTAATAGTGCATTACTTACCTCTGTTAAGATTAGGTGCTTTCATATTAACAACAAAAAGCTGGTTTGGCAACAGTGGGGATGCCTCTACTACAAAATAAAAGAGTAAACTGATAGAACCATTTACTACACATTATCATCATCCAACAATTATAGCTTACCTGCAAGTCTGTCCTCAATTTCTTGCCCTTCGCCAGGCTGTTTGCTGTGTAACCACATCTTGGTTATAATCTTGAATAACAGTGCTAGCGAGTCTTTCTTATCTTGGATTAAACAAAAACATAAACATGTCAAGTTATTCAGCACTACAGGGTTTGATGGAAAAGGGAATATCTACAGGGATTAGTTCCTTCTTATGGAAGACTATCTGTGTTATTACTAGAAGTAAAACAAGACAACAGTTAGCTTACATCCTTAATATCATAGGTGTGTTAAGGTGGAATTGATTTGCATGAGGCATACTATCAATCAAAATTATCACAACATGTTACAAAATAGTTATATAATTATTGTGAACCATTGTGAACCTGCTGAAGGGGTGATTGATGGTACAATGGATGACATCGTCTGACCCCAAATCTTTATCAACACCAGCATCTCTTTTAGAAGCCCAAGCACCTCTGGATTATGTCCAAGGCTAACCTATTCAATTAAAGTAGAATGTCCTATGAGAACTACTGTTATTGGAAATGATATGATGAATTGAAGGGATATTTACCCCAGGTACAGAGTCCTTGGTATGACGGGTTGTAAATGCAGCAATGACAAACATTGCTAAATCTGTAATCCACTGGATTAATGGATGAACTGCAGTGAGAATGCCTGAAAAATCAGGGATGATTAATTATCAGTGTGTTAAAAAATGGTGGGTGTACATACAATTTATACTGCTGAAAATAATACAGATTGCATTCAGCTTAAAAGCATTGTGCAGCTCGTATCATCATGTACTTGCAAGCATAACTTACCAGCTTCCACAGTGTACTCTTTGCTATCTAGAGACAAGATGACTTTGTCTATATCAACATCAGTGGTTCTTGCTGTACAGACCTCTAAAATTTGTATAATATGCAGTACAGTAAAAAGTTTGGGGCAATATTCCAATAAAAGGATCAAACTTAAATAATGCGTAAAAAAGTTTGGAACTGTACTGAGAGTAAATCTGTCAACAGAGGACTGTGTTCTAGCTTTTTGTGCTGACAATAATATGCTGGCCTTGTTAATCAGCCAGAATGCAATATGGGTATATTATCAAGTAACGGCACAAAGACTAACTTGTTAATTGTTCCATTGTGTTTTGGGTACAAGTTGGTAGTGAGCGAAACAACATAGTGACAGAATACAAAAACTGAGATGCATAGCAATCCATGGCTTGACCAGAACCATCTTTCATACACCTGCAAAGAACCAATATCTGTATGTTGACAAGACATAAGGATGTTTGATTGATTATTGATGATGAAGCCTTACCGGTAGAGACTGGCCTTCACAGCCATCAACTTATGGATCAACATGTGTGGTATGTACTGCTGTAACAGCTGAACCTGATTAAAATCTTCAAGTAACAGCTTGAGAACAGACTCGGCCATATCTATGAAAGATTAAACATGGCCATAAGTATGAACCTTAATCAAAGGAAATGTGTCTACATAAATGTTGAATGTTCTGACTGACCTGCTGGGGCACCAAGATGAGCAGCAACCATGATGTCCCACCATTCCCAACCTGCTACCAGGCAATATTCCATCAAGTCTACAAGATTTCTTTTAAACCTGTTTGGTGGTGTACCCTCTAGAATAAAAAAAACATATTGTCTGTTAATCTTTCAAAATGTTATGACCAGAATATAAGAGCTTGAGAATTAAAGGCAGCATTGCATAAAAATATATTTATATAACAATAATTAATTTTATTCTCGATATTAATATATGTTGCAACATATAATTATTACTCTTCAGCTTTTTATGTACACATATCTTACAAATAATATTGACATTACAGAGACTAGCAGTTGCAGTCTGTTTGTCACTTTGCCCAAAGGATGACCTACGCTTACCAATAGACTTTCCAGTAGTTTAATGGTTATAGAGTCTAACTAGAACATGAAAAGTTGTGGGCTCAAATTCTTTCTGGACCTCAGATTTTTCTGAGATCTCATTTCATACTCCACTAATAACTTTATTTGAAAAAACAAAAAATGCACCAGTATATAACTTTGCATTTATCATGGTGGCCCTCAAAATTAATAATCTAATATAAAGATTAGCATTATATAACAATTTATTCCACCACATAATTATATTACTTTTTACCTGTTGGCTGGATTTTGAAAACAGACAAGTCTCCTGTACAACTAACACCCACCAGACAACATGAACAAGGAGAAAAGCTCATGCAGCACATGGTACCCTGTGTTTGGGTTAGCTGATGTGTTTTGGCCTTCTTACTTGCTGATGGAAAAAATGCATACATCATAAATGTTTGCTATATTCAATGAGATTGAAACAAGAGGGTGACTGTTACAAGATGTGCTTTCTTTAAAGAATGTAGGGAGATTAATACATGCTGTATTATTTCAATTGCTATCTTGTTTCCAGTTGACTGCAAATATTCAGCCAATCAGTGATATTGAATCAACTTGACATGACAAGTGCATCAATCAGTAGGTTTTTCTGCTAACAGATAAATGACATCATTTATCTGATGTCAAATTCACTCAAACCATTATTTCTTTAGTTTTCAAAATGTTTATAAAACAAAATATTGAATTTGGTTAAGATCTTGGCTGCTTTATCTTATTTTATTTATTGTATTACATTTATGTCAAAGCGCAACTCATAAGAAAAAATCAAGATCTTTCCAAGTTACATGTGGCTTTAGGAAAGAAGTTTTACATTATGAATGACAGGTGACTTAAACCAAACTTTTTGTCTGCTGAAATTGACAAGTGGGCTGCATTTCAAAGGAAATGAGTGTAATCAAAAAACTATTGAACTTACGTGGTTCCACTGATTGTATGCCCTTTGCTTGAGACTGGTGTGAACTCATTCGTGAAAGTGTATGGCTGCAATGGAAAAGAATGTCATGGTTAAGTTTACGATGAATGGTTGTTTCAAATCTCAATGGTAAACTACCTTATTTACTCGAATAGACACTGCCCCCGAATAGACGCTTCCCTCAAATAAACACCGCACCTGGGACTAAAAATAGTAATAGACGCCGCATCTACAGTGTGGCATTTATTTGAGGAAATAATAATAATGATAAATAATAAAGAACAAGTATATTTCAAGTTTAAACCAGCAATGGAAATTTATTTTCATTTAGAACAACATTTTTAAGTTCGAAATTACTGTACAAAGAACAAAGTAAGACTATGAATGATATTTTTATTAGATTTGTTACGGTTACCTGTTAAGAAGGTTATCGTATGTCCTTAACTTTGCTATTAAAAAATCTTGTTAAATAAAGTGATTTTTGCATAAAAACCACCCCCAAATAAACGCCGCAGCTGCATCATGAGAAATTAAATGAATGCTGCAGCGTCTATTCCAGTAAATACGGTATAGGCTTGACTTAATGTCATATGATATATTAGTGTATAGGTCATCCTGCACAGTAACATGCTTTTTTTTTTCCATCTGGTTGGCCTAAAAAATGTGTGTTTTGATGAAACTGTTCTGATTGGCTGCAGGAGCAGCTGTTATGTTACTAGATACATAACCTGTTGATAAGTTCTATTCTGTCATCATCATAACTAGCAGCTATTGCTAAAACAGGAAACATCAGGGTCTGTGATACATCGACTGTGACTGGCAATCTTGGTAAGGTTAGTGATATCAATTGAGCACTATCCATATGGGAAGTTAAGCATGACCATCTCTAGAAAGACCAACAACATACATAAACATGACTGGTTTGTAAACACAGGCTGAGTAACCCTGATTAACCCATGATTGTTTTACTTACAAATACAGTGGGCTGGGCTGAAGTTCTGAATGGGACCTGTTGGTATGTAAAGCAAACTTTCTTTCTTTCAAAGATCAATCACTTTGCAGACCCGTAATTTTAAACACAGGCCAATTATAATTGATGCTTTTATAATCATAATGACACTAAAATGACTTTATAATTAACTGGTTTATAGAGCAGTTTTTGTATACATAACCATGAATAGCTCGTTGTGTGAACGTGGTCGTGACACAGCAAGGTATACACCCAGCTAATCACATGTTGCAAGAATTTACTCTCCATCCAATCAACAACCCAAAACCTGGCAAGAACACAGTGCGAACCCCGACACACCAAAGTCACAGCACTGCAAGAATCAGCCAATCAAAATTCTAGAAAATATCACAGTCGCAGCAAGGCAAACATATGTCACTGAGATTTTCACAGTCATATGAAAACTGATCTTTTTGCTTAATATTATTAATAACTTAGTTGGTTACCTTTTGAAACTTTTCAATTCTTTCTTTCCTCATGACCCACTTCTTGATGCAAGTGCCAAAGAGCCCTTAATAGTGACAATAAAATTAAGCTATATTAATTTTTAGTATTGATATCAGTCTTTTTACAACATACTGCCCATGTTTTGTTAGAGATTTAAAGTAATGAGGGGCTCCCAGGATTTCATAATGCAATAACTCCATCTGCACTTTTACTAACCTACAGTGCACACCAGTACAATCTCACCAGAATTCTTTGACAAAAACTGAATCTCACTAACAGTGTACTCTGAAACTGAACACAAACTACATATAAATGTGTATCATATAGATGAACATATAAATTAGTTATATATAATACCAGAAGGCAACAAAACCAAACAATTTAGTAAAGACTGTAACAAAAGAAATTAGTATAGAACGTAAAATAAAAAAATATGCAAACTAAATACACACAAAATAATTAATAATATTTCCCACTCCAACGAAATGCAGGGAGGTGGCAACCCCAGGGTGACATACCTTAGCAGTGACCTGGGGGGGAAGGGGGGGGGGTACTCCCATATATGGACTATACGGGGATGACCCGCTGAACAGGGTATGGTTTTTAGAGCTTCTTGTCATAAACAGGGTATGCAATTTCACTCAAGTTCCAAATTTTTTCCTGAGTTTCTTGTCATATTCAGGGTTTCTACTTTCGAATTGACCGAAACTGGTTACTATGGTCTTCAAAAAGCGATACGCGAGATGACATGATAATTGAAACACGAACTCATTGCAATTAATTATATCTTTTGTCATAAACAGGGTCTACAAATTTGAGTTTTTTTGTCATAAACAGGGTACCCCTCTCAGAATCCCAGCGGAACACCCCTACCCAAATCCTGGCGGAGTACTCCCCTGTCCCCCCCCGGGAGCAGTGAAAGCACTTGTCTCTCACCTAGGTGACCCGGGTTCAATTCCTGGACTCTGCATTGTATGTGAGAAGAATTGTTTGCTGGTTCTTCCCTGTGATTCTAGGGTTTTTCTAAATCCAGTCCATCAATCCACTCTGTAAAACCGCTGTTAATTCCCATTTATTTTCATTTTTTATATTCATTTTATCTTATTTATGTGAAGAGGTGACCAAATTTGGGGGAGGGGGGTGTGTAAATGAGTTGACTAAACTCATCTGATAACATACAGATTATGAAGGTTAAAAAGGTGATGGATTAAAATAATTCCAATGTACCCTTTATCATGATTAATTATTACATGTAACTATTACATCTTACTTTCTTGAAGTTCACTTCTAGAATGTGGAAACAAACAAGGAAGAGAAAATGTCTCAATCTGGCAAGTATCTTTAAGATATTATTAAGGAATATTTTTCATACATTTCAAGAATAAAAATAACTAGTCTTAGATTGGTTGTGTGACTCCATAAGTATAAGTAAGTGTGGGTTTACATTTACATTACAAGTTTACATTTTTATTCCTAGCTAGGAATGGACTATTTTAGTGACAAAGCTAAAGTAGTGATGAATGATCCCTGCCACACAAGCACAAATGAGGGTCTTGCATTTTTTATCCTTTACATTGAAAATAATTGAGAACTTAGAGTTAGATTAACAGAAAATACAAGACTGGAGACTAATGTGAGTCAGGAAATTTTAACTGCAAGATGAAGAGTTTATTAAATGAGCATTACTCACTCCCAGCTGACAGAAGGGTTCATAATTTAATTTTCAAATTTTATCTTAAAAAGGATACTGTTCTGAGATTTGATTTGCATTCTATAAAACTGTACTGAAGTTGATTTCTCCCCATCATTAGCAGCAACTATAACTTTCCCTTCTGTAAATTAAAAAAAAGGAAATTACTCATTGACAATCAACAGGTTAAATATCAAGTCAAGTCTAAGATGTGAAAATTACCCAGCAATATTTTAAAAAATTAATAAATTCGTAACTACTTACGGCTAGTATATGCAAGGTCAGCAAAGGCAACACGCCTCCTAATGGAGGACAAGTTTTTTCTTGCTATTTTAACATCTGGTTTGAGAGTTGTCACACAAAACTGTGCATAGAGACAATAGTTAAATCTCACTTACTCTGGAATCAAATTATTGAACTCTAATTAAACAGTAATGATAAAAGGGTAAATTATACACCGTGAAAAGATGGAAAAACTTACTGACATTTTGGAGTAAAAGGGTAAGAGGTGGTAGAAAGGAGTGTTTATATGATAAGCATAAGACAAAAGAAACCATTGAGAACAAGGTAGGCAAGGAAACAAAAACAAATAATCAAAAGACAAAAGAAAGGGTAACTGTAGTTGAAAGCAAAGCATTCATTAATCCCGTTGGGACTAAGAGTGCCCAAAAGGTAAATAAGCCGCATTTCTTTGGTCTTGCGACAATCATTGTTATCGCCGATAGTCAAAGAAAGACCGAAAACAATGAAGTCAGAAAGAGAATGGTTAGCTGGATTAAAATGGCGGGAAACTGGTTTGGTGGGATCGTTATTGCAAATATCATAAAGATGATTGCAAATGCATTCATCTTACCAGACCACTTTCTGTTACTGCAACCCATCCATCTTGAGCTTTACCACCAAATTCTGTATAAGGAGGTTTGTTACTGCTTGACTTAAACTGTTCTTCGAACGATCGTTTGCTTGCATGATCATCTGAACTGGAGGGACTAAACATGACCTATTATTAAAAATCAAAATGATTGTAATTAATATTGTACATTACAGTTTAATATGCTCAAGCCTAATATCTGAATATAATAATATTTCATGAGGATTAAATTAAGTAAATTGATACTGTGGTTTAATTTTCTCCAAGAAAGATTCAAAAAATACATTTTAAAAATTACATTGATTAAACGAATAACAAAATAGTTCAACTTTTGTTACCTTAATGCCATTATCTATCCATGAAACAGCTACAAGCCGTTCTCCTTCACCAACATTTGCTGTAGCTTTGCATTGCCAGTCATTAACAAGATTATCCTTTTGAGTTAACATGTACATTTAATCCTTAATTGCTTAATATCATGTGTACTGTGTTAATGATAAATACTTATAACATAAACTTCTGAATTATAATAGCAATATACCTTCATTGTCCACACATTACATTGTCCTTGCAAATCAACCGAAAGCAACCTTGCTCCTGTGCTGTCCCAAACAATCTTCTGAATCAACTCTTTGTGATGGGAATCAAAGCTAATAACAAAATCAACCAAGTAATAACTTCATGTGGCTCAATACCCCTGTCAATAATATTGGAGCCTGATAAATATATAGGCTTAGAGCAAGATTTGAACAAATGCCCTCTGTTTTGTTATACTGGTAATGCCTAACAAACATGTTACAAGCACAATTCTTACCTACAAACATCCCAAGGAGTGTCAGGGTCTAATATATGTAATGCATTGTACAAACATTTCCTGAAACAATAACACAATAATGCAATGACTTAGATGATCTTGCTTCCATCAAGCATGGAATATTGTTGGAATAAAATAACTAAAAGTCCAAGTAATACAAACAAAATATAATTATACAGTTAATAAGGGATAGTAAGGGGTATTCATGATTCCAATTTTGAACTTTTTTCTACATTAGTATTAATTTAATAATAATTATCATTTCCATGCCAGCATATTCACCATCCAGTTAACTCGGCTACACTTACTTGTCATTATTATCTTGTATTTTCTTGTATCCTGAGGTGAATGCTATCAAGTTTCTATGAGACCAACTAACTGTAACCTTACCACATGCATCTCTGTTTATTATAAGAATGAAATGAGAATTAAATACACCAAATGTGAATTACAGTATATGATCATGAGTGCTTTACTGAAGCTAGTAGACCCAGCGTACTTAATCAATGACAATCAATTATAGGAAATTGATGACCACTGAACAAACGGATAAATATTTGTGCGTGGATTATTTTATGAATTATACACCTTAGTTACTAGAAGATGATATAAGATAATATAGCACTATGCTAATATTTCAAAAGACATGTAACTCTTGAAGTTATAATCTGTTTATTTCGTAATAACGTATTTAGGTATCTGTGTATCACTGATTAATTTATCGCTGTTTTATTATGGATTTGAATGGAAATTTTAGGGAGAAAGACAAGCAATCAGAAATCCATATCAACTGATGGTACAGTGTAATTGATATCAATCGAAGGATGACAATCAATATTATGTTAATGATGGATTACCAATCCAGGGTTGTCAATAAAAATTTTGGTAGGCAGTTATGAAATTCCAATAGGCAGTAAACCAGAAATCACTGGAGCATATAATCGAGACATACTTTGTCACTAGTCTCACCGTTCCCGCAAAAATTCAAGATGGTGGACAACCATCATTGTAGTTTCGATTGTGTTGCAGTTTTCGTAGTACAGCAACAAAGATAGGTCTAAAATTTATTTTATTCACACATTTTACTAGTTTAAAGAACTTTACTCAAGATTTACAATACATTGGGAAGTGGCTGAGTAGGCGGCTGAGTTAATGAGAGAATTGAGAATTGGCTGAGTAGACGGCTGAGTTCTACTTCTACTTTATTAATTGATAAAGCATATTTTACACATCACATCAATATAAATAAATAGCTAATATATAAATAGATATAAAATAGTATATAAAACTTATAAAATAAATGAATAAAATAAATAATTCAAATTCAAATTCAAGTCTATAAATAATAAATATGAAATTGAAATCATCTTTATAAATAATAAATAATCTAATCTAATCTAAAATTTCTTAAAACCACCAACCATTTTCAATGAGGTGCTCACGCAGAGCGGCCTGAAATTTTATATCATCCGATATTAACAATAACTCCAGGAAGTCTATTCCATTAATTGATCGCCCAAGGAAAGACACTATTTGCATGCTGATTACGATTTGAATGTGGTTGTAAAAAGGTCATAGAGTTACCTTCTCTTGAGATGCGAGGTACATGTAGAGGAGTAAGTTGAGCTAAGTGAGAGAATTGGGAATTGGCTGACTAGGCGGCCGAATTAGCAAGAGTAGATGGCGGAATCTGCCGGTTGTTGGCTTCTATTGACAACCCTGCTAATCAATAAAAGGTAACAACTATGTGTGTCATCGATTGATTATCGATTCCAATATTAATCAATTGATTGACATCGACTTATATCAATTAGCATCGACTGGTATCAGTTACCTTAAAACTACAGACTGACTGTACCAATCAAAATCTATTTCAAGATAAGACATATTTAGAAGTGATTATTTTTAAATCAAGGTAAAGGATCTCTTATCTTTACAATTTAATATATATTATAATTTCAGGATCACTGAATTCAAAAGATATATTTTCAACACTCCTTACTTACCTCTGTGACTTCTTCGCAGTTTCCCATACAGTAGAGTATAATAAATCCATAATTGGAAACCATCAAAATGATCCCTAACGTTTAATTCTTTTGAAAACCTGTTGTAATCATCACATTACCTTCGAGCCGTTCACTCCATCCGCATTCTTGAATAGGGACAGTAATAGTTCGTGTTATGTTCACCAAATACAACAAACCGCTGACCATCATATATCGAGGATATTTTCAATGACGTCATATTATGCTCTGTTGTGTTCCGGAATGTGACATTGCATTTGGAGTCAAGTTTTGATGATTTTTACAACCATTTTACTTAAATAGAGCAGGATATTAAAGAAAATGTTTTTTCCATTCGAAAAAATTTATTTTAGCCTCGATTATTTGTTTTGGTATTGCGCAAGTAGAAACCGCCGTAAAAAATCAAGTAAAAAATCAAAGCTAAATCCAATATAAATACTGATCCTATTGGCTGGTTAGTTATTAAGTTATCTGACATCGTTGACTATTATCCAATCAGTAACCCTGTTCTATTGCATTCAACAAGTTGTCTATAAACTTTGTAAATAAGTGTTATTTTAGTGCTTTCCTGGGAACTGTTTTCATTATTATAATCGAAAGATTCAATCAGTCTTAGTGGAGAACAAGTTTATTAAAAGATTTTTCCAAGCATGGCCTTAGATCTCACCACAGCTGATGTATACCAACAGGCTTCAGTAATCGGTCAAGACATAGAAAAGATTATTGATCGATACGGTCATGAAGCCGTTCTTGATCTTATGCCGAGAGTCGTGCAAGTTCTTGAAGAACTGGAACTTCTCGTTTGTGAAAGGGAAAAAGAAAAGCTTGAGATTGCAGAATTAAAGATGGAAAATGAACGCCTATATTTCGAGATTAAACGAGAAGCTTGTCAAAGACGTAAGCTCGAAGAGGTAAAAGTCAACTCTTTCTTGATGCTCACTTCGCGATCATTAAAGGGGTACAATTAAATATAGCACAACAATACAATATAACACTCGCATGATTCAATACATGATTCAATAACGATCAATTAACTTAATATCATCCCACACTGAGGAATTAAGGTTATTTTACCTTTTAAGGTTCGTGATAATGAAAACATAAATTTAACAAACGCCACGTCGTTTGTTTGCTCAAGGAACCAAAAAAAACCACACAAGATGAAGCTATAAGGCTGCGTTCATAATGTATGGCAGAGGGGGGATGGGGGGGAAGGTGAAAGGAGGATAGGCAAATTTTTATCAGAAAAATGGGGGGGATGCACAATTTTTGGAAGAAGCTACAAGCCTTGCTTAGGGGGAATCGTATTTTCTTGCATGACTTTAAGGGGGAGGGGTGTTAAGAATTATTCTGGACATCTCAAATTTTCACCTGCCCCCCCCCCCCCCCCCCCGCCATACATTATGAACGCAGCTTAAGCTGCTTTTTTCCCAAGAAATCTTAGAAACGTTTGCGCATGCGTGCATCTCGGCACGTTTTCTAATAAGAATTTTGAAGAGTTTGAGTGAGAAAATAAATGTTTGTTTTCTCCAAGTATACAAAAAAGTTCCAGAGTATACTTTTTCCAGACCAAGATACTGTTTCAACAAACACGAGATGAAAGAATTAGCCTTAAGTTTCAATGGATACTAAGTTTTGGTATTTTGTAAAGTCCAATTTGTCAGGTATGTTTGAAAGTCAAATTTACATATGTTTTGACTAATTTGCATACGGATTCAGAGCATGCACAGAACATTTGAAAACAAAGGACTATATTGTGAAATATATTGATAAGCAATTAATATTAATTAATTAAGCAATATTAATTATAAATTCTCACAGTAGTTTATTGTTGCTAACATGGGATACCTGTAGTCCATTTTCCAAAGAGGTCTGTCTTTCTATTAACGTCTGTCATATTTTTTTAGCAATTTGCATTTACATTTAAAAATAGATATTGATTCATAATTTGCACCAATGTAAAGGAACTGTTTCATGCTTGTAAAGATGGCGAACTAAAGAGGCTAAAATCAATGGTTGATAAACTTCAAGAAGAGAACAAAAGATTGAGAATGGAATACGAAGTGTCAGCAAATGAGAGACCAGGTAATTATAGATTGATAGTATAATTTTAGACTGTATGGTTTTGCGAGCTGTGATTGGTCGAACAACTAGTGATTCTGAGACAATAGTCACTGAGAGTGGTGATAATAAGGTTTTCCAAAGTTTCCCAGAGCAGAAGTAATACCAAAATCCTGAATTCCATCTTTTCTCTGATATTCAAGTCTAAAATTATACTAAAACAATTATTCACCTCAGGCTCAGTGAATATGGGGAATATTTACCTTGCTGCTTGAAGACTCATGGCTCAATAAATATTCACTGATAATCACTTAGGCTTCAGCAAATTATTGTTAAATAGTTGAATAGATGATCATATCAATCAAATGACATCAATCTGGACATTTGTTTGTTAGTCACTACCTATGTAAGTGCGCCAGGTGATGCAGAAGTAATGCAAAAAATGAAAGAAACTATTGACACTCAACGGGATGTAATACGCAGTAGAAATCTGGAAATCGAAAGTCAAAAAGCAGATGTTGAAGCAGTAAGTACATTGTGAATTTCCATATGTGTGAGCAATTCCTATTATTGCCTTTAGTTGAAGTAAAAATATTCAGATTTATGCTGCATATTCATGGTTTCTAGTATACCCATGACACACCCACCCCATCCCCCTCTCATTCCTAATGACCTTGTCAGGGGCAGATCCATCCAAAAATATAAGGGGGACTTGACCAAATTTTCAGAATTGAGTCTTTAAATAGTGAATAGTTGATTGTGAAAATAATTCATCAGGTCTTTGAGATACGAAGGTTTATATTTCCAATATGTTAATGACTATGACATAACATAAGGGATTTGAGTTATTTTGTGGCAACTTTTGATATTGAATGCTGGACATTTTTTGAAAACAAATTTGTAAGAACCTTTACGTGAGTCACGAGTAAAAGGGTGATGCTTTTAAAATACTGTATTCCAGAACGAGTGCAGTGTTGTATATTAAATGATCCCTTATGTTACGTCATAGTCATTAACATATTGGGGATAAAAGCCTTCATAACTTAAAGACCCCACATTCAAATGATGAAATATTTTCACAATCAACTATCCACTATCTAAAGAATCAATTCTGAAAGTATTGTGCAAAGGCTTATAAGCACTTTAAGTAACGTCTCATTTTACTGTAAATCCATTACTTTGATCAAGTAAAACTATATGTACGTGGCTACAGCCCCCTGCCCCTCCCTAAATGTACCCCTGAATGTATTCGTATTATATTATAAGCATGTGTTTGGGGGATGGGAGAGAGGAAAGACTTCCTGTGTTACATGTACATCTGGATTGTATTATATTTCTCTTCATGATTTAATGACTTTGAACAACAAAATGTTTTTAGATGGAGGAACAAATTGAAAGATTAGCAAACATTAATGAATCTTTGAGGAAAAACCTTGCTGTACAACAGTCAAGAATGAATGGACTGGCTAAAGAAAAGGCAGAGCATGAAGCTGAGTTGAAAATCCTTAAATTAGAACTCAGTGAACAAGAAGCAGAGTACCAAGGGGTGGATGGAGAAAGAAAGTGTTCAGATGGTGATGTTGACAGTTTTATAGAAGATGATTTTGCCAAAATGGATGTCCAGCTTCATCAGAAAGCTGAAAAACATGCTGAGGACCTTCACAATGGAAAAGAAGTTAGCAAGAGAGAAAATGTTGCTGACAAGGAAAAAACACTTGATCAGAACAATGAAAATGCAGAGTCTTCGACAAAAACATTGGAAAGAGATCCAAACAGACCTCGATACACTAGAGCAGAATTTCAAGAAATACTAGCAGAACGAAACAAATTTAAAGAAGAAGTATTTTTTCTTAAAGAAGATTTGTCTTGCTACATCTCTGAGTAAGTAGATCGACCAGTTTCTTTTATATGTGGCTCTAGTCTATATGTGGCAGTCGATCAAAACTGATGTGAGTTTGAACAGAGCCCACCAAATGTTATTGAAGAACTATCGCAAAACCAATTACAAGAAAAAGATTCTTAGCTATTTTTGTTAAACCTTATTTTTGTTTTCTTGTTCTATTTTCTAGAGATGAAAAGAAAGCAGAGATAAATCCTGAAAAGAGTCCCAATACGCAAAGAAAATGCGAGGAATCTGGAATCTCAAAGATGTAAGTAATACTTTTATGCCTGGTTTGGTAACCCAACCAGAGGAATTGCCATTTCTGTTGTCTGTTGTAGCAAATATACCCCTAATACCTAGATCACTATACATCCCTCTGCAAAGGGGCGACTAACTTGGTATCCCTTACTGGACAAAGTTTTGATCAGATACAAGCTAGCTTACTGATACACACTACTTTGTACTTTAGTTTCAGCATCTTCTCATCTCGCAAAACCAACACCTTATGAAGCACAGACTAATCGGCCGTTGAATGGATATTTTTTAATGCGGTTACTGGTAAAACTATATTATACATAATAATAGAATAGATAACCAAGTGTGGGAAGCATGCTGAATTTCAATTCTTAAAAAGTGTTTCTTAAGAGCAAATCATGATTAATATTTTGACGCATTTGGAATTATATATTTGTTGTTAGGATGTTATGGGAATCAGAGGTAGAATGTTCAGACTTTTAGGGGTTCTATTTGTTGTGTGTGTGTTTTTAACACCAAACAGGTTCGTCGTGCAATAATGTTAGGCTATATGACCATGATCAGTTTTATAAATAAATCATGTGTAATGGCCGGGATGTCTCATTATGTTAACCCAGATCACTAATACATGGTCCGATCGATGGAGGCGAGAGTGGTAAATAATAAGTTTAAAAGGGAAAAAATAATGACAAATATAAGGGACACCTACCTGTAATAATGTATCAAAGCAACCAATATCTAATCGTTAACATGTATAGTTTAGTATAGTATCCACCCTGTAGTCATGTGACAAGTTTGAAAATATTTTCCAAAAACATACTATTTTTGAAAAAAGAAAAAGATTTTAAATGATGAGTTATTTTTTTTATTAAAAAAGAAATAAACAAGCTTAATAGAAACTTAATGCGTTTATATTTTAAATCATTAACGCCCTCGGTGCACGTGTGTATCGGTGATGCGTGTGTATGTGACGTATGGTGAACACTGACGGGCAGCGTGACAATCCTGTGCGCTGAATTGCTTGATGGTTTTAACGGTGCATGTTGTTCCGTAAACGCAATGAGACGATACGACGATAAATATAAATGAGACGATAAATATATCCCACCCTACCTGGCACAATGTGCAGTTTATTAACCTCACATATACGATGTACAAAGAACAGAACACAGCACCAAAGAACAGCGCCGTCGGTAATTATGAGCAAAACCCTTGTGGAGCAGCCGTGAATTAAGTTTCCTCTTGTTAAACCGTATATACTACAGCCATTTTAGACGTACATATTAAAAAGGCAAGTCTTGTTGGACTCGTCTAACGCATACTGAACTAAAACTGAGCTTGATACTTGTTTTGTTCAGTCGAGCCTGAGTTTGCTAGGGGGCAACGTCTGACCGACACGACCTAGGAAAAAATTCATAAAACAGCTAACCTGCGATACGAATTGCGTCATCTTTCATCACTTGGGTCGATTGAAACTGAATAAAGAATACGACGTCACCGGCTAATGTATAACCCCAAAAATGTAACCTGAAGCCTGAACAGTAAAGACGTTTGAACACTACTGGATCATGAAGTCCGGGCACGAAGTTTATCATTTTGGTTAAAGCCGAGCTCTGTTTTGTGTGATAAGACGTCCTGATGTTGTAGGATAAGGTATGTTAGATATTCTAAGATAGTGTTGTTGTTGCTATTAAGATACTGATAACTCGACAAAGGGTTCGTGAGAAGAAAGAGGATCACTGATTTAGCAGTAACAGTATAAACAGTACTTGATCTGTAATCAACGTCATAGGCTTCTTGGTATTGATTGCCGGTACTTTAGGCCATGATATTACTTTCTAGCGCTATTGCCAGTTAGTTTAGTTTTATTTCCTTCACAACCAACCAGACAAGGGTTTATGAGAACAAAGTTCATCAAGTCACTTCTTAATGACTTTCTCTCATGGTTAGAGACGGATTCTAGTTATTACAATTGATTTTTGTTCGCTCTTTTTACTTTGCTACTATACACTTTTGGTTGTGACTACTATGATCAGTTTACCCTTCCCATGGATTGACACCACTGTATGTTAACCAACATTAGTAAATAAGAGTTAGAGCTTTGCTTTGCTCGTGTCATGCAATCTTGAAATAGCTAACGCAATTTAATCTGTACGTTTATCACTGATTCATTCAGGAATAGATACAAAGTATTGTATCACAGTTGTGCGAGTGATTAAGTATTGGTTCAGTAGGACGTCGTCTATCTAAAGGTCAAGTGAAGGAAATCTTGCCTACTGGAGTCAATGAGAAACGCATTTGAGAATAATAGAGAAAAATCTCTATTACTGATTGAACGAATTGATATTACGTTTAATTCTTTCCAACTCTCGATCATCCTCCAAAACCTCCTTTTATAAATAAGTAAGTAGAAAAAATGACAAGTTTCCGCAGGAACAAGCTCGTACGCGACGCATTCTGTGTATGCGGAAACCAGTAGTAAACCACTTGTCATACACGCCCTTGTTACATGGAGATAATCATTACGTTAATTGTTAAATCAATAATTCATAGGTCAGTCATCATATCATGCTTTTCATTAGTCTTCCTTATCGTTGCAGTTGTCATGCTAGCCAACCTAACTGGCTGTCAAGAGAATATGGAGTAACTTACTTAATATTCTCTTGCTGGCTATCAGGAAAAGCATAATTCATTGTACGACTAAATTTCGTTATGATGTTAAGACAAAACGTTTGTGATCATGGGAGGAAAACGTCACAAGCTCGTTTTTGTCCAGAAGACGTTCAATCTATCATCCGGGGCCCCAGTATCGTAGATTAGGTTGGCTAATTGCGGATAGGGATCTTTGTGATAGGGCCATACAATACATTTTTCATATCACACTTTTTCTTCCTGCATCAAAAATATTTTATCTAATTGCTCAACTCTGTGAGTGCTCAGTGCGGCTGCTATATGACTGTCTGACTTTGTTAATTCTTATTTTACAGTAACAGAGGCCCCATGATAATAAATGCTTATAGGGTTGGCGTACATTACAGCAATGATGGCTGATTCCGCAAGGTAAGTAAAATAACCTTATTGGATCTGATATTCTTGATACGCATTTATCTTAGTACTTTGTGACATGTTGTGATATTTCTGATGGCAGGAAAAACCTTTCTTCTAAAGGACGTTAGATTTAGCAAGCTGCATTCGCTATTATTTACCTAAGATTTATACATAATTTTTTCAAATTTGTATTAAATGTTATTTTATTAACATTAGCATATGTCTTAGTTAAAAAAATACTTTAACATTCAGTTGCTCCTCCCACTTCATTATCATTCATGTAGGAATCTTGAATTACACTCGAGAACTGTCGGTCGGTATGTCATATCGACGAGAGGCGCTTACATGGTGGTAGTGAATATCGCACAAGTCTCAGCCAAGTTTCTTACACCGTGTAAAGTCTAAATATGTCTCACTTTTGATTTGGTTGAAGTTCATAAGTGTTGTTTATATATATGTATATTGATAAAATGGTTTATGTTAATCCCTGTTCACATGGCGCCGTAGCGTTGGAAACGATTGGAAATTAGTTCTAGCTTCAAAATGAAGTGAATTATTGTTGATGAATATCTGGACATACTATCGCAAGGCTTATAACAAAGGTATGACTGCAAAAGATAGTTTATTACCAGGAGTATAAATTGGTATTAGTGACTCGAAGATAATAAGTTTATGTGGCCAATTAAAGGTAAACAACCTTTATAAGAAATACCATCACAGCAGATCTTTGATCTTGCTTTTGTCAGTCGTCTTGTGATAGGCTTTCAAAATCTTCGCAAAAATTCTCTCGTTTTCTTTGCTTTTCTACTTAGAGACTTTTTTGTGATTTTATCTGGCACCTTTCTAACTGGTAGTGTGCCAAGTTATTAACACTATCGTTAAACACGTTATGTGTGGGAAGAAGATAGAGCAACTCATTTTCCAAAAGTCGTCTAGCTCAACTGTGTTGAAATAACCTCAGTAAAATTATTAGAGTATAACGAATATGATACATCGAGAATTAAGCAGAATTATGCCTGTTTTGGCTTGCTTTCTTTGGCGGCGTTAAGTGAAATTCAATTTGGCCAGATTAATTAATATTTAGTCGATTTACTAGGAGTTGTTCCACTAGCACAATTATTCAAATGTTCAACGCATTTCATGGATCCTAGTTATTTAAATTATCTCAAAATGATCTAGAGTATGAAGTTACCAAATCAATTCTTAGAATTCTTTGATTTGTGGCGTTGATTATTACCAAAACCATTTAACTGAATTCCTTGAAAGAAGAGCAAAATTGTTTTCCAATATTTGCATTGGTTTATTGTTATTATTATTCCTGCCTTGTACTTTATATTTTCCTGTAGATGTTTTAAGTATAGTTAGCATTAAACTTTGTTACGGGTCACTGACACATGTCATAAAGAATGACATGAATTTCTGTCCTTCTACTGTGGACTATTATCTTACGATACGTAACTTTAAGACTTGGACTGGGGTTCCTGTGGTAGAGCTAATAGATATAACTGCATTGAATACTCATATTTCTCAATCCGGCTTCCCGTAAACGAATACCTCCTGTTTGATAATTTCCTAACCAGGCCTCGCACTCTGTCATAATTAATAATTGTATTTCTCGTAGTTATCTGAAAACTGTAGTTTAAACATCCTAATTCAAAATTGCAATTTCATTTCTTGAAAATAGTATTTTTCGTTGTTGTTGGTGGAAAATAATTCGTTTTAACGAGAGATAATAGAAAGTACTTTGAAATTTTCGCTGTTACGATTAATGCATTGCGCGCCTATATTTTAAATCACCTGGATCCAGTTGCACGAAGGGGGAATAACACTATCCGATGGATAAATCTTATCCAGAGGAAAAATGTATTGGATAACAGCGTAGACTTATCCAAAAGATGCGATTTTTCTATTCTTCGTTTGCACGTGACGTCATAGACCAAGAAAATAACAACATAAAATTAATTATGAATGCTAGAAACTCGATTCTTTGATATGTTTTAGAGAACTACGATGTCACTAAATGCAAAAAAAATTTCAAATCGTTTCATCGTTTTGTTTCCGAGTTGTGCGAATCTAATTTTCTAATCGGTAATCCTCACCTTGCGCTCAATACGTGTCTGAAAAGTCAAAGAAATACATATATTTTTCCCAAATCAAAATCTTTTAGTGTTGTACAAGTTTATAAATTAGATTTGGTACATGTTTGAAGTGAATTTGATGGATTTTTGACATTAAATATATTTTTTGAAATTTTGGCCGCCATGTTGGATGATACTAGATATCATCCAGCAAGTTTTCGCCATACATTTACACTAAAATATCGGTAACTTCGTTCGCTCATAGCTCTTTTTAGAAATTCTCTAATGCTCCAATTTCTTGCTCAGAGTTGTATTATAAGTAGCTCTACATGGTCATAATGATTGTTTTTGGATTGGAACCAAAAAGTACTTTAGCACCAGCAAAATACACGTGCATGGTTACAAACGAAGAATCGGATAGCGCTATCTACCCTTCGCGTTACAACTGGGCCTCTGGTACGATTTGATGTTTTGAAGACTTTCATCAGTCACAAGCAATAAACTTTAACTGGTTAACCAACCATTTCAACTTAGCCAACAAAGTAGGTCATTCCGGCCCTGCATCTTTGCCGTGTCATCGGCTTCGAACCATCAATCTTCTTAGTGGACAATGACGTTTCCGACCTAACCATCTTAGTAATGCTCAGCCTTTCTCGGTAGAACTCTGATAATTTGCTGGCAAACTACTTTCATCCGGCTGATTTATGGCAATTTAATCAAGAGAATACTTAATGAGTGATTAAGTGGCATATACAACTGCAAAACTAGCCAACTCTATATGCTGCGAGTGATTGAATAACCAATTCGATCATGGAACGAGGGCCATACAGGTTTGTTAGCCACTTCTCCCGTGAAAATTAAACAAGAATGATTTTTCAGTCATTAAACTAACCTACCTGCTATTGATGAGATGCTATTTACAATTTATAGTTTCTTCTAATATATTAGATACAGCTCGTAAAACTTTATTTTATACCTCGACTAATAGTAAATGTAGTTGATATACATCTAGTAATGCATGCATGTAGCATCGCCAGTATAACTAACAAGCACACGGCTATGAAAAGCTCGTCATTTTACCTTCCAGTGGAACAATTCTTTCCTTTACTTAACATGAGAATATAAATTTTACTGTGTCATATGGATTGTTTGCATATCATCCATAACAGTGTAAACAAAGAAGTACAACATTGACCTGACTCCTGGATTCATTATCTAATACGTGGGCTAAGTCATGCGATTATTTTGCATCAGCAACAATACTAGCGAACTTGGCATCGGCCTCGACACACGAATTGGCTTTAGTAGCCACACATATATGCTGTCGCATGAGAATCATGATTTAGCATATCAGAGTTACAACCACTTCAAATATTGTTATACCAACAGGTATCCTCTTTTGCTCCACAGAGATTCAAGTAAAAACAAATCCAGCTTGATTAAGCATAGTAACAACAGTGAAGATGCCCTGTCCCCTTTGGACCTGAAAGATATTCTTGACCGCCTAATACAAGAAGAGCATGAATACAAAGATATTAAGTTGAGCACTGTGAGAAAATTAACAGCAGACATGACAGAAAGGGGACGAAAACTAGGGACTCAATTAGAAGCCATTCACAGTTATGTTGTTAAAGATTGTTCTAACGTGGAAGAAGGACAGGATCAGAGAGAGAATTGTCTGTCAGAAGAACTAGCTGACGAAATAAGAAAGAGAACTACGTCTGTTGATAGTGAAATAAAGCAACTGGAAAACCAAATGGGACAGCTACAGAGAACATTAGTTAAGGGAAAGGCAAGACGAGAAAGCTTACGGCACAGAATGTCGGCCTCTTCACAAGCAGGAGAGCGTAAGGTGTCGTCTATGTCATCTTCATGTTCCTCTATGCCCGAGAATGAAGAGCTTAGCTCAGAAGACTACAAATCGAAAATAGAACTGCTAGAGAATGAAAAACTAGAGCTTCTTGAAGACAAGAAAGATCTTAATGATGAGATCAAATTTTTAAAGTACCAACTACAGTACCGTCTGGAAGTACAGTCGCTACAAAACGGACGTGAATGCAAAGCAGAGACTCATATCAAACTCGAAAATGAAAACAAGACTTTGCGCGAAGAAATTGCCAAGATGAAAGAGCGATTTGAAAAGATAAAGAAAAAGTTTGAAGAAAGTGGCCATGTTGAGGAATCACTTCTTACCATGACAGATGTTGCAACAGACAGTTCTGCTTTAATCGAGAGTGAACTAGAAAGAATGCATAGCGAAAGAAAGATTTTGCTGTCGACAATCATGCGAATGCAAAGCATGGAAAAAGATGAGGATGAAGAAGTATCATATGCTGATTTTGGAGTGCAGTGTAACCTCGTGAAGATAGCCGACAGCATGGAAGAGAAAGATGTGACTCCTCTTGTTGCAAAGCTCACGAAAGAAAACAAGGCTTTAAAAAAACACATTACTGACATGCAAAACGAGATAGATGAAAGAGAAGAGGAAAGCAAGACACTAGACGAAGAAAACTACAAACTGACCGAGGAGAAAAGAACCTTGGAAGACACCATTAATAAACTCAGAACACAAATCAACGAAACATTAGACACAACTCTAGATGAAATAGAACATCTGCATTCTTTCAATGAAGACCTTGAAATGAAGTTCAAGAGAACAGAGGCAAAGAATAAAGAGATATTACTAGCCCTAAAAGACTTGCAAAACAAAAATTGCAAATCTTTGGAGAACTTGCTTGACCAAGTAGAAAACAAGTCAACGATGGAGGAAGTATTCGAGTTTTTAGACAGAGAAGTCGGTACATTGATCGAAACAAATTCCAGCATGACCATAGAAAATGGCGAAAAGAAAACCAATCAAGAGAGGAATGAAGACAAGCAGTTCACTTCGAATCTTCTTAATGAGGTTAAGAACTGCAAAGAGTTACTAGAATCTCAAAGATCTCACATTAGAAATTTGCAGCTGGAAAAAAGAGACATAGAAGAAGGATACACCAAAATGAAAAGAGAACTTCTTCTTCTCAAGTCCAACAAACAACGAGCAAGAGAAAATTCTAAAGAACTTCAATTTCTGAAAAAGAGGCGAGTCAAATCGCTTAACGACGGTACGTTAGGTGGAGTTGAGACCAAAGATGTTCTTGTTGATAAAGAATCCCTTCAACGAGAAATAAAAAGACTCGGAGCTGTCAAGACGCAGCTCGAAAACAACGTTCAGAAACTGAAAAAAGAAAAAGCAACATTAGAAGATGAAAAAGTCTGTCTACTGGGATCCCTGTACCACCAGTTGGAAAGAAACGAGTCTCTTGAGATTCAAATTGAAGAGTTAACGGTTGCCCTTGAACAGTGGGAGGCCAAAGCAGACCTTGAAAATGATGTATTTGAAAGAAAGACCGAGGAAAATGGCAAGGAATTTGGCTCAGAAAGTGCGGAACAAGGTTTCCCGAGAAACGTAAAGGTCGAGGGTGATAAAGAAAGCATAGAAAAACATGTTACTAATGAAGATAAAGAATCTCTTGAGTTACCAGGAAAACTGGATGGCGAAAGCATCGCACCAGCAAAACTAGAAACTGAATCTAATGGGTCGCTAGATACAGAGGATATAGACAGTACTCCACCAACGAGTCCTGTTATGAGTGTTGTAAGTTCTGCAGCTGAAGAATCGCTACAAGAACTGAAACAAAAGATCCACGCTCTTGGAGAACAGCTACGTTACGTCCAAGAATCAGTGAACGAGCTGGAAACAGAGCGAGATAAACTACAAGAAGATCTCGATGAAAGTAAGAAGAACGAAAAGGAACTAAGGAATGTCGTCATTCAGCTCAAAAGAGAAAACGGCATCCACCTTGATAAACTGGCCAAATCTAATGAATGTGCAGAAACACTACAAGTTCGTCTTCGGGAGGCTAATGAGGCAAAGGAAGAAGTTATGGAATCTTTAGAAGAGGCCAACGAGGAAAAGTTTGTAAGTAAACGACATTGTGAAGTACTGAATAAAAAGCTTCAAGAAGTGACGAAGCAGAGGGACGATTTCCGTAGCGAGAACAATGTTTTGAACGAAAAGGCTAAATTCTACCAACAGAACATAAAAGAAATACATGAATTGATAGATAAAATCGATAGCGTCCAAGTAAAAGACGCGGCTTCAGGAATAAAGGAAGATGAGGAGTCCCCAGAAAATTGGGCCGTAGAAGAGTATGAGAAAAGTGGCGCCGAAGACGATGATCAAAAAAAATCCATTGTAGGGCTAAAGGCGGTGTTAAACAAAGTCAGTGAGATGAAAAAGAAACACGACGAAGAATGTGACGTGTTGAAGGATCAACTGAGAGCTTTGAACACCGACAAAGAAGCCTTGCACAAATCAGTACGAGAGACAGAAGACAAGAAAAAACAGATGAAAGGGTTCATTGCTAAATTAACAGAAGAAAAGGAAAAAGTCACAGAACAATTGGATGAAATAAGGCAGCAAAAAAACAATTTGGCAGAGGCATTAGAAAATGTCTATCAAAGTAAAGAGAAACTCCAAAATAGGTTCGCTGAGGCGTTGAATAAACAAGAGCAATACAAGAGATCACTTGTCGAAGCCTTGGACGAAATCAAGAACCTCAAGGAATCTCTTTGTAGAGTGGTAAACGAACATGAGACTATGAAGGAATCGCTTCTTGCTGCCAATAGAGAAGTGGAAAGACTGAAAAGCGAGCAGCAACCTCATAAGGCGGAGCTGGAAGTCATTCCTGAGGAGGAAGACAAAGAGATGCGGCAAGATCAGAATGAAAAAGAACTGGTCAGTGAAAACCTTTCCATCGCAGAAGAGAACTCTCTTGATGACATGTCCAAGTCTGACAAAGATCAAAATAACAATAAGGATGACCTTTTAAAGATTATTGATAAACTAAAAGATTCTGTGGCTTTGTTATCCCAAGAAAAATTAAAGTTTGAAGCCCGAATCAAGAGTTTATTGGAATGCAAAGAAAGCAGAGATGATGACACAAATGATGCAACAAAGGCTAAGGAAAGCAAGGAAGGCGAGCAGCGGGAATGTGTTGCCGATGAACTAAGTAACGAAATCCCTGAATCGAGTGACAATATTGACACTCCGAAAGACGGTGAAGAAACAAACCTTTCCAAGCAGTTCTCCAGAAATGAGATCATCTTTGAGATTGATAAACTAGCAGTACAATTAGAAGCAAATATTGAACAATTATCTTCTCAATTACAGTATCTTGCAAGCAAACAGCAACAACAAGACACGGTAGACAAAGAACATCTTATGGAATGGTTTGAAGTGATCTCAACAGAAAAAGAAAACCTTGAACGAGAACTCGAATCCTCATCCAAAAACAACTTAGAATTCTTAGAAGATATAAAAAAGATGGGAGAGGAGAGACAAAGGATAAAATGTCAGCTTCGTGGAGTACTCTACGGTATGGAAAGTGATCTGTGCAATGGGAAGCCTTATGAACAAGACATGGGAGAAATGAAAGAGGATGCTGAAATGTCCACAAAACAACAAGAAAATGAGTTAAGGGAAGAATCTGTTCCTGAAGAAGTCGATGACCTGATAAAGAAGTTAATAATGATGGTCAAGACAAAGAATGATCGTTTGAATGAAAAAGAACTTGAAAATGCACAACTGTTACAGCAGACTAAAGAGTTGCAAGAAGAAAATAACTCCCTGAATGAAAAAATTGTGGACATTTTTGAGAACAGCAAACCTTTTTCCTCTTCAGAGGAGCTAAATAAATCTATTAAGGAAACTGAAGCTCTTGAAAAACAAGTAGAGGCGTTATCCAATCAGGGAGCGTTGTTAAGAGGAGAAGCAGATGAACGAGTGCAAAGACTGATAGAGCTAGAAGAGAAGATGATAGCAACCATGGAAAAGAAGCTGGAACTTGCTGAATACGCCAAGGCACTTAAATCCCAAAAAGATTCCTTGGAGAAAAATTGCGAACAACTATCTCTTGAGGTGGAAGGCCTGAAAATATCACGAGACCAACTTTTGGCGGAAAAGGGAGTACTAGATGAGAAATTGAAAACAGAGATAAAGATGTTGAAAGCCTGCAATGAAAAGTCTATCAAAGAAATACAAGGACTTAGCCAACAGTTAATGGATAGAGAACAAGATTTGGAAACTGTTGAAATTAAGCTTGACTCAGAGGAAAAGAAGAAAATAGCACTCATAGAAGACCTAGAGAAGTCTGTGCCAAAACAAGAAGAATTGATGAATAAGACTTCAGAACTAGAGCAGAATGCTGCCAAAATGACCAAGGAATTGCAAGAATTTTCAAAGGAAAACGAAGAGCTGAATAAACTAATAAATCAATTGATAGCTGTTTTTGATAAAGAAATAACTGGTAAAGACTCGGCGTCCCCTGAATCAATCAAAAATATAGAGGCAGTGCAGAAAAAAGTGTGCGAGTTACGAGAATGGATAATGCATGCAAAAGACGAGTTGAAGAAACAAACAAATGAGACAAACTTTCTCAACTTGTTTGTACAGCACGTCGACATTAAAATATCCGAGATTCTTGATGAAGAAGACATGACATCAGAAAAGATGTTGACAGAAGCAGAAAAAGAATCCGAAGTTCCACAAGGCAAAGAAAACTACGATACTATCAAATGTAAACTCGAGCGTTTGATTGAAATAATAAAGAAACGTTTTGGTAGCAGTGTTAGTCTTCAAGCAGAACTTGAACGAATTAGTGAAGACAACGAAAGAATCGCCAAAGAATTGACATCCAAAACAGAGTTTTTACAAACCATGAGAAATTCATACGAACAGCTTTTAGAAGAGCGAAACGTTTTGGCTCAAAAGGCAGCTGAAGAAGCCATAAAACTAAAAGAAGAAAAACAAGAAACAAGCGATACAGATGGGGAGCTGACACACCGCATCATCTGCAATAACTGCAAGAAACTCGAAAAAGAGTACGACGATTTGAATACAAAATATCTAAACAGGAATAAAGAAAGCTCTGAACTTTTCGAGAAATGTCGTCACCTGAAGGAACAACTGATTCTTTTGAAGCAACAACAAGAAGATGACGAGAAGGAAGAGACAAGAGACTCAGGTGAAGACCTTGTGTTCCCTCAAGAATATCATGCCGAACCTGAAGCATGCAGTTACGTTACATCCGGCATGGAAAACGACATGAAAGAGATGATGCATCAACATCACAGAGAAACGAATGAGCTGAAAAAAGAAATTAAGCTGTTAGAAAATGAGTTAAATAGTTCAAAGCAAGAAAATGAAGGACTACAGTCGTTGGTGATCAGTCTGAGAAGTGAACTAGATAAACCCCAACAACCCGAGATGCACAAATCTACTGACAGTGAACAACTGCACAAAACGTTGGCAGAAAGATCGAGTAGTGTGAAAGATCTGAACGAAAAGCTCGGCGTCTCTAAACATTTTATGCAGAAAATTCTTGACGAAAATACAGACCTGAAAGAAAATGTGGTGATGTTAGAGAAAGAAGCACAAGACATGATGAATGAGATGGAAGTCCTGAAGGCAGAGATCGATTTGAAGAAGAGGGCACTCATCCAAGCAAAACAAGAAGCATCAATCACTGAAAGTAAAAGTCATAAACTAGAAGAAGAATTTACCAGCCTCAAAAAACAACTAAAAACCAGGGGCAATCTTCTTGTAACACTGGAAAAAGATAAAGAAACCTTTAAAGTGAGTTTGCGTGAGGCTCAAAGTGAGCTCGTTTTATTGAAGAAACAAAATAATGAACTAACTGATCTTTTGAATTCCGGCGAACAAAGAAGATTAGAAACTGAAAATCTGATCAAAAAGTTGAAACAGTCGTGTGATGAAATGACTATTAAGTTCGAAAACTCTACAGCAGAGAAGAAAAGAAATGAAGAATTGCTGGAACATGAAAAGGAACATTCAGATGATTTGAAGGGCAAGTTAGAGAAACTAGAATCCATGTATGAAAAAACTAAAGAAAAAGTTGAAAATTTAACAGGAGAACTTCGTAAAGATAAAACCAGGAGGGATCGAGAAATTGGAAATATAAAGCAGGAAAATGCGAAACTATTGGCGGATGAAGGACGCGCAGGTCGAGAGTGTGACAGCCTACGTCTACAACTGGACGAGGAGAGACAAAAGAATGAACGTTTAGCTGAAGATTTGAAAGAACTGAACAAGGAAAATCAGCACTTGAAGAAGAATCTGCAATTGGAGTCTGACAAAAAACTGAAAACATCAGAAGAATTAAAGGAAAACAAAAAAGAAGGCAGGCGATTATCTACCCTTACAGGTGACCTAAAATCTAAGATAGCAAATCTTGAAGCCATTATAACCGCCGTGAAAAAAGAAAATGAGCATTTCAAAGAAGAGCTCGACAGAGCAAAAGAAAGCAACGCTGATCTGAGATCCCGTTTAATCGAAGTTGATGAAGATAAGGAAGACCTCGAAAAAATAATCGATGGGTTACGAGAAAAACGACAGAAATTGTATGATGAGATAGACAAAACTTTAGCTGAAAGAGATGACTTCGAAGACGAACTGATTGACACGAAAAAGGAAATGACTAAAGAAATAGAATCTCTTATAAAAGAAAACAGAAAGACAAACGACAAAGTACAACAGATGGAGAATGTAGAAATTAGTCTGCGAAAGGAACTTGAAGGACACAAACAATCGAAGGCCGCTATTGCTGAAGAAAACCAGCAATTGAAGAAGAATCTAGAAAAGATGAAAAATGAACTTGAAACATCTCATGCGAAATACGTGGTAAACACAGAAGCAGAGATGTCATTCTCCTCCTCGTCCCAGGAAAAAGAAGATTACATCCGTCAGCTGAAAGAAGGACAGTACGAAATAAAGAAAGTAACCTGTGCTCTGGAAAAAAGCAAGAAAGAAATAGATAAATTGAAAACTGAATGTCAGAAATTGAAAGAAATGGATCGAGAAGAGAAAAGAGCGGTGCAGGAGGAGATGGTTGTTAAGGAGGGAATGACGTCACTGGAAGCATGCGCAGTAACAGATCTGGATAAAACAGATAAACGAGGCGAAACACCTCTTAATCTCGAGGAACAAATATCCAAGTACATGATAGAAAACATGAGATTGCGCGCTAGCTTAGAGGAAAGAGACTGTAAGTTAATGACACTTCAAGGTGACTTGTATAAATTATCTAAGGAAGGAGTCCAAGACGAGCTAAAGGTAGTAACATTACAACGAGAATGTAAAACTCTACGACAAACCGTTCAAAAATGCAAAGAAACAGAAGAAAACATAAAGGCGGCTCTACATGCGTCAAACAGTGTTCAAGCAGATCTGAGGAGGCGCTTAAGGAATATAGTCATTGACAAAGAAAAATATGAACAAGAGTGTAAGAAGTTAATTTTGGAGAAAGGATCGATTGAGAAGGTGATGGTAACCTCTACAGAAATGCCTGCAGTATCTCAGATTGAAGGTGAACTAGGCAGGGATCATCTGGCAAAGGCACAATCACTAGAGACTGCAAGAAAAGAAATCGTTATCCTTGAATCTCAAGTGAAAGACTTAAGAGCACGATCTGAGAGTAACCGACAGGTTGTTGTGCAGCTGCTTAATGAAATATCCATTGAACTGAACAGGGCCAGGAATGTTCTAAGACCGCTTGTCGACACCAGGGATGAAACAAAAATGGATGCGCAGAGTAGTGAAGCCGATAACCTTCGAAAAGGTATAAGTGATTTACGTAATGCTGTCGATAGACTGGAAGGTACTGTGATGGTGAAAACAAGAGGGCAGGATGATTCATGCTTAATTACTGAAAACAACAATTTGATGAAAGAACTTAGAGATGTCACGGAGGAGAAAAACGTGCTGAGTGATAAGCTGATTTATCTGCAGGAGAAACTAAATGATATCTTGGAAGAACGTCGAGTGTTAGAAGATATTGGCGCAGATACTAGAAAAGAGTTGACAGCTTTAGTCACATGCTTGTCTGCAGAACGAGAAGAGAAAATTAGCATAAGCAGCGAGCACTCGGAGATGCTGGCCAAACTACAGGAAGCTGACAAGAATGAAATAGCTCTTCTAACCACTATAAGAAATCTTGAGAAAGAATGTGAGAAACTTTGTGAGCGAAACAGACTCTTAGAAATGAAAGTAGATGGATTTAACACCAGTAGTGACAAAGACGAAATACAAGTAGCACGTACGTCGGCAATAGAAACACCAGGAAAAGAAAAACAAATGACTTTGGAATCGTTATGCAAAGACTATAAAAAGGTCTCTGCCGTCTGTAGACAACTGGAAGACAGAAATAAGATACTGGAGGACGAGAAAAAATCCATGGTTGAAGAAAAGTATTTGTACAAGAAGAAACTGGACACTAAGAACCAAGATTTACTTGCAGAGGTAAAAAGTAAAGAACAACATTTGAAGAAAGTGCTCGAAGAAAACACAAAGCTGTTGGAGATAAGAAAGACGTTAGAAGCGCAACTTCGTCATCTTGACAGGGAGGTAATGTTGTTAAAAGATCGTGTTGTTTGCTCGGAGACAGAAAAAGAACGACTTGAAGATGCAAATCGTCAGCAGCAAAATGAAATCCAAGAGATGTATCTCCATAGGAGCAGGGATAATATGGTTCGTGAAAAACTGGAAAACCTTTTCTATGAGAACACGAAACTCAAAGAACAAAAGAGAATGCTAGTTGCTCGCTTACAATCTTTAGAAAGAGACATCAAATCTCAGCTTCTGACCATAAGAAACTTACAACATGAGAAAGAAGATTTGAATGCTCGACTGAATGACGTTGAACGAGAGAAATGGCAGGAGCAATCACACAGACGTCATCTCAACGACCTTCTGGAAAAACACGAAGAAAAATCGCGAAAAGAAATAGATAATCTAAATGAGATGGTGAGAAAACTAACAATTGAAAAAGACAAACTTCGCAAGGAAGGTCCTCACCTGGACAAGATGACATTTGAAACATCGAGATTGGAAGAAGAACATATCGACAACAAAGGTATCATCGACAAACTAAAAAAGGAAAATGCTACTCTGGTAAAAGAAAGCAGCTTACTGCGACGAGCCTGTGAGAAGTTGAAAGAAAACAGAAAAGCATCCAAGACATTAAATTCATCGTCCGTGGAACATTCATCTTCTTCCAGGCTGTCGCCACGAATCAGCTCCCGCCAAATGCAAGGATCAAAACACTCTTCCTTCTCTTCTTTTGATCAAACATCACTTTCCAACAGTCAACACTCGTTTTCTGCAGACAAGACAGACAGAGGCATAGGGTCTACCTCCCATGATTACAGTCAACAACAAACACCTCCTGTAAATCAGACACGTCGCTTAGTAAGTAGAGATGCAGACGCTACTAGCATCTGTTCTCAGGAATGTTACTGCAGTCCAATATTATCCGTTGTTAACCTCTGCCCCATTGAGATACAGCAGTCAACAGAGCTTAGCCCTTCACAACAGTGTCCTGCATGTAACAAGAAGAAGACTAGTGTGGTTATCAGTGAACACTACGTGTAATTATACTAACTTTGCTTTACTAGAATAGTGTTCTAATGAGATTTCAGTGCCTCCCAACAGTGTCCTGCATGTAACAAGAAGAAGACTAGTGTGGTTATCAGTGAACTGTACGTGTAATTATACTGACTACCTGCTCTCTACTAGAATAGTATTCAGTCTAGCAGCTCTTAGTCCCGTAACATAACAACAGTAACCTACAGTA
Organism: Actinia tenebrosa; assembly: GCF_029948245.1. Lineage (NCBI taxonomy): Eukaryota > Metazoa > Cnidaria > Anthozoa > Actiniaria > Actiniidae > Actinia > Actinia tenebrosa. The sequence continues at coordinate 6,888,536 of NW_028292578.1, forward strand.
CCCTACATTTGGTGCCCTACATGTAACACAACTAGCGTGGATATCAGAGAGTGAGCATCGCCTGCTAGGATATTTTCTCTACAATCGATACTTACAGACCCGTTCACGAGAATACATGACTTAGTTAAGAAATATATCAAAATATCAATATTTTATAAAATCAAACCAAGGTTTTTAATTCTCATTTCTCAAAATTGTATGCTTTCAAGAAGATATATTTTTATATTCAGATGCCTAATATTGCTCTAGATTTTTTGTAGATTGTCCATAACAATTATCATGTATTATTCATAGCCTCGATAAATATATTCAGAGTTTAAAAAAATGAAAAGCTATCTTCAGTTCTGTCAGTAGCTATAGCAAATGAAAAATAATGAGGTATAATAAATATAAAATCGTGTAAAGACGTGTGTTACAAACAGTCGCACTATCAAATATCACTGATAACTGGTTCCTTGAGGTATTCTTCAGGAATAAACCCTGATCTTTTCCGATACGGTGAATATGCCCATATCCAATGAGGAACTATTTGATCTTTAAGATTAGCGTACACATACTCGCCAACAACAACAGTAAGATCATCAAATGCTGTTCCTTCAAAGTCGTATAAAGCTATCAATTTAGATCCTTTGAGAGAATATTTTTTATCGTTGCTAGAGGATGAAGATGTAGGGTCTGTGAAGGATGATTCTTTGGATTTCTTGTCTATTGAACTTGAACTTGTGACTGTGACGTCAGAGGTGTTGATGTCGCCATTTGTACAGGGAGAATATACTTGTTCGTGCAGTATCTTTTTACGACACCCTGCAAGACATATTATAGAATAGTTTTAGTTTTTGAGGGTTTAGTACATTGTAATATGACAGCAATTAATCCGTCTTTCTTTCGTTGCATCGAGATATTTTTAGTGCATCCTGCCATTTCCTCTCGTGTTTCATGGTTATTGCCATAGCAAATGGTTGACATATATCATTCTTGGGTTAAGTTAAAACACAGACTTACTTTGATCTTTTGCTGTCCATGTGATTGCATTTGGCACATTAATAGCTGATCTACATTTTTCTTGTTTTTGCTCTATTAACTTTTCCTTTTATGATGCCGATAAAATTCAACCCCAATCACCGTATCGCTGGATAATTGTATCAATAAATAATCTATTTTCTTCGCTACATTTAGATAACTAATAAGTTCTGTGGATTATTATTTGCATAATGAGTGACTATTAGCGAGTCCATCAACTTCTGCCATGATATCACGAATAGAATCCAAATTTCATTTGCTATAAAAAAATAGACTAAAGTGACTACCATCATTATCTAGAATAACTTCTTACCTTCACAAGTGTGTGATATAACAAATGTTCTAGGAATAAAACCTTCCTCTCCATCTTCTGTTGCAACCCACAGCCACTCCGGGTCCTGATCATTCAACAGCATCACACTTTCTCCTCTAAGTACTCGTAAATCATTCTCGTATCTTGCTTTATAATCATACAATACTGTCATTTGTGGACCGTAAGGTCTCTTAGGAAAGTAAGTCGTAGGAGTAGTCTTACCACTAGTTCTTGATTGATGATGTTGATGTTTGCTTGACTTTTTGCCTCGTTTATTAATATTCCTGTCAACACCACTATGTTCAACATCATCACTCTCTTCGAAGCTTTCTTCATAACCTGAAGTACTCGACTTTGAGTCCGTGGAAACATTGACAGTAGAGCAATAAACATAAGGTATAAATCCTTGATGGCCAGCCGAGTCTTTGACGTAAACCCAATCGTGTTTTTGGTATATTATATTGACGTAATGCCCTTTATGTACAGTCAGTTCTTCATCATCCTCAGACTTGAAGTCATGAGTAACTTTTACCCTGATATTTGCAGGTTTTGTAGGAGAAGCAGCTTTTATTTTTCGCTCCACTAGAGTCTCGTGTTTGAGAGTCGTCGTTTCTTTGATTCGCACAGTTCTTTGTTGATTGCTTGTTTTATTACTGGAGTCTGTCGAAGACGTTGGGCTTTTTAGAGCAGATTTGTACTCCGTTGGTGTAGAATTGTCCGTTCTTCCATTCACTACATAAGAGTCGGGAGGTATGGGACTTTTTCCACGGAGAACTAAAATGAAAAAGACGGGTTTAACGCGCTCAGAAACGTAATCGTAATGCAGAGTATATAGTGAAATGATTCATGGCAGTTTAATGGGAAACCTTGGAATTTTGTTGGTCATTACCAAGCGACTTACCTTTCTTTTTCACAGTAAGTTGAGAGGGGCAGAGGAAAGCCATTTTTCATCTTATATAAAGCTTGTATCTTTGAAAACGTGTAAAGTGAAAAGGTTCTTTATCGGGAGCCATTGTGTGTTTGTTTTATTTTGTGCAAGCAAACAAGAATTGGTTTAGTTCATGACGAGTCAGACGACATTTGCATTTCTACGTCACATTTAAGCTTTCGCAAGTTCTTTCATAAGCCACAGGATCTATTTACTCTTCTTTTAGTCACTGACAAAATCAACCAATCAGAGTCATTCTCCACGTTATTAACACATTTTCTCGATTCTTCTCGTTTATTTAATGAACAGAAATATTGAACATCACATAAACTGTACAACAACTTCACTTACAAGTACCTTAGTGTCAAAAAATAATCAAGATTATAAGTCAAACAAGATAGACCACGTATCATTGCCGGATATTTGCATGTGAACTGCTAAAAATGGCTTACAACTGCTGCTGATGGTATTCATGACAGATGCTGGCTAACCCCTGGAATTCGATGATTATTGGCAGCCTGACACAACGCTCTCCACTGTGAGCTTAAGGGTTCAGGCTTTTGTCCTTTGCTTCATTGTTTTGATCAGTTTTCTGGTGACAAGCCAACAGTTAAGTTAAACTTTCTTATTTCTACTTTATTTAGAAAAGATGAGTGTATTTTAGTGGTGTCACCTAACTATGTAGACATTGTTTATTATTCAGTTAAGTCAATGTAGGTTAAACTCATCGTTAATGATGAGCTTGGCGTTAGGTGCATATTCGGTGGGATGGGCGGAGCCAGGCACAAATTAGCGGTAACCATGGTCACCCTGTCACCACCCACCGAACACCTGTCACATTGACCGCGATCAGTCAATGGAATACTTACCTCTACTTACCTGTACCAGTGGTAGGGATGGCGGGCGGGAAATTAAACTCGTGTTGTAGCGTAATAGCGTAATAGCGTAATAGCGTCGTATAGCAAGTGCTAGCGATAGATAGCGATGGCGAATAAAGGTTCGCGTGGTTGGCATTAAGCTAGCGTGATCACGTGTGTAGCGTCTTATCGAATTTCGTAATGATAGCTATGATCCATATCTCATACAGGCCACAGAGATCGACTAGAATAGATTGCGACATGCTATAAACAACTTGCTAGCTGAGTCGATCAACGATCGCGTGAGGTAATAAATGCGTTGACAGCGGAGATAGCGGTATGCGTCCGGACAACGCTACTGCGAGATGTCATTGACCTCGAGTCTAACTTAGCCTAAATTACATTTAACCACATTTAAATAACCTCAACGATTTTTAAATTCCCATTACCCCCAGGGACTGGTAATATGTCAGCAGGTGACAAGGCCGGGCGGGCTGGGAAAAGGGCTGGGTCACAAAAACAAAGGTAAGGGTATAACAAATGATAAGGTCGCTAGGTATAAGTTCCTTCCGTCTCCCCTCCTCCCCCAATCCCCCTTAGTTTCTCCAAGAATGGAAACATGGCTTAGTAGGGACGCGAACAAACGGTAGCTCGCGGTTTCTTTATGTCAGCCATTAACTCTGTGTGACACGGGTTCACTACTTTATTCTTATGGTCCCAAGGTTGAAAATTAGAAGACGAATCTGATTAAGACATGACGTGTTGATTGAAATCACCAATCACCAGGTCAGAAAAGTTGGCTTATCTCAAATGTGCGGCGTGCTTGGCCGGTGACGATCGTCTGAATCAAGTCAAAATGATTCTTTTCTTGCTATCTGTTTGCTTTTTATTAGTTCTACCAGTCCAGTCTATTTCCACAGCAACAGTCTTCGAATCAAGGAGTCTTCCACAGAACTATCTGATGGCATCGGTAGGGAATGGCTATATTTCTACGGTGGCATACAGTGATACAGTTTATCTCTCTGGTTTGTTCAATGGTCGAGGTACGACAGCTCCAAGTCATCGAGCTCGTATTCCTTCTACATGTGATATTCAAGTGAGAACTAATGTTCCAGGGAAGAAAGATGAGGTTTGGAGCCTCGATGTATCGCAAGGTGTCTTCAAATATCTTCTTACAGCTGTAAACTTTACACTAAAGCAAAATGTTTACGCACACAGAGTTCGACAACACGTGATCATTTCAGAAGTTTCAGTTTCCAACTTGATGAATGAAGATATTCAAATCGCCTTTGACACGAGTTTCAACCCATCGAGTCAAGATATCGACTTTAAAATGGTCTCTCCTTCAAGAATCCGCAGACTGAATCAAATGTTTCCATCTACACAATATACCTACAAAGCGATGCAAGGGTATATCAAGGAAACAGAGGAACCCGATAGCCCCAGGTTAGGAGTGGCGGTCGTATGGACGGGAGTCCCGGGTGATCCAATAACTGTCACGCGACACTCCTCGCACAAGTGGTATTTTGTGACAGCTATATCCAGTAGCTTAAACACAGAGAACTTTCTACAAGACGCCTATAATTCATACGTTTCAGCCATGAATGACTTGGATAATCTACTAGGAAGCCACACGAAAGCATGGCAAGAGATCTGGGAGCAAGGCCGTATTGAACTGGATGGGAATCTTCCACTTGCACAAGCTGTGTATGGAAGTCTTTACTACATACTCAGGTAAGGAACTTTTTTTTTTTTTTTTTTTTGCATGATACTCAAAGTGTTCGGAACTTACTGATCCGCCTTTGCCTTGCAGTTCTATTCGTCCGTCGTGGCCATATGGGTTGAGTCCGGGGGGTCTCGCCACAAATGGGTATAATGGACATACTTTTTGGGACCAGGAAACATGGATGTATCCACCTCTATTGATGTTCTTTCCTCTCTTCGCACAATCGTGTTTGGAGTACAGATTGAATCGACTGCAAGTAGCAAAGAACAGGGCAAAGAAACGCTCTTACCAAGGTAAGTCAATAGCAATCTGAAATTATCGTAACGGTTACGTAAATCATGTAAGAATATACATTGATATACCCTGTAGGTGCTATGTTCCCTTGGGAAAGTGCTGTGACCGGTAATGAAGTATGTCCTGGCCAAATCTATTCCGACTATGAACAACATATTACAGGAGACATTGGTATCGCTGCTAAACAGTACTGGCTTGCAACAAATGATGTCCAATGGTTGAAAGAGAAGGGGGTTGATCTTATTTACTCTACAGCAGAGTTCTGGGCTAGTAGGGTAACACTAAATCAATCTAAGGGACAGTTTGTTATATATGACGTCATGCCGCCTGATGAAGATCGTGGAGTGGTGAACAATTCAGTCTATACTAACGTGATTGCCAAGCTTAACCTTGAGTTTGCTACGAAGATGATTAAGAACACACCCAAGAACTGGAAGAAAATAGCAGAAAACATTTACATTCCTTTTGACGCCCAGAGACAATACCATCCTGAATATGAAGGCTACGATCTAGACATCAAGGTCAAGCAAGCCGATGTAATACTTTTAGGCTTTCCATTAATGTACAATATGAGTTCTCAAGTAAGAAAGAACGACCTTACTATTTACGAGCCCCGTACTCAACCAAAAGGTCCTGCTATGACCAAGTCTATGTTTGCTTTAAACTGGTTAGAGATTGGAGAACTGGCCAGAGCTGAGGCATCGTTCAATAAAAGCTATCTAAACGTAAAGGAGCCATTCAAAGTCTGGACAGAAACCCCTGACGGAGGAGCTGTCAATTTTATAACTGGAGCGGGAGGATTTCTCCAAGCTGTCATTTTTGGCTATGGTGGATTTAAACTGCGCGAGTCTTACCTTGAATTCCATCCCAGGCTCCTTCCACACACAAGCCAGGTTAAGATAGTAGGGCTCGACTACCTTGGTAACAGTATTGATGTTATTATTACTATGACGTCATCGAATCTTACTGTGACGTCACGGCAAAGCTCGTCCCCAGTCCTTGAAGCTGTTGTTCAGTCATCTCAAAGAAAATACATCCTTGATGTCGGTCAGACAATAGTGCTGCCAAACACGCTCACGTGGATTCAAAAGAACACTCAGAACTTAATTTAGTTGAACGCTTTTATTTTCTAGTCTTTTCACAGTGATAAATTAAGCAATGAGTTGGGAAGGTTCGGATGAGAAGGTGGAAGACTGCATGCGTATAATAAATAGTGTACACAATTTGGTTGTATAACACGGACAGTCCTTATATATACATTATAATATGTTTTACATACATCAATCCTAGTAATAAGAGTAAAGATAATATGTTATATCTGTTGCATAAAACATTTCGCGCTTTTATCTGTAAAAACTTTGATTCTTAATGACGTCATCCTTTTCCAAGATGACATCATTCTTGCTAAACTGACGTCACTTGAAATACGATCATTTAATAATTCTATGATTAAAAAATATTTTGCTTTGGTTTGCACAAAGAGTCGGCTCTTCTTTAAGTCAAGGGCTCATAGTAAAACTTTGGTTTAAGAAAGTTGATCGTGATTGGATCATGTTTGAAGTATTCACTTTCTATGTCTTAAAAATATTATATTATTGAAAACTAGTATTAATATTAATCATACAATTTTATATCACTCTAATAATATATTAATAATCAATGAGAAGACTATCTGTAAAACCTGGATACTGAAAACCGGGTTAAGACAGCCAGCATAGTGGAGTAACATACTATTGCTGTGCCACACTGTTGACTGTATGAATAGAAAACACCACTCTCTTGTATTTACAATAATAAATATCTACTGCGATTTTAGATATTCTGCGAACACGTAAGTTACAAGCTGCTGTCAATCAAAAATAATCAGTAAGTACCTATTATCTTCATGACTGGCGGCAGTAAAAAACCAATTTCACAACTAGCTGTTGGAATGTCCGAGTTCGCAGAATATCGAAAACCGCAGTTATAAATGGAATGGAATATTATCTTTTGGAAGCCTGACTTTTTGTCATTTTCTTTAACATTTGTTTTCCTTTAGACAACAGTCCTTTCTTCTTTTTAGGTGACTCTTCCTTTGAAGGATGAGTACCGTTAGGTGTCTTACTGGGGCCTGGGGCGGGTGATTCCTGAAACAAATGATGCGTATGCGTGATCACGTGATCCTGAGATTTCTAGTTCATTACAATAAGTGATTACAGATGTTATTGAGATTGAAAAAAGAACTGATAAGATTAGACATACAGCAGAGATACGAGTGAGAGAGAGAAGTCCATTGAGTAGTCAACTTGATCAAGAGTTAGCCAGTACTAGGAGAGATAAACCCTGACAATATGTCAAAGGTGGAAAAGAAGGTTAGTTTGTTATACATCAAACAATGGTATTGCAAGGGTTAGGCATAAAATATGATAGGCCTGAAGTAAGGGAGTGAGTATTGCAGGGTGTGGGCCATGAGCAATGACAGGAGAGAGGAAGAGGTTTGTAGGAAGAGAGAGTATCAAGTGAATAAGCAAGGCGGTTGAATATATTGAATTGTTTATTTTGTCCAGGAAAGCGTTTTATTTACCTGACTAACAAAACTGCTATCAGAATTCTCTTGAGAAGTGAACGAGTTTTCCTGTTCATTGTGGGGTGGTGAGGGTTTTTCTTTGATGTCCTCTAAAAAGTTTGAAGGGACAAGACCTCGCACACCGCCTTGTTCACCCTATGAAATATATACAATCAGTGCGTTAAAGAGTGTTACTGGAAGGATATCACACAATTCTCTTGTTATTTACCGTGAAAAAGCCGTCTTCATCCATTTCTCCGTACACATAAATGAAATCACCAGCACGAAAACGTAGTTCAACCTAACAGACAAATCAAAAGAAATGTCTTTCAGTTCTGGTTCATGTACAAGCGGCTGATTCAACAGCTTATTCATCTGTCCGTCAGTACTCACCTCACTATCAGGATTAGGAGATAATATCTGTGGGTCATAATCGAATAATGCTACCATCTTCTTTGGTTTCAGACTGTAGTTCATACTAGTCCTTGGATCTTCGTATCCTATTTCCTCCTCGTCTTGTTCAGGCGTGTAATTCGTGTCTTGTTCTGGTTGATAACTGTCGTCTTGTTCTGTGTCATCCTCAGTATCACCAGCATGATGGATGACAACCTTTGGATACTGACTACTTTGGCCTTCAGGCTGTTGGTACTTATGATCATGGGATTCATTTGCTTGGTAATCATGATGAGGGGAGTCATTTGATTGGTACTTATGATCAGGGGAGTCATTTGATTGGTACTTGACATCAGGGGATTTATTTGATTGGTACTTATGATCATGGGATTCATTTGCTTGGTAATCATGATGAGGGGAGTCATTTGATTGGTACTTATGATCAGGGGAGTCATTTGATTGGTACTTGACATCAGGGGATTTATTTGATTGGTACTTATGATCATGGGATTCATTTGCTTGGTAATCATGATGAGGGGAGTCATTTGCTTGGTACTTATGATCAGGGACATTATTACTGTAGGTCTCGGCAAGTGATGATCCAGTTTGATCCAGTAGATCTTCCTCGTCAACTTGTACTTCTGACACCATGTTATGAGGAACAAAACCAGTCATGCCATCTAACTCGCCCCAGTAAAATCCATCTTCATCTTTATCGCCATAGATCTGTGATATTAAATAATAATAATGATAGAAGAATGAGTAGAACTATCACTGAACATAAGATGAGAATATGTGGACCGCGTGGCACTTATGAAATACATGAAGACATAGAATATAGATAAGTTGTAGTGCTTGGGAACGTGGTTATTCCGGGCGAAAGCCCTTGGAATTAAATTCGGAAAAATTAATTTCCGACCTCGCTGGGAATCGAACCCACGACCTTCGGAATTGTACTACCGATGCTCTACCAGCTGAGCTAGAGGCCAGACTGAGAGCAGACCGGGGTGAAATAGATGTTAGGTCGCGGTAATTATGATGCAAAGATGAGAATATGTGGACCGCGTGGCACTTATGAAATACATGAAGACATAGAATATAGATAAGTTGTAGTGCTTGGGAACGAGGTTATTCCGGGCGAAAGCCCTTAGACTCTTCCACAGTCTCTCGCTCGTCCGTTCCGTCTCCACGCTTAGAGACTGTAACGGTACAATGACCGAAAGGACTTATGGGTCCCGAAAACGTGGACCCAGCGTGCTTTGGGAACCAAAATACACGTCCACAGTCTCTCTCGTTTTCGCCGCCATCTTAAAAATATTGAAACAAGTAAGGCCTAGGGCAAACGTCGAACTTTCCATGCACAGAACTCATTAAAAACAATGGATATCAGGTGATAATGAGGCGGCATTCTTTGATGTTATTAAGTTAGGTGCATGGAAAGTTCGACGTTTGCCCTATGTCTAAAATACATGATTTAGTTCAATAGTAACGTCAGTTTTTACCTTAATCAGATCTCCCTCATTAAAAGTCAGTTCGTCCTCCTCTGCGCCCGGATTTGGTGACATCGTAGTTGGATCATAATCATAAAGAGCAATGAATATTCTGATTTGCTCTTCTTCTTCTTCTTCTTCTTCAACTTGTTCGTCCTCAGGAAACTCCCCCTTTTCACTCACAGTGTAGGTCTTGTTTCCCTCCGTGTCAGAGTTATCGTTCTCATATCTCATCGTGGTTTCTTGATCCACTGGCTGGTGATGTGGCTCAGGATAAGCTCTACTTAACCTTGGTGTAGACGTTTGATTGGGCTGATCTGCCTCTATATCACTGTATGTCTGGTTTTTATGATACGAGACATCACCTCCTTCAGCATTCGACACCAGGTATTTCTGCAGACTTGCTTGATCACCATCATATGTCTGGTTTAAGGCAGCATCGTCTGTTTCTTGTGATATCTTACTAATATTTGCGGTAGTAACAGTGTTTCTCTCCTGGCTATCCTCAGGCTCTTCTCCAAGCAAGTCCATGACGTCATCATCACTCTTAAAACTGTCTGACGTTGAATGCGATGAACGGCTTCTCTCAGGTTCAGTCGCTGCTCCTTTTCTACTGTTTTCCTCAACAACATCATCTTCTACTTCCTCTATTTCTTCCACTTCATCAATAACTGACAAAGGTTCTTCATCACTTGAGATACCAACCTCACTGTCACTTAATTCTAGAGGGTATACGAATGGTTCCGTGTTACCCTCCTTTTTCTCGTGTCTTTTATCATTCTTTTTGTAACTGGTTGCGGAATTGAGAGAATCATTCAGCTCATCCATATCAATGTCACTTTGTTCAGACATTTTTCGTTCGATAGCGTGGTCTGCCAGGTTCTTTTCGGTCAGGTCTCGGTATTCCTTCTTGGTTTCCCCCTGTGTCCACACAAGAAGAGAGCATGTTAGTTATCTAGCAAGAATGTTGCATGCTAATTATCTAGCAAGAATGTTGCACTTCTACAGTATTATTACCTTATTAGGATGCTCTTGCTGTTGTGTTTTCTCATCCACTACAGGTTCAGGGCTGCATATTTCAACGTGTTCATCTTCTTCGTTATTGCTGCTTCCACCATGTTCACTTTTATTACTATCCCCACTATCAGATGTTACGTCATCTTCACTGACTTCCATCTTCCACACCACAGGCTTTCCTTTAGTACGGGCTTTAGGCACGGGCGGTGTGCGTGTATCAGTATTCCTTGGTATAACCTCAGTATACGAACCATCATTAACATTACTGTCACGGGCTTTAGGCACGGGCGGTGTGCGTGTATCAGCATTCCTTGGTTTAACCTCAGTGTACGAACCATCATTAACATTACTGTCACGGGCTTTAGGCACAGGCGGTGTGCGTGTATCAGCATTCCTTGGTTTAACCTCAGTATACGAACCATCATTAACATTACTGTCACGGGCTTTAGGCACAGGCGGTGTGCGTGTATCAGCATTCCTTGGTTTAACCTCAGTATACGAACCATCATTAACATTACTGTCACGGGCTTTAGGCACAGGCGGTGTGCGTGTATCAGCATTCCTTGGTTTAACCTCAGTATACGAACCATTATTAACATTACTGTCACGGGCTTTAGGCACGGGAGGTATGCGTGTATCAGCATTCTTTGGTATAACTTCAGCATACCTAACATCATTAACATTAGCCTCATTATAATCTTTCACGTTGCTCAAGTTGTGGTTGTCGTCTTGATACTCTTGTTCGTTCCCAGAATCCATCTGAATGACATCACTGGAGTGTAGTTTGGTTTTGACTGACTTACCAATGGGTTGAGTACCAATTAATTTATTCAAATGAAAGTTAAACGTCGTAACGGGAATGGAAAGATAGTTGGACGAAACAGATTCGCCGCGCGAGGACTGGGTTTTTACCACAAGTTTTAACGCTTCAGTAGTGCTTTTCTTTGCTGCTCGTTCAATCATCCAAGAAGCAACTGTCACGCAATCTGCAGTAGGTGATGTAACCTAACAATGAAATCACAAGCCGTAACATATCATTAGATGATTGCAATACGTTTTTCTTTTCTCTCTACTGGAACGTACCTCTGCAACGGCGAAATCGTTGATGTACACTTTGTAGCCGGTGACGGGTGCTCCGTTAGACATGCCTTGTTCGGTGATGGTCACTGGGATCCAGGACACCTCTAGTGTGTTGGGACCACTTCGAGAGGACGTGGGTACTAGATGAACATTAAGTGGCGGGTCGGGAAAACCTGGGAATGACAATCAACATAAGTTGCTAATGAATATACATGTACTACTGATGTACTGTACTATCAACGGTAATAATACCTATATATGAACACTACCTGCTGCTTGTGTGGTGAATTCTACAGTTTCTCCAAGGGATTCTTTCTCAGGATTATCGTCCTTCTCCACGACTGACGGGTTCCTAGCCCGTACGTGGATTCGATAATGTTCACTGGGTTCTAGGTTGGTTAGAGTTAGCTGGCGTGTTCCAGGCCTATAAAAACAAGACATACAGATAAGTCCTATTACTCATGAATCTCATATTACTGACTAACAAACTAGTGTAATATAACATGACTTACGTAACGGTTTGTCTGGGAGTACCATTCACCAATATCTCATGAATAAAAGAGCTGTTGCTAGGTAACCATTCTAACTTTGCAGAGGTGGGTGATATATCGGTAACCTTGACATCAGTGGGTGCTGTACTTGCATCTGCATATCAAATCAAACATTTATTTTAAACAATTATTTTATTTAGAAGACACGTTACCGTTAGCTAACAAACCTTTTCCAATAGTTAAGAGTGCTTCCTGGTCCAGGGACTCGTCTCCTCGCGTTGTTACGGTTCGTACTGAAACACGGTATGTCTGCAACAGATTAAGTGGTAACATTATTGCTGACTACCCCGACAGAGAGCAAGCGATGTTGGGTAATATGAGTTACACCTAGTTCAGGTCAGTACAGTGTAGCTTACCTCATTTGGATCAATGTCTTCGATAAGAGCTTTGGTATTGTGTCCACCTTTAATGATAACCTTCAACTCTCCATTCACATACACTGTATAGCCCTCTATTTCATCTATAGGGGGGTCTGCAGGTTTCCAGTTCAAAAGGATGCTCCGCGTAAACTGCCGCGAAAGGATTAAGCGTTGTGGTGATGGTATTTCTGTGGGAAAAGAAGCACGATGAGAGCCTGGTGACAAAAATTTGACTAAGTGCCCACAACGTGACTCACCACTTGGCTCGAAGTCTGTTTCGTCACTAGTTAAGCCATTAAGACTGTCACGCAATGCTTCACATGATGCCTCTATTGTCACGTCTTCTTCTTCTATGTCACATAGTTTAGAATCAGGGATGTGTTCTACGTTCAATCTGAGATTACGGTGAAGCTTACCTGTGGAAACAATACGATACAAACCTGTTAACTTGTGTTTTGTTTTAGATTGGTTATACAATACACCGAGACCTTCCCTTACATTTTAAACAGTTTTGTTTTAAGACCATTTAACTTTTTTTATCTTATCTTTATTATTTTGTTATTGTTTATTTTAGTTTATGTGTTTATTTGTTCATATTATTATATATTCAACCAATTATTGTCTTGCTATTAGTTTTTAGGTTTCCTCTTTTGTTAACTCACCCAACAATATCTCGTTCATAGCAGTTTTTTTAGATCATAAGGAATTACTTTAACTCTAATTCTGAGTAATTCATTTAGTGTCTGTGATAATATAAAGTTTATTGAAGTAAGCTCGATAACAGTTCAATATTTATACCAGAAAATTTAACGACTCTGGGAGGCTTTTCCACTACACTTTGACATTCATCGTCGTCACCATCGGTTTGAGCTGCGAGTTTAAATAAGGATTTATACAGACAAGTTAGAATGTTACTGATAACATTAATGAGTTGATGCTACAATATTGATAACTATGTTTTCATTGTGGGGTATGAATGAATATTTCACACGAGACATTACTTATCATCGAGGTGCAAGAGTACATTCAGTTATGGTACAGTCAGTGTACTTACATAGACGTTCCTCCTCATCGCTACTGGACATGTCTTCTGTAGAGTACAAACACATATAAGTCATACAAGTATTTTCACACCTCCTCCCTTCCTTTCATCCTCACCCGAGAACAGGAAAAGAGGCAACACATCAGATGAGTTTGTGTTAAAAAAATAAACCTTGCAGTTGTTTGATTAGAAGAAAGTTTTGTATTAATCAGCATGATGGATGAGCAGAACGCCTATCTGTGTTACGTACCAGTTGGCTGTGGTTCTACTGCACCATTAGTTATCCACGACATATCACTTTCATCTAGAGACAAAACACAGCAGATCAGCTTTACAGCAATATGTTCATGATATGGCATCTCTAATCACTAACACGACATACCTGCAATTTTCTCCACAAAGTTCGACGGAACAAGTCCTCTCTGGCCATCCATCAATTCTCCCAGATAAAAGCCATCCTTAACAAAAAGTCGTAATATATGAATAAATAGTACACCTGGAATAGAATACAAGTTTGTTGCATGTTGTCAGTTTGCCACTCATACTTACATCATCAACGTCACCAAACACATACAAGTAATCGCCAGCTTGGAAGGCGAGCTCTGCATCAGGGTTATCGTTAGGAGAGTGTTGGAAGGGGTCATAACTATAACGAGCTATATAAACAGACAGGTTATCAGTCTCTTCCTCTTCATCCCTTGTTGGTTCCTGTTGAAGGTACCTCTCATCCATTACGTCGTTCTCATCACCTGCAAATCAAACATTCATGAATGTGAATGGGCAGTGAATGTTACTGTAATAAACCCATTGTAAATCACCAGCAACAAATACACAACAAACCTTTTCCATCGGTTTTAAAGTGGGTACTTGTGTCCTCTTCGTCTGCCAACTGCAAACTGGCTGTTATATCATTATCTTCCGTATCAGCCATATCTCCTTCAGCTACACTATTAACGTCTCCACTGGCATCACTATCGTAGTTGTTATCTGCAGCACTCACAGAGCTATCGTCACTTATAGCAGCTTGACCGATGCGGCGAGACAGAGCAGCAATATCATCTTCTTCTGTACCACCACCGCTGTCTTTTGACTCCTCTTTAGGTGTATCTCTCGGTGCGCCGGCTGAAACATCAAAAATATTATCATTATGATCAACATTGTCATCTTCCATTCATCATCAACTTCATCAACAGCAACATATGGTACACAAATAAATAATGAATGATTACTGATGTAATGACTCCTGTTTTACAGTCTATAGTTGTATTTATGGTCTTGGACCAGTGTAATCATCAACGATTCTTACCCCCACTGTATGTAGAGTCCTCTTCACTATCAGACATAGCGAGTTGTTTAATACGAGAAGCAGCAGTGTTCAGGATATCTGTCTTCTTGCTATTATGTGGCGTAGCCTGTGAATGTTCTACCATATGCGCTGGTGATGAAGGTCTGGATGTCTGTGTAGCTTTGTGTTCATTACTACGTCTTGACTTGACACTTTCAAGCTCGTTCTTTGCATTAGCTGCTCTTAAATCAGAGTCCGCACATTTCTGTTCAAGTTTTCGCAAATCTTGCTCCAATGATGTGACAGCAAGATGATGGGCACGGGTAGATTCTTCTTGGATCTAAAAGGATGAATTACAACATGTAAATAGGGTACTGTCACAGGATGGCATGATAAATACCGATGATGATGTGATAAATACCTTGTGTAATTGCTTGATCTCTTCTTCACGCTCTTTCAATTTGTACTGACTTGATTGCTGTATAACTTCTAATTCTTTTCTTTGTTTCTCAGACGACCTCAACTCCTGTATCAAGCAAAGATTACAGTCAACGTCAACTCATCATTTTCCTTCCATCTTTCTTTCTTTCTTTTTTTCCATTTCCTACACTTACCTCTTTAACATGCACCAGTTCTTTTAGTTTCACTCTCAATTTCTGACATTCTTGTTCAGCTAATTGTTTATTCTCTTCTGCGTTTTGCAGGTTCTCTTTTAGACATTTTATCTTCTCCTCAAGCTGAAAGACAAACAAGGTTTTTGGAGCACATAAACAGGGATTGTTGTAGCGAGATTGCAATACATTATGGATCCCAGATATTGAAATAATACTGCTTGTCTTCTAAGCAATGAGTCTAGTTACATAACAAGTAGTCAATATAACATGTAGTCATGGTATCATGTAGTAAAGGTGACATGTAGTCATGGTAACATGTAGTCATAGTAACATGTAGTCATGGTAACATGTAGTCAATATAACATGTAGTCAATATAACATGTAGTCAATATAACATGTAGTCAATATAACATGTAGTCAATATAACATGTAGTCATGGTAACGTAGTAAAGGTGACATGTAGTCATGATAACATGTAGTCATAGTAACATGTAGTCATGGTAACATGTAGTAAAGGTAACATGTAGTCATAGTAACAACATGTACAGGGGCGGATCCAGGATTTTTTCAAAGGGGGGGTTGTAGCATTGATTGAGGTACTTGTTTGGCGGGAAAGTAGCACAGGGTTCCCAAACGGAAGTAGTCTTATGATAATGATTATTTGCTGCAGGCGAGCATGGTTGTTTCAGGTCCCACACACGGTGTATAGAGAAAAAAAAGCGAGTGAAATGTGTTCTGCACCCCTGTTTTAATAAAACTCGCGATGCTGTTGGTGTTGTCATGAAAATAATAATAATAATAATAAATCACGATGGCTCTCATAGGGGGGGGTTGCAACCCCCAAAACCCAATCCCTAGATCCGCCACTGATGTAGTCATGGTAACATGTAGTTAAACTAACATATACCTTACCTGACTGATTTCTTTGATTCGCTTTCCAAGTTCAACATTCTTCTGATGAAGCATTGTGCATTTTACTGCAAACTTTTCACGTTCAAGTTCCTAAAGATTATAATAATAATAATAATAAAAGCTTTATTTAACAAAGGTTTAAACTTTCAGTCATAGACTGGTTTACAAAGTGCCTTCCCAAAGATATAAAATACAATGTAAAAGCAAGCTAATAATATATATTTATAAAATATCTAGTAGATTTAATATTACCCCCCAAAAAAACAACCCTAACCCTGACTCAACCCCAGTATATTGCTATTTGCCCATAAATATAAATATTAAGTATAAAAGTGAATAAATATAATCTTATAACAGCCCTTAATCCTACCCCCATCAAAAAATCCATGTGCAAATAGACTGCAAGATTGACCAAGTTTACAATTAATAATGTCTACCAATAAAAAGGAATAAAGGAAAGAAGATCCACTTACCAGTTTAGAGCATTTTTTTGTCATTTCATCTGCAGACTGCTTCAGCTTTTCACATTCTTTTACTTTAGATTCTAATTCTTTTTTCTGAACAATAATGAATTGAATAATAAATTTGAATACATATATGCTGCCTCTGGCTAAAAAAAATGTAAATATATTTTACGTTGATTGCAGGGAGCGATAGCTTAGTTTCCTAAGCCACATTGGTGAGAGGCGCAACAATATTTAGTGATGAACACCAAACATGCTTCAAAAGTTTCAATATTTGAAAATAATTCTCTCTGCAGCATTTTGAAAATTACACATGTGTGTGTAGTTTTTATTGCTGTGTTTGATATCAAAATGAATGAACATTGTATTGCATATTGGCAGCTTGATGACTCACCAGTATTTCAGCCTCTTTCTCAGATGTTTTAGCTTGGTTTGTATAGGTTTCTAGTCTCTTCTCCAGATCATTCATCCCTTCTGGGGTGGGAGAAAGAGGACTAGGACAAGGAGATCCAACAGATGCTAGTTTCTTCTCAAGCCACAACCTTTCTTTTGCCGTCTTCTTTATGATTGATTGAAGTTCTCCAATTTTGTCATTCTGATGAGCAAAAACAAGAAATTATTTTCATTTGAGCATCTCAGTGATGAGTATATGATTTTTTATGATATAATGTTCATTTTACCTGTGCCCCTGATTTAGCACCAGACAAGGAAGCAAGTTCTTCCTGCAGCTTCTCCAGTTCATTGTCCTTCTCCATGTGCATTTTTGCATGTTCAGCTAAGTCTTTTGCTCTTTGCCGCGCAAACATTCTCTTCATGTGTTCAACTTCTGCACTGGGATCATCCTTGCTGTTTGCTTGTTTCTAAACAAATTTTCTACTAGTGTTAGTGAAAAACTAAATAATAAAACCCCAATAGTTTTATCTACTCACCATTACAGCATTTTTTTCTTCTTGCAACTTCTTGGCTTTTTCTTCCAACTGTCTTGCAATAGACACAAGCTCTGAATTTCTTTTTTTGAGTTTCTTAACCTTGTCCTCAGTGATACTAGACAATTTCTGACTTCCAGTCTGCTTAGACGCATTTTCTTTCTGTGATACATAAAATTATATAAAAGGAATGTATATTACTTCAAAGATATTATCAACACAACCCTTTTCATAATATTTTTATCCTTTACAAGAAAAGAGTAGCTAACATAGCATTATTAGTGGTAGTTATATTATGGCACTCACACTGATAAATAATGGTTTTACGAAAGGGATATATCAGGAGATGATGGTAATAATGCAAATCACCAGTTTTCTAGAACATGCTATTGATTAATTGTGCCATCTTTACCTCAAGAAATGTGCATTTTTTCTCCAGTATATCCAGTTTACTTTGTAATTCTGCATTCTTTTTTCTAAGTTCTCTTTCTTTGTCTTTGTTCCCCTTACTTGACAGCTGAAACTACAAGGTTAGATTTGTAATCAGTAGACATACAGTATCCTGAGATTTGTATAACCATCTAGCAGTGTTTGATGAGATAATGAAAGCTTTTAAACAGTTGGGTGTACAGAATCACCATACAAATATAAGAATCGAATTACACAGCTCAGTTTTATAATATCCTTTAGGAGAAAAACCAATAAAGTTTAATAGGCATTGACAGATGCACTGACGAGGATAGAAATATTTACTAGTGTAAAAGGTTGACAGTTATGGATTTCATGTTATTAAAAGACGAATCATTGCGAGGGTTCTAAAGGTAGAGGAAACTTGTAGGATTAACTACTACGATGGTTCAATTCAGGATATGTGCTAAAATCAAATGTCTTCCCTCTCTTTCACACAATAAAAAATAATAATAATAATTGAATTATTGGAAAATATTTGTCTAATTATTAATAACTATAGTAGACAAAACACAGAGAGATTTTACAAAATGATCGTATAAACACAGTAAAGCCATGTATATACAATCGTGACAACATACGCCATTCATGTATCGCCATAGCACCTTGTATTTCATCACATACATTGGATGAATTGATAGTAATGAGGGATATAAGATACAAAACAATTTCAGAAATCAAAATAAAGTGATTTATTAGTTCGCTGAATTGAAAGATGCAATCATTTTAAAGAATGTTCGCACAATTTCACACGTAACTCTAAAACAATTATTGTAACACAAATACTGCAGCACAATGGCTTCCCGAACGGACGTCACATCGAACGCGATGGTAGTTCATAGCAGTGATTTGGTTTGAACAAAAGATAACGGCTGATTCAATTTACGATATCATATTGTTGTACAGGAATAGATAAAGTTTTCAAGAATGTCGTTCATAACACACAAATAAAAACCAATATTACTGTAAAACCAGGATGGAAAGCATAATAAAGAACTGGACATTGCAAACAAATTTAATATCTAAGACAATAATCTTCTCGTCGCGATTTCAAAACTACAATAATGTCGCTGAAGTATCAAAATTCTATCGCAGTTTACTTGGATGATATCTTTTCTTACAAACGATAACATTTATCCATTTAGTTCTAGGTTGATGTAGCAAACATGATATGGGACAGATCGTGCGTAACATAAAATACGGTTGCTGGTAGTAACGTGTTCATCAGTGTATTATTAGACGACATACTTCGTGAAATACTTGCAACTAAAAACAACAATTTATACTTACTACATCATCTGCTTCCGGCGAGCTTTCGAACACAGTCAATTCGTGTGTCCCGCTGTTTGTACGGGATCTTAGAGGACTTTCCGAAATATTAATATCTCCTGAACTTGTTCGATGGCGAATTTCTTGCTTTTCTGCTTCTAGTTTTCTCGTCAGTTGATCCTTGAAAGCCAGCTCGTGATTCTTTTCTTGTAAAGCTTTTTCTGCAGACCGTAAATGGTGATATTCTTTAGCTACTTCTCTCTTTGACTGACGGATCAGTTCGTTTATTTCACGTTCGTGTTCACTTTTAAGTCTTCTAATAAGTTCTGCCTTTTCAAAATCTGCGGCACATTTTAGACGATACAATTCGTCTGTCTTGTGTTTTTGCTCCTTTATATCACTTAGTTCATTTCTAAGTCTTTTTTCTAAATCATTTGTATTTCCATTACTCTTTACTGTTAAATGTCTTTTTAAATCTTCTTCAGCACGCTTTGCTCTATCTTTTTCTTCTTGGATTTGTTGTTTAAATGCTTTCAATTCTTCGTCTTTAAATCTCAAAACTTGTCGTAGTTCGTTGTCTTTCTCTTTAGTTAAACTTTCTCTGATCCGCCGAAGTTCCACCGAATGTTCATTTTGTAATCGCTTTGTGACAGTCTCAATAGTTTTCTGCCTTTCCTTTTCGTGGTTTTCCTGTATTCTTTTTAACTCACCCGTCTTATCTCGATGCACTTGTTTAAGTTTACTACGCTCTGATTCCAGCTCAGCTTTCAATTTACTTACTTGTCGTTTGAGTTCGTCTATGGATTTCTTGTTACTCGGAGAGTTATACTCTTTATCCATTATACTAATACCATTAGCAGAAGGCATCGGCACAATAAGAACTTTTCAAGTAGGAATAAAATCTAGGAATTTCACTCTAAAGAAATCACTGATAATTGAATAACTTATTCAGTATTTAGAAGTCGCCGGCCACAAGAAAACAAACTCCAGCCACATTTACATACGCTACGTTGCATTTTCTCTCCACATTTGTGCATTCCAAAGCCACATTTTCCTAGCAGTAGTTATCTGCACAAGCTAAGTATTCATTAAATCGTAGTGGATAAGATGATCAATGCAATAGCATCTTGATATTCATTTTTACCAAGGGAAAATCCGTAGCGAGAAGTGAAGCATAACTGAAAACATTATAACTGCTTGTGTTGTGTGTATAAACGACTTATGGCATACATGCGCACTAATACCACTCTATACTAGCCTCCTTATATAGACACCATAGCCTTATATAGACTAATATCTTTTGAGATTTTTCCCGGGGTAGCAGGTATCAAAGTGGCAAGGCCAATATCCGCTTTTAACGAGATTTAGTGAAAAATAAGAAGTAGGGAAGTAAAGATAAAAGATAATTTAACTCTAGAAAAAAGTTTTGTCATCACAGAAATATGTAAGTTTCCAACCTACGCAGAAGAGAGGCGGGCGCCTCGTATCTAGGGGATACAAAACTGTGATAAAAGAATTTGACTTTGGAAGGTTACCGACTATGCACATCTATTACAAATTCTCTCTTGAAATTAGAAATCAAGTGAGCTTGAGTTAAATTAAGGCACTGTGAGGGTCATGCAGTTGAATAGTTGAGTAGAGACAATTTGAAAAAAAAACAATCCCAACCGGTCATCGGCGCAGAAGAAAGTGTGAAAAAGTGACAGCCGACTGTGATGAAAAAAGGACTTGCTGCAAACTGCAGTGTCCAACTGAATCCTGATTATGATTATGCAAGAACCACGCGATTATTGCTTATTTATAATAATATCATGCAGATACTATAATTCTCAAGGGCCCTGTTATGGTATCTATTTATGTAGGGTAACATTTCCCTTTACGTAGGCGAGTAATAGGAAGGAATATTACACGAATATCAGTTGCTCATGGGACTGAAAGTGCAGTGATGGCAAATAATAAAAAATCTTCACATTTATTTATACATCAAAAGAATTATTTTATTTTATTTTTTTTTTTTTTTTTTTTTTTTTATTATTTAGGGTCGCTCAATCTATTATAGCATTGCAGACTTCGTTCACTGGCAAAGATCCTCTAGTGATCCTGCATCGCGGGAGTTTAAAATTAGGCCTTAGTTTAAAAGAAATTACTTTTTGCGGAGCCTCTATAACTAGGTAACCTTATTGTGATATTTTAGTAAATGCGCTAGAACCTTCGCCAACAAATTAAACCGTTCGGCTTGGACCGCCGTCCAGGTGCATAGGTCAAAATACTGTCATTATCGCAATGTAGTCCTTATCAGTGAGGGGGAAAGGTTTTAAAAATCAGAGGAAAACGGGAAAAGTAACGAATCAGAAAACAAGCAATATGAATTTAAAAAATTGTATTAGTAATACAAGGTTCTTAATGTCGTTTTTCTCCCTCGAACAATGTGTCCTCAGTAATAGTAGAGCGAGTCCGCCGCACCGCACAACTAATACAATGGGCGTTACTATAGCAATACCGAGTCATTTCATGGCATTAAAGGTTGCTAAGATGAGAAGTAAGATGAAAATTATTTATAGAAATCTCTAAAGATGCTACGGAAGTATGATCGGAGAAGCGTCTGTAATCGATGACCACCCAACCACTATATTACTTGAAAATCGATTTGTCTGCGGTTTCTTTGTTAAGTACGGTTCCTTTCTCATATTCATGATTTTATTTGTCATGATAGCTGGTCGCAAATCTGGTTATCCTGCTGATGGACATATTCAAACCCACTTACTGCAGATAGTTCGTATAAATGGTCTTTACATGGTAAGGCTAGCAAGACATGGTGTCTGAGAGCTGAAGAAACCAACATTAAGTAAACATGTAATTAGAAAATGTAAAACTAAACTTCACCTCCGATTCTCAAAAAGCTTTTGAAGCTTTTCCTGGTGGTATGACGTCATAGGTCGAACATCAGCCATACTATCTGTTCTCCCACACGTCTGATTTAATTCGCATGATATCTAACCTCGCTTAATGCAAGGCCCAACGATATTACGATGGTAGCTGAATTAAGTTGATTTTGAAGGTAAAACAGCGTAGGTAGAGATTGAAGATATTTTTTCCTGTCCCACTGATACATCCGTTCAGCATGTCCTTGGCCATATCTTTTCACTTAGGAAGTCCCAAAAATAGCTTATAAATACGTCGGACTTTTCGTTTATGCCCTTAAAAACCGAGTACACATAACTAGTACCGAGGGTATGCTAATTTTTTCAATCTTTAGTTACGTTATGAAGAATAACATGCAAGACGGGTGACGCCCCAAAAATAATACCTTTAAGTATTTCTAATTTTATCTTAATAATCATAGTTAGACAAAATGTACATTGTAAAAACCAGCTTTAATAGTAGAACATATTTACACTGATTTAGTAGGCCAAACATATATAAAAGAATTGATATAAATGTCTTATCATAAAAGAGGTAATACTAGCTTTTAAAATTAACAAAACACCGAAAATTGACAAATAAAAATAAAAATGTTAAAGTTAAAGAGATGTCCTGTGCCAAAACGTGTTATCAAATAAGATGCTGATGCAATTAGCCAATTTGTCAGCACTTGCTTGTGTGTCTTCACCGTATCTTGGGTAATGGCTGATTTACTGCATATCAGATGCGGCAGTACACTTGCAACACATTTCTCCTTTTGAGTCCATTAATCCATATTAATCTATTATGAACATCATTAAGAACTTATATGACAGGAGATGTTTCTTCTTCTTTGCTTTCAAGAGAGAAAGGAGGAATCCTAATATCAAATGTACTACCATCTGGACGCTCCATCCGGAATGTTCCCCTATAGCAAGAAAATGACAAAGTTATTTCAAAGTTATTACATGCCATTTTCTAATCATAAAGTGGGGAGAGGGGAGGGGAGGAGAGAACTGTTTCCCCAAAGTAGAGTTCCACATCACCCATTTGGATGATTTCACTGGACACCACTTGTACTAAACAGCTACATTTATTTGCCAGAAGTGAATTAGAGTGAGAGAGGTCTTATACATTGCTTACCACATATGTCCACTAGATGCCTGGAGGGATACATGACTACTATACTGGAATGCAGGTTGTTGTGATGATAAAACTGGCTCCTACAGCAACATTGAAGGAAAAAAAGGAGATTGGTTAAGGCACTGAATGTAGGGTTTACAGTATCATAGGAGTAAGGTGTTTTGAGGCAATATTACAGTACTTCTAAATAGCATGGTTAAAGTTGTACAATTCCCCAATGTGTTTACATGACATAAGTTGGAAAACACAAAGTTTGCAAGGGCACATGCCTGTGGATTGTCATGGAAATACCTTGATTAATGTCCACTAAAATCTACTTCATCACAATTGATGGTTCTGAATGTGCCATTGAGAAGCACCTTAAGTAACCACTTTATGAAGTAAAGTTCATAGTGTCTATTATTTTACTTTAAGCAAAAATAATAAATCTATTCATTGCTTAAGTGAAAAGATTGATATGAGGGTGTGTTTGCAGGAGCCTATGTGAGAGATATGTTATCACTTACCTGCCCTACAACTCCTCTACCTCTCACAGTTTCTAATGTACCAGATAAACTAAATATCCTCCAATGTCTTTCTCTGAGTTGAACAGTTTCTGGACTAAGATTCTCTAGGCGAATACTGTAACGCCACTGAAAAGTACAAAATGGATACCACATTAATCTTCTAGCTATGCACTAAAGGCTCGGCTCACCAATCAATATTCCGTGTTTAAAGATAGAATCATTTTTTTCAGGGTTATTAGTGGAATAGATTTTTAAGGATAGGATTTGATGTTCACCCTTTGAATCATAACAATACTATAATACATAAGTAAAAAAGATATCTTACCCAATAGCTTGGTGTGGGCTGAACATTCTGTAAAAAGATAAGAAAAGTAACTATTAAGCATAAAACATTAAACCTGCAGGTGTAAATAAGATGTGAAGGATTTGAAGAAACTCACTTTAACTCCCATAAAGAAAGGCATAACAGTCACCCTGACATTATTGGTTGTTTCTCTGTGAACATCTGTCAGTTCTAACCATTTGTAGTTTTTTTCCTGCCAGACTTGCAGAGCATCTTTACAGGTGAATGGTGGAACTAGTACAATATACAAGCAGGTTGTAATCAATATTATGTGATATGTCTTGACAACAAACAAATCACTCTCTCTTGTTTTATCGTAATCTAACACATAGTTTGTTTGTAACTCACAATACACTACACTTCTTTATCATTACTACTAGTTAATGGATATTATTGCAATAACCCTTTCTTACCTCTTCCTGGTTCTGGAGTAAGGAATTTATTAAACAATTCATGATTAATTGGTTTTGAGAACGGGTCGCCGATTATGTATGGTAAGACATCATCATGAGACACATAGTCTAGACCTGCAAGATTCAACATATTTCATTATAAACATTAATAATAACATTTGCATTATAGCATCATATGCGAACAATTCCCTTGCACACTTTCTTTTGTTAAATTAATTAGCACCATTCATCTTTCTATTCTTGTAAGAGAATAAAAATAAGAAAGAAAAATCCCAAAACATTCTGGTAGTAGTAGTAAAATGATGTCATCAGGCAACTGGGCTGCAAGATGCTGATATATATGTGACTGTAAGGTAGTTTGTTGTAGCTAATAAACATCCAAGACCATTAACAATATTTAATAGCCTTTATTTACACAGAGTAGTCCTTTCAGTATGAGTAACACTGTTGTCAATAGAGGCCCTTACCTGGGATGGTATATAATGCATTATCTGATTCATGTCCAAGGAATGTCACTATCTCAGGCTGAGCACGCTGTAAATAGAGAAAAATAGTCATTACCACTATGTTCATAACTACGAGCTGGCGCTAGTTCAAATCCATTGGAAATTTGGCGATTCTCTTCTGTCAATCAAACTGTTCGGATATATTTAAGTGGGGTGTTTAAATGGAAACTTTAAGAAATTTGTCTATATTTAGTAAATTGAGACCGAAGTACGACTGCAGTTTATTGTTTATTGGCTAGTTCTTATAATCTATATATCTTAGAATCCAAGAATTACTACTCTATTATTTGTCTTTGGATATAGCCATTTGAAGTTCCGTGCATATGAGCATTGCAACTCAGTCTGCATAAATATGAACGAGTATTTTTCGATTCTAGGATATTCAGATCATCAAAGCTAAAAAATCATTAAGCAGTATAACCAGGGTGGCTTAAATTTCTATATGAAGACTAATTTTTTTGAGTTTTAATTCAAACACTCCCCTTGGAAATAAATTCAGAATGGTTTGATGGCAGTGAAATGCCTGATTTCCCATGCGAATTGAACCGCCAGCTCATACTAAAAGAAACCACTCAATGTAATACTACAATAACCAGAAACATATGATTTTCATAGAAATATTAATAGTACATTTAATATATAATATTTATCAAACTCATTTATAATTTATGAGGAAAACACTACAGAAATCACGACCGTGAAGAGTGTTGTAAATCTGATACAAAATTGTGTTCATTTGCATAAACTTTAGGTTGGATTTTCTTGGCCAGATTCACTTTAATTTTGAAAATTTTAGTGAAACACAAAGGAACTAACCTAGACGTTTGATAAGTCATATACAGTATTTGTGTTCGTGTTGTATCAGATATACAATCACTCGGCTACACCTCATGGTTGTATATCTGATACAACACGGCCACTCATACTGTATATATTACATAACATGAATATCTACATACAATGAATGGAGAATCTCTAGTGTCAATCAAGGCCTGATAGTAAGTCTTGGATTCTGGTTTCAATTCTTTACTAATGTTATTAATGTTACTTGGAGTTTCTTCAAAATCTCTGGGGGAAAATATACAAAGAATAGTTTATAAACATGACTATACCAGAAGTAAACCTTCCGAGAGCTTTATTCAGTAGGTTATCATATAAATGGATGAATTACTTTTCATTTTCAATGGCTTCTCTGTCCCTGTCATACAGTCTTGCCACCCATGGAAACAACAGGACACCTCGATAGCCAAATATCTTGTGCAGAAACAGCTGTAAAAAATATAATAAGTAAATAATGAATAATTATGTATGCATGAAGCTCCAAACGAATAGTTTTCCCTTGAGATTAACGTTTGAACAATACATATTAAAGTTACAACTGTTCATGCTAATCAGACAAGCCAAAATTAATAGTTTGCTTATAAAAAGGCTTCTACTTTGTGTAGCTATAGGACTCAATGAAAAGTAACAATACTACAACATAAAAACACTTGGATAATAATTTCTTGGATTCTTATATTAGAACTTTTAAATATTGGTTTGAATATGAATACAATTTAGGATAACGTACCTGGCCAGCTTCATATGTTCCTTGTGATTTGGGCACCTGAAACCGTCCAACCTCAGTCAAACTGAAAATAAAACAAAACTCTTTGAGTCCTACGTGAATTCCCCAACAAAATATTCAAGAACTTTGAAAATCAGCTGTTAAGTTACCGAGAAAAATGCCGTTTAAATTGAAGAAGGCAACAAGCAACACTAAATCTCGCCATATTGTTTATGCTTGAATGTGAACATGCGTGGCTTGCGTATGACCGCTGGTAACGAATATTTGTACTGTGGGCATCAGATGCGTAATGTGAGTGTGCGCACTGGATCTGGGATTTAAACCCAATTGCACTATGACGTCACATCAAAACAATCTATTGTTTAAACGCAAAGGACGCAAATTCACCGAAAATTGTTCTAAAACCCGTATCAATCCACGAAGAGAAGTAGAATAGCCAGCAAATTCTCATGATATTTTTTAGTACATATTAACACATATTATATCTGAAAACCAGGCCATTTTAGATTAAACTGTTTCGCTAGGAGCAAATTTTGTTGAATTTTCTATTGGATTCGGCGATTCTATCCCCCACATAAACAAGCAGTGACGTCATAGTGAAATAGGGCAATTATCTAGTCAAGGGTAAGATTGTGAATATCTTCATCGGCAAATTGAGGAAAAAGCATTAATGGGATTAAGCTTACCATTGATAAACGCATTTATGAAATGCTTGATTTTATTAAGTGACAAGATGCTCTTATTTAAAAATCCTTTCGCACAGGTCAAGTGGTTATAATTTGTTATGACTTTCTGGTACTAAAGTATGTCATGTAAACAGAATGTAGTGCAAGTTCAGTTGTACCTCAAAAACGCCCACAGTGCTGTTGGCAAATTAAAACTGAAAAAAAATGTACAGCATCCCAATGGAAGAGTGCTTGTTAGGAATATTGGGGTAATAATGATAGGCGCGGCCTGCCATTAATTGTTTTCTGCATGCATATACCTCTGGTGTTCAGTAAATATTTGTCATCTAGAGGACAAATAAAACACCAAATATCAATTTATTACATCGATCTATAATAACAATTGAAATCTGTGAACACTTAACATATAGATCATTACCGAGTGACAAAAAACATTTCATAATTTCAAATGAGTATGACTTTAACAATAGAATCGTTTGGAAACATAAAGTCTTCACAGTCGGAACCCTTTGTTCTTTGCGTGCTTTAGCCATAACACCATAGGTTCGTCTCTACAAATAGGATGTACTTAATCATTCTAAAATCACATGTTTAGAGCCGCTCTTTCTGTGAACTAATCACCAATGTCAAACATGGCTCTTGCTATTCAACGCTGTTCACCAAGATCTTTTAATGGAGTTATCTTGAAGCCTTTCTCTGTTTAGAGAAATTTTAATAATTTTAACACTTCAATACTTTCTTCAAGATCCACTTATATCTTCAAGGCAGATGTCTCTTTATCGAACAGGTATGAATCTACGTATCTTGAAATAATCAAAGCCACAGTTATCTCTCACGCAATACCCACACACACACATGTTTTTGCTGATACTGTGACATAACCAGATACATCCATCCTTCGTACCTTTAAAAAAATCACAGTATCAAGTACTGTATTCAGCTATCGTTCACCTAGGCTTATCTAAATCACCTAACGGCCACCGAGTGTTTGATGGTGTACTGACTTACCTACTTTAATCTCTCCTACTTTAATCTCTTTATTTCGTAGTCAGTATATTGCTCGCAACAGGTGCGCATGCGCATCAGCTGTCACTTGAATACTGTTGGTGATTCATCTCCTTGGGTATCGGCACTTATGGACTAACAATTTATATGGTACTATAATTTTACCGTCTTCTTCTTTCAAATGTCATTTGCAACAGCTTGGAGAAGACGCTGAAGAATAGTCAACATTATAATTATTGGTTTCAATCGCAAAATTACGAACAGAAAAAAATCCTTGCGTGTCGTGCAAATGACTGTTTTGTTCACTATTGCAATAGTAAAAAAATCAGTAATGATCTTGTTTTATATCCAAAGTGATTACCAATGATTACTTTAGGTATCAAACCATCGATAGGTTCAGTTCTCACTATGAAGGAAATCAAAGTCATTGGGTAGGAAACGTCTAAGCCCTCGGCTGTACACGATCTATCGCTCCATAAACTATGCACTGATTTGTATTAGATTCCGCAAACAGGAACCGAAGATGTCAGAAAGAGTGACAATGTCATTTAATTCGTTTATTAGTTTGTGCAAATCTTAACCATCTTTCTGCCACTTGAACATCACGCTGAAAATATAAATCACTTGCGCAGGAACACATTTGTCTGGGCCGCGGCTGATCCTATTAACTCACTCCGAGAAATCATGTTTGATTATGAAGACGAATCGTGGAAGGAAAGCGCTAAGTAGCAAATTGCGCAGTTTGTACTTGAAAATACGAAAATGGAATTTTTCAGTAATGTTTATTTTTAAAAAAACAGATTTGAGTATGTGCTGAAACTGGTCTTCATTAAACATTCCTATACGAGCAATAAATGAATATGATGAGGGTTTTTACGGTACCTACAATATCATGAATACACATACATCTGCACGCAGGGCTGTTGATTTTAAATGTTTACTTTCGCGTTATAAAAAATTCGTTGAAATGATTAAACATCCTGTATTAGATGTGTCAGAGTAAAGAAAATAATGGCGCTTATATACTAGATAGTACAAATAACACTGTGAATGCATAACAACCATTGGAACTGATCAGCCAAAGCGGCGAAATTTGCGAAACTGTCAGCATATTTCTACAACATTCCAAAATGAACAAGACAGTTGATTTGATTTGCAATCAAAGGGAGAAAAAAACCAAACACCAATAGCAATTAACAATAGAAAGATAAACACTGATATTTCTTTTAGTGAAAAACAAATAAAGAAACATGAAGTATTTGTGTCGTAAATCCTTCAGTAGCGCAGTGTTTGATTTTGTCCATAGCTGACTTGTGAAATCAGGTGCCGTCCATTTGTCTTGATGGTGCAAGATGGTGCATATACACTAAAGGTGAACTAGTGCTAATTGGTTGCCACCTTTTTGCTTCAATCCATTGATCATAGTAATGGACTGATTAGAAGAATAGCTGTGTGGTATTGGTAGTATAATATAATTATGTAGGCGTCATGACCTTACAAGACGTATTTGCGATCCTGTTTGAAATAATAACTTTGACGTACGCCCTTTTTAGTGTTCATATTATCTGCACATTGGCTTTATCTTCCTTGGCGGCTGGTGATCCAACACGGTGAATGAAGCAGAACATTCTAACCCGAGGTATGTGTTCGTATAATATATCACTAAATACTGTTCGAACGACTAGAATGCGAACAATAATTCTTTGGACTTTTAATACTCTATGTCCAAGTAGATATTTTTGTCCTTTTTCATCCCGTCCCGAATGCTTCTACTAGTATGAGTAGCTATTTGCGGATGCGGTACCAAGAGCAGTGACTGAACTGTTCATGACCGGCAAAACAGGCTCAGCAGGTTAGACATATCGACACGAAAGTTAACCCTAAAAGTCATTGTTTAGTATGCAGTTTTTTCTAACATCAATGCCAAGATATATTTTTTGATTCTGTGAAAACTATTTTTTTTCCTGTATTTGAACCGTACAACTAATTTGTTCTTCGTCAACTGGTGTGGTGATTTAATCATTTCCAGCTGCTTTATCATTAAATCTGTTCAATCCTTTTCCTTTTCAACATCAATTTGATATCGTTTAGCTGA
The DNA here is from genome assembly GCF_029948245.1 of Actinia tenebrosa. NCBI lineage: Eukaryota > Metazoa > Cnidaria > Anthozoa > Actiniaria > Actiniidae > Actinia > Actinia tenebrosa. Next base: position 6,919,254 of record NW_028292578.1, read on the forward strand.
TAAGATCAACAGAATCAACTGACCTACATTTCTCAGTAGAATACCCCCGCTTTTCTTCCGTGGCTACTCCGATTCCTAGTTATTGTTTTGAACGCCCAAGCAACATTATTCTTGACTGTAGGAGTCTAACCGTATAAAGAGCCGTGCTGTGCTTCATAGATGGATTTATAGATAGAGAACGCAACAAATGAATTGATTATATTTATTACTGTATGATTTCATTCTTTCCATACCGCGATCGAACTGTATGGTTGTAATCGAACGACCTTTTACCAGCCGATCAGTTCACCTTCGATCAGTTGTTCGCGATCCTTGCTGTTTGTCGGTGTTGATTGTGATGGCGATATGATTCACTTCAAGGTCAGTTCATTCCTTCGCAGCCTGATTGGTTGTTTTTTGTTTACTAATAATTGTATGCGATAATTATGATATTAGTCATAACATTTCCATTTTTCATTTCCGGTGCCTTGGTTTAAAAGTCTTTTCGGTAGTAACTGAGCAGGTTGTTGTTGCTGCTGCTGTTACTCAAGGAGGAAGGTGATTTTTGTCTTTGCCGGATCAAGAGATGTTAGTTACCCTGAAAATACGACTTTTTAATCCCTTTTTATTATAAATTCAATCCACTCAAGATGCAAATAAATCCGATTCTGTGTTCAGCATTGATTGGATTACGATTTCTCATCTTTTATTCACACGGCACTCGACATTCATAAAAAATATCATCATTTGAACCATTCATTTTATTCTATTTCTCAGTAACTTTTGCATGGTAGTTCATGGCCCCATGTCAGTCAGTCACTCTACGTACCATAAGTATTCTTGCAATCCTTAAAGGCAGACAAAGCAGGCCGTTTTCACTGAGACAAAACTCTGATCGGTTTTAAATTCTGAAGGCGAAGCAATTTCTTTTCAGCAATTAAGAATGAGAAAGCACGCAAACCACAAGATTTGAAGAAAACATCTTAATTCCGATTTCAATTTCGATAAAAAAACTTGCTAACTGAATTAACATTTGTTTGCTTAGAACCAAAATCTTGCCTACATCACTCGAGGTATGGTTAATTGCTTAAATTGATTTTGGGCAAAAAGTGTCTTTTGGAATCTCTTTCAATCACGTTCACCATGCACAACTAGCGCGCAGTGCTTGACGGCCGCACACATCAGTAGAGAAAGCAATTATGGTTCAAAGACAAAAATAATCAAGACCGTTTATTTGATTTTAATCAAAGTCCTGATTTTTGGACCTTGAACTCTTGGTTTTGATTGGCGAATTGTTTTCTTACTTATCCTTGTAAACCTTGACTCAGTATTTGCACTATCCGCATTAATGTGCATCAGTGGCACTAAATAAGCAATATATAGTCATAGCTATACTTATACATCTTAGCTTATCTATTCATGACAAAACAACTCAACTTAGCTGCTGACTGTAACTGACAAACAAATTCTCCCATCGATCAATCAATCGGTTAAGTGCAACACTGTAAATGCACAATTTTTAGGTAGTGGCCTTTTCTTTGCTTATTTCCAATTAGTTTACCGCGCGGAAGTAAGTGTAGATCATGCAAGGATGGAAGGAAGTAAGTTCTAGTTATGATCTTTAATCGTAAAACCATCTATGATATCTTAGGCAAATCTACTTTCTATCACTTGAATCCTTTATCTCTTAGTGGGTTTCAGTGTTTTCTCAGAACATCTTAATCATGAAGGAAAATCAAGGGCGGATCGAAGGGGGTGAGTGGACTGGATGATTAGCCACTAGCCGCCTCAAGAATAAAGAGTAATGTGAAATCTAGAGAGGAAGGTATAGTCTGCATTTATTCCGCCTTCACTGAAATCATCCTGGGTACGTTGGCCGCGGTACATATCCGGTAATCGATGATGTGTTTTAATAACTGACTCATGACTATCTACATGTTCAGTAGTGTTACTAATAAAGAGAACTGGTCATTTTATTCCTTTACTTCTCGCGTTTTATTCCCATATAGTGACGTCATATGCGTTGAGTCGATTAATATAGATGTCAGTTTTGCATAGTGTCAGATAACTATTTTCGCCTTATGCTTGTTTCTCGCCACCCTCGGCAAGTACACAATATTTTAGTTGATATCATATCTGATGATCAGACACTGATCCAGTGTAGGTTGAGATATTCCTGTAGTTGATAAGTCACGACATTGCTGCATCTTATTTTAACGTAGTTAATGGAAAGTCTCATGTTGATTCAATTCAGGCTTCCCTGTGTATGAATAGCTTCTTTTCACTAAAGTAAATATCGACATGGATATATATATATATATATATATATATAAGCACTATGATGTCGGGCTCGATACTCACTCGCTACTAATTGCTAAAACCTTGCTTCATCAAATATGTATCGCAATTGGATACGATTCCATTCTTAACAGCTGCTAAAAGGGAAAAAAGGAATTCATTTTTCATCAATTCTTTGTCGTCTGAATGTAGTATGAAAATGATGTGATTTTAAGAAACGAATTCAGTCAACGTTGCGCGGAATTTCTTCAAACTAGGCTAAAGTTTTTCCAGTCTTCCAGTTATTTATTATCATTATTACATAATTCATTTTTCGTTTTGGTTTATCTGAGCAGTTTTGTACCACTTCTCCTACGATGGTTGGGGTAACGAGGAAGATTGATCGATTTGATCAACCATCTATTTTGTCTGATATTTGGACAGTCAAGTATGAATGAGTGATAAACCACAAGATCTGATTTCTCTTTGATTTTTCTCCTTCTGTGATTGAGGTTTGTTTTTGTACAAAGTGCTAATTTTGTTTTTAATCGAAAAGTACTTTGTTCAATTCCATCTGAGTTGTGTGCTTTAGTAATAAGAAAACCATAAAATGAACGTAAGATGTAAAAAGCAAATCAATTATTTGTGATTATTAACGGTCAACTTGTCTTTGTTTTCAAGCGTTTACTGGCTGGGTCGCCATAATTTGATGTTAAATAATATTTGCAGAAGAAGAAAAGTTTTTTTAACTAGCTAACTTCCACATTGGCTTGTTCTTGATCATAGCAAGGTGATATGTTTATCAAATATTCATCAAGTCAAGAACCTACTTTTCAATTATCCATTGAGTCACTCTCACCTTAAGTAATTCATTTGCATTGATATGTGACACGAGAAATTGTAACCGCAGTAGTTTTCTTCCAAGATAATCCTAGAATCTGTCACACCTGTTCACATTGACAAAAAGCTGAAAGCAAGAGGTGAGCTGAGGTTTCCTCTATTGAGCTGTCAAGCGCATCGGTCGGATCAGCCAGTCAGTGAATTAGGAAAATTCTTGTTTTATTGAAAGTTTTGACTGATGACCAAAGGGACGCTTATTGGTTGTCAAAAGGAAACTGTGAGTTATACAATTTAATAAGTCGAATATACAGTTGGTAAAATATTCCATCCCATTTCATTCCCTTTTAGTTCTAAGTTTCATTTTCCATTTAGTTTGTTTTTGCTTGAGGGAAAAACAAATACGTAATCGCCGTTCACTACCTACACATCCAAAAATCTATCACAAAACAGTAACATATTTTCGATATTTATTCCATGTAGTATTAAAGCTGTTAGAATTACATGACCTAATGGTTCAACCTTTCATCTCAGTTAGTTATGTATTGTACCTCAGTAATCGAAGAATTTTGCAAGCTGTACAAGCGACCGGCAAACACGCCTCATCGCGGATGCGTTAGTAAAGCTTTTTTGTGAATATTTGTTGCATTTTAAAGACAAAACATAATTTCAATAAAGTTCATTCAATGAGCGTGAAGAACATGAACGGCTTTACAGAGTGGGATTCCATGTAACCACCCCTGGTTCCCCTAATGATGTTATATGTTCCAATGGATAGATAGACTAGTCCGAATGCTACAGTTAGAGTAGTACAGATAGTTAGCTTTCTGAGTACCCCATGAAGTATATCTGAGATGATCTCTTTGATCTCATTAGTATATTGGTTGGGTTAGCTGGACCTGACGCCATTCTGATCTCTTACAAAGACAGATCAATATTGCACCAAACATCACTGTTTAACGGCTAACAAAACGCGCTCAACATCCAAACACTATTTTGCCTTAGACTACGATGATAACATGATTAAATGTTTTTACCAAAACAAGTAAACGAAAAATAATATACAGATATATAGATATATAGATATATGGTATAGTAAAAGTACATGCAATCAAACATCATTCAATAATATTTATTAAGATATGCGTAAACGAGTTTCATTTGTGGTGATCGTTTGCGCTAGAAAAGGTTACTATGAACGTAGCAGTATTAACATGAATCACTGATGTAATATTATAGTAACCTAGTATACAACTAGCTAATCCTTATAGTTCTTTTGTGCATGGATTACCTGTCGGTGCAATAACAATATTTTTTCTGGGTATACGGATTAAGATTACGAGCCATGAGTTAGTAGCAAGTCTTGAGAGCCATAAATTATCTTAAGTTGAATGGCCCGAAAACTGTTTCATTACTAATGCTATTCATTTAGCTGTAATACTAACATACTCGGTACGGTAACCTTGGTAACAGTTACTATGACCACCCTTTGTTGAAATCTTGACGATGTTTATTTAACTCGAGTCAAAACTGCATTGAGTGTCAAATGAGATCTTGCAGCAAAGCCAAGGAGGCGCCATGTAAGTACATAAGTGATGTCAGTAGTTATGCGATACTTTGCAACAACAGAAATGAATCCCAATATAAATCAGTATTAGGTAAATATCGCACATCAAATCGTTATCCTTTATTTACTAAGGAAACGCGCAGAAAAAGATCGAAGAACAACTGAAAAATTGTAGTACTAATCGAAATAACGTCGAGCGTATAAGAATGATGAAGATCCAGAAAGGCATCAACAAATTGAGTCACATAGGACTTCGATGCTATCGGATAGCGGGGTGTGATTGCCTGATACTGACATGCGCATTAGCATTGTTAATCTCGGGGTTTAGCGTTAAGTTCAGTAGGTAATAAGCAGTGTTTCATCATATGTTCCATACCACAGGCAAGCAAGCAACCTACCGTTAAGGCGCGATTCAAACAAACTATTCTTGTTCAAGGTGAGTAGCTTCATTGTACATCCATAGACAGCCGGCTCAGTAAAAGGAAAGGTCCTCTGCCTTACGAGTCAGGGCACGAATAACTCCTTTTGGACGAAAACCGGAGAACCCAAGAAAACCCCTCCAATCAAAAGAGAGAGACCTAATAAACTCTACTAGTCCAAAGTATTATTTATTGACTTCATCCTTTGATTAACTCGTATATGGCGAAAAGTTAGAATTGAGATAGATCATAAGAAAGATCAGCCTAAGCGCAGTTCATAAATATTACTGCTTATGACATCCATTAGTGAATAAAACCGCCTTGTGATTTTCACACAAGCCATCGTGCCTTTGTGAAAAGACTAAAACTGCCATGACAATTAGAATAGATAATAAATTCTACTGTCAGTATATAGGCTTTATGCTATACGAGTGAGAAGTGAATGAAGAGATCATTTAAATGGTCGGTGACAGTGAAAGTATAGGGCCTGTGACAGAAGTGCCATGATGAAATATGAGGACAAGTGATACAGCGAGTCTAAGTGCCTCTAGCTTCATTATCCTGTATGTGTTGTTGATCATGCTTTTCTCAGTAACGTTTCTAATGTTGACCAGATTCTATTAACGCTCATACTTATCATCTAACTAACTTTTTTCAATTGCGATCCTAACACCTCTGAAATGTTTAATGAACCGCGCCACTTTATTCTCTCTTAAACGTGGTTGTAGATAATCTTTTTGGTCAAAGGATTATTTCCTTCTTATAGGTAAGAACACACTTGGAAAAACCCGTGTCATCACTGCAAAGACGACAAAGGCGGGAAAATTGTAAAGAAGGAATGGTAGAATGAGAATCAATAGGATTATTATATTATGAATGGTACCGTAGTACTGATATCCCGCTCCTCCAACACGTGACTGTTGTCATAGCAATCAGTTGAAAGCCCTTGACCTCATTTGCCTCCAAACCCTGAATGTGGTTACATTCCAGATAACTCACAACTCAGCGTACGTCTTGGCCTGCACAGTCTTACCTTATAACTACCAATAGATCATAATCAGTTCACTGCCAGTGTTCGATGTGTGGAACAGACCAGGTAGGGACGACGTAGTGTATCTGAACAAACAGAGTCTACTATGTACATTCGTATTGATTCATCAATCATGACTGTTATCTGGGTTGTCGTACATTTACAGACATCTCGCGCAGCCCTATGGCTGTGACTCGTGATGAGACTCAAGTATCAATGCAACAACATACAGTGTGGCATATCTTGCTTTAATCAAAACTATACTTAATGATAGAATGGATGACGAATAAGGTTTGGTATGGTGTGTACGTATTAAACCATTGGTAATGTGGTCCGCGCGTGTGTTCCTGGCCATGCAGGCTGATTGGAATAGTAACTACAGTAATGATTGATAACGATACTGATGATTTCCTGGTAATTTACTCGCAAATCACTATTTGCTTCACTGGCTTCACGAGAACAGTTATTCTTTGTTCCTCGCACTGACGATTCTCGTTTCTTTGTTTCATTTCATTTCATTTCATTTCATTTCTCTTCTCTTCATTTATCCCTTTATTCTTTTTCTCTTTTCAGTTAATTCTATATTTCTATTTCTTTTTGTCTCACTTTATTTATCTAGAACTAAATGGCGATAAAATATATACACCTTTTTCTAAAAACGTCGAAGGGCAATCTAAGATTAAACGGAATATTTGTGCTTTATGTTTCCTGACTAAGAAACAAAAAATCCCATTCCTAACTCAAAGTTCATGCTTCGATCATATTGCAAACTGAAAAGGCATTGTTCGGGTGTGAATATATTACATACATTACAGCATGTCACTTAAATTTCAGATTTCCGTCGACCGACGACGTTATTTTGAAATAGGTGAATATAGGCTTGATAATAACCGCCGCTACGATACGGGATTGTTACTTGAGTGTTTTGCTGCCATCGGGACAAACAAATGCCAAAATAGCAATTTAGATCTTTTTCATCTAAGAAAGCTCCTAATAACTAATCTTAATAGTAATTTCCGAATTCAGTAAAGTTTACTGGCTTCCAACACTTTACTATACTTACACTGCATAAATGATTTATCGTGCTAATGTAAAGAGTTTAAACGTTTTACTGGCTGTACAGTCAATGGCTTTTACTGACATCCAATCATGATCAAGATCTTTTTTTTCTATATTTTGAATAGATCATTTTCACGTAAAAATGAGAACCTTATGAAAAGCGGTGTTAAAATGTTACCCCTTTTAATATTCTTTTCTCCGCATGGCTAATGCGGTACTGATCCCGAATTAAATAGGAAGCATTGTATACCCAAATTTAATAACTAAGCTTTATGCGATAGAAAGAGTTAAAAGCAAGGAAATTATAAAGGAGCTCAGTGCTCTTCGCCTCGGGGCTTGTACCGTCGATACTGATTTAGTAGGACATTACTATCTCTACGGCATGGCTAGTTGACTTGTGGACTTGTTCTTCGACAAATAAGACTGCTTAATTCTGTTGTACATATGCGACTAGTCGACTGTATCAACGCGGCTCCCACGCAAAGGTATCTAAAGTACTCGTACTTCTATGTTGAACATTTACATGACTCATCTTGTATAGAATAAGATTCTGTCATGAGTTAGACACGTGGTCCCGAGTTATTGGTTGGAAACAATTGTTGTTTACTTTTTATATCAAAAAGGAAAACTTGAACAAATAACTGAAAAATCAGTGAATTACATGGCTTTTGAATTCAGTTCAACTGATAATCAGGTAAGACCCATCCCCTGCAAGCGTTTTTTTTCTTGTTGGCGACTGACAACTTAAGGTAAATAAAAAAGCTATTCTAGAGTTTTAGGAAATTGGTTTTACTGGAGTATTGATCTCTATAAGAAAAGAATGCTAACTGCAGGATAAAGCCGGATGTTTTAAGTTACAGGTTATTAAACCAACGCCTTGTTTTAGAGGATTGTATGATACTGGGTCTCTTAGTGTTAAATGACGAATTAGGGCAAGAGAGACTGAAAGACATGGGAAAACAAAACCGAGAAAGGAACTAAAGAGATAGGAAAAGGAGGAAGATGAAAGAAAAGAAAAAAGAGAGAAAAAGAAAGGGAAGGAAAGGGAAGGAAAGGAAAGGAAAGGAAAGGAAAGGAAAGGAAAGGAAAGGAAAGGAAAGGAAAGGAAAGGAAAGGAAAGGAAAGGAAAGGAAAGGAAAGGAAAGGAAAGGAAAGGAAAGGAAAGGAAAGGAAAGGAAAGGAAAGAAAAGGAAAGGAAAAGAAAGGAAAGGAAGGGAAAGGAAAGGAAGGGAAAGGAAAGGAAAGGAAAAGAAAAGAAAAGAAAAGAAAAGAAAAGGAAAGGAAAGAAAACGAAAGGAAACGAAAGGAAACGAAACGAAGGAAACGAAAGGAAACGAAAGGAAACGAAAGGAAACGAAAGGAAACGAAAGGAAACGAAAGGAAACGAAAGGAAAGGAAAGGAAACGAAAGGAAACGAAAGGAAACGAAAGGAACGAAGGAAACGAAAGGAAACGAAAGGAAACGAAAGGAAACGAAAGGAAACGAAAGGAAACGAAAGGAAACGAAAGGAAACGAAAGGAAACGAAGGAAACGAAAGGAAACGAAAGGAAACGAAGGAAACGAAAGGAAACGAAAGGAAACGAAAGGAAACGAAAGGAAACGAAAGGAAACGAAAGGAAACGAAAGGAAACGAAAGGAAACGAAAGGAAACGAAAGGAAACGAAAGGAAACGAAAGGAAACGAAAGGAAACGAAAGGAAACGAAAGGAAACGAAAGGAAACGAAAGGAAACGAAGGAAACGAAAGGAAACGAAAGGAAACGAAAGGAAACGAAAGGAAACGAAAGGAAACGAAAGGAAACGAAAGGAAACGAAAGGAAACGAAAGGAAACGAAAGGAAACGAAAGGAAACGAAAGGAAACGAAAGGAAACGAAAGGAAACGAAAGGAAACGAAAGGAAACGAAAGGAAACGAAAGGAAACGAAAGGAAACGAAAGGAAACGAAAGGAAACGAAAGGAAACGAAAGGAAACGAAAGGAAGGGAATGGAAACGAAAGGAAAGGAAGGGAAAGGAAACGAAAGGAAGGGAAAGGAAACGAAAGGACAGAATTATATTTTTTTTATATCTGTGATTCTCGCACGAGACTAGACGGCTAGTGGTACATGAACTATAAATCATTCTCTGCCTATCTGTTATGATGTCAAGTGACTGATCGATCAAGACAAAACAAGAAACATTTCCGTTCAGTTTGCTAAATGTCTAGAGTCTCCTATCATTATGTCGGCTTACTGTCGGAAATAAAAGAGAACTCATTTTGTCTCTAGTCATAAATAAAGTCTAGGGTAGGGTCAAAGTTGCGCGCCAAGTGAGGTCTGGTCTACACGTATACTCATTATGATGATATTGATCAACAGATCACTTGGTCTCTAAATACAATATAAATATGTTGAACCGATCGATATAACAAAAGGAAAACCGCTACTTTGATATTAATATCGTAGCTATTGCATATACATAGGTAACTTGACTAATTCCGTTCTCATTTTCGTCCATATTTCTAATTATTATTGGGTGCACTTTAACGTTTTGGGTTTGTTAATTGAGTTCACATGTCACAAGAGAAACGGAATCGAATCTGATGTTATTTGAATAGTAGTGCTTGACAAATACTTCGGCACGAATCTGCCAATATCTTAGAACTTTATTACTGACGTGTTTGTATATGTGCTTTGTTCATACAGTAATATTATTTCAGTGGTGTCTCGCAAACCAAAGATCTTTTTTTGTTTTTCTTTTGTAGCTTACTGGTAGTTCAGAATGAGCGGTTTAAAAATCATATCGACAAAACTTGTCAAAGACAAAATCGGTGGCCTTGGCTTCCTTGTCAAAGAACGACAAACAAAACCATGTGTATCGATATCTGATATTGTCAAAGGCAGTACAGCCGAAGCCAACGGAATGCTTCGTGTTGGGGATGTTTTACTGGAGGTTAATGGAAAGTCACTTCAAGAGACCTCGTTCGCGAAAGCATTAGAGATTCTGAATGACATATCGAGTGGAAGTATGGTAGCCTTAAAGGTACGAGCAAAAGATGGATCCAAGGCTGAGATGGAGACGACTTTCTCCGAAACAGGTTCTGCGAATACTTCTCGTGTGCAGCGAGAAAAGCAAGCAACGGAAAGTCAAGCAAATGGAACATCATCACCTGCAGAAGAACACAAACAAAAAGACAAACAAATAACCAATGGTCAAGCTATTTTAACCACTACTGTTGATGTGAAAACTACGAATGAACATCCTGAAAATAAGATGGAAAGTAACAAAGCTAGTCCATTAACGTCACCGATCAGGAAATGCCCCTTTACTGGTACCTTGCGTGAAACCTCCAAAACACCGAAGATTATCAAACTTAAAAACTGGGAAACAGGGAAAGAGACAATCGATACACTTCATCAGAAGGCTAAGATTGTAAGTCAAAAGATTGAATGTATTAGTCTTGTTATCATATATTTATCAGATATCACCAAACATTGATAGAATAGTTTTGACTTTTACTATAGCCTGGGTAAACAAGATTCAAAGCCTAGTTCAGACTTCAACAAAATAAAGTTTCTAATCCGCAGACTGGCGGCAAACGACCTTTCATCTGACTAGCTAGGATTTGTTCTTAAAATATATTGGCCTCAAGCATCTTATGCCGACTTATACCTACTGCACTTCAAAAATCCTCCCTTTCGCTAGCTTTCTTTATTATGCTAATTTTCACTATCTTGGTATTCTCAAAGGAATTTCAACATTTGAATATGAAATGAGAATTCAGAAGAGGATTGTGGTAGTTTAGGCATGAAAGATCATCAGGGTTATAGTCTATTTCGATTAACCACATTGAAGCATGAAGTCGCGGCTTACAGAAATGTAACTGACTATCGAGCCCTGGTGATTGATTCTGACTGTTCTTCTTGTATATTTATTTCTTTAGCCATTAAACTGCACCCCAGCAAGATGTGAAGGATCTTTAATGAGGCCGTATGGAGGAGAAGTGGCACCCCCAAGGGCTTATGGGATACCTAGACCTAAAGAGGAAGTGGCGATACACGCTGAGGACTTTATAGAACAGTATTACACTTCAATGAAAATGTAAGTCAAACACTAGCTAACTAATAGCATTTGTTTATACAAGGGTAGCGTTCGTGCTCGTCTTTCAACTGCAGTGCGAACTAAGATCGATCACAGATCTCTGTTACATATGTCAACAGAAATGCTTGTTGGTTTTTTCCTGTACTTTGGGAGTTTTTCTTCGGGTATTACGCTTTTTCTCCACCCTGTAAAAATTATTAGTGTATAAGAATTCATCAAAATTCAACATTCTTACAAACCCATGTCACCATTTTGACACAAACCCATCATAATATATGAATCTTGTTGTAGGGGTGATAGTCCAGCGCATGCGACAAGACTCGCCGAGGTTCTGAAGGAGATAGAGGAGACTGGTACCTATGATCTGACTGAGAAGGAACTCTTGTTCGGTGTGCGCATGGCATGGAGGAATGCCCCAAGATGCATTGGGAGAATACAATGGAACAGACTACACGTGGGTATTAGTGGCATTGAATAAACACACACTATAACACGCACTACTGCGTAGGGAGATTATGATAGTAAAATATGATGCCCAAACGAATGAGGCTGGAATGATGAGGTGTAAGGGAAAGGTTTAAGCCGACTGATCTTGCCACATTTTCCGATGACAGTCGTTCCCTACAAATTCTAATACCAACCCCTTTTCCAGGAATTTTCAGGTCTATCCTAGATCGACAGGGTCAACGTAGTAATCAATGTATTACTGATGATAATATTATATTTGTATTGTTAGCTATTTGATGCCCGTGATGTCTTCACTAGTCGAGGGATGTTTGATGCCATAATTAAACACATCAAATATGGTACCAATAAGGGTAACATTAGGTATGACTTGTGTTATGTAAAACGCTAAAATACCTTTTATGGCATCAATTCCATTATTATTATAATCTTCATTTATACTTTTCGTAGGTCTACTATCACTGTGTTTCCTCAACGTAAGGAACCCAAGAAAGATTTCCGTGTGTGGAACGGTCAGTTGATAACATACGCTGGTTATCGTCAACAAGATGGCTCCATCATCGGCGACCCAGCTAACGCAGAATTGACTGAAGTAAGTGTGTCATATATATTATAATATATTTAGGCACTGCCTAAAAGCGGACCTCCCGATACGAAACTAGGGAGTCAGGGAGCCCAATTTCAATGAATCTGAAAGGTAAAAATAAGATCCGGAAAAAATCTTCAATTATTTTCATTCGAGATGAAGATAGCGCATCCCATAATAAAAACCATGCATTGAAATCGAATCAAAATGCACTACACTGTTTTCTATGCGCGATTATACTCTCCCACTGAGGAATTTTGTACAAATGAAACTCACCACCAGCCACCCCAGGGGCTAGTTTTGTTCTTTGAAGATTCTTCGACAAAGTTTTCCATGGCCGACATTTTTAAGCTTTGAATTCCTGTTTAGTTTTACTTTAAAAAGACGAAAGATAACTACAGACAATCCACTGACAAAATATCAGGTTTAGTGAAATTTAACTTGGATGTCTTTCATTGAAATCTAAATTTTGGAGATTCTCGATTCTTTAAGGGCAAATCAGGACTATAAAACAGACTTGAAAACTGGTTAAAGTGAGAAAAAAACGATTGTTTGCTAAAAAACACACACCTGAATTCTTGAAGACACTTCTTGATCCATCTTTGAATACATGAAAGTTTTTTACTTGTCTTTGGTCTATAACTTGCCCTAAAGCGATATTTTCTGTGCATTTGAGAGCCTTAGCTAGTAGTTTTGCTTCAAATTCCTTTGTTTTTCACATTCATTTTCTCTTTGTTCATCCGTCAAGTTTTGCCTCATATTCCTTTTTCTTTCACGATCATGTTCTCCTTGTTCATAATCGAAGTCCCGCCTGGATTTGCGTTTTCTCTCTCTCTCTGATTGCCGCTTTTCTTCGGTGAGATTCCTTCGTCTTTGCCTTTCTTTTTCACGCCTCCAGAGCTTTTCCTCTTCCGAAAAAATTCTTTTACTTCTTCTCCTCTGAGCTTTCTTTCGACGTATCGATCGATTTCGGAAAAGGGTTCCATCGTAAATAGAGTAAATATAAATATAAATATAAGCTTGAAAAAAAAATTGTGTTGTTATCTTTCGGTATTTCTATACGTAATAACAGGTGTAAAAAAGTTGTTTTTACAAAAGCCGAATGTGTACCTTTATGTGTACCCGGATGTTGCAACGCGTCGACATTCCCGCCAAAATAAAAAGATAATCTAACCAGCCAATCGGGATTCTTGTGTCAGATGCCCGTACGTACGGACAGAAGTGACGTCAGCCAAACCATGAAAAATCAACTCGATGGTTTACCATTTTTTCTTAAGGTGGCTGCCTACTTTTGAACGTTCGATTTGAGCCCACGATTTGCGCGCGCTCAAAAACCGCTGAAAAATCTACAAGATTTTATTGAAGAACCATACGCGTTTTGAGCTTCAACAGGGCAAAACCCTCAAATTTTGCACGGGACTCTATATTTTTTGATAGCTCATTCGAAAAAACTCCTAAAAATCTAGGTTATATCAACATTTTAGGAAAAGTTTAAATCAGGAACACGTGAAAAAATAGATTTTTGTAGGGATTTTTGTTCGACTTTATGAGATTTTTTAAGAGCACCGAAACCACAAAATATAACAAATCGATGTATCTCTCTGTCTTTTTGTCGAAAATATCCATGTATTATTATAGAATGATTGACTAGCCTTCGTTCGTGCAATCATATAGTCTGCAAATAACTATTATCTTATTAATCTTAATTTTTTCCTAATCACTTCCGGTGGCGCAATTTTTACTCCAAAAGCTCGTGCGTAGGCTTCCATTAAATACTGATTATCTCGAAAACGAGCTCGGGACACCCTATTTTTCTTTCCAGATTTGGAATCAGAATTAAATTTCAATTCGGAAAATCGAAGTTTTAAAATAAGCTTAAATCAATTTCCAAAAGTAGGCAGTCACCTTAAGTATGGTGCTCCGCGCGGGAGCTCCCCTATTACATAAACACACATATGTGTACATTAACATCATTTCTCACTTCAGATATGTATTTCTATGGGATGGGAGCCAAAAGGTGGTCAGTTTGATGTTCTACCTCTTGTCTTACAAGCTGGAGGAGAAGAACCTGAAATGTTTGAGATTCCACCTGAACTGGTTTTAGAAGTAAAACTCAAGCATCCAAAGTATGTGCAACAAAATAGATTTATTATTAATAAATTGTTATCGCAGCAATGGGCAGTTCGAGGAGATAATTGTTAGAACAGATTAATTGGGTTTGACTTTGAAGACCTTGCGTGCATTGAAGACAATCGGTGCTTGTCTGAATGAGCAATCAATCGGCCCAAAGGATTATCAGTGTCTGGAGGAGCAGTGATCTGATGCTCACCTCAATCTCACAAGCCGCGTCTTCATATTTACTTGACATATATTCAGTACTTTTTTTAATCGTTCTGTTATAGGTACTCATGGTTTGAAGAGATGGGTCTAAAATGGTATGCTCTGCCTGCCGTCTCGTGTATTTGTCTTGATGTTGGTGGCTTAGAGTTTCCAGCTTGTCCTTTCAATGGCTGGTGAGTACTTTCCTATTTTTCTTTCAACACGGAGGATTGTCTTCTATTTTCATGCATTTCTTCTTTATTCGTTTAGGTACATGGAAACAGAGATTGCAGCACGTGATTTAGGTGATCCATCTCGTTACAACTTACTTGAGGTAGGTGTACATCTCGCTTTCAAAGATATGATTTCTATTAATAGCCTTGATCTCATTTAGCCTGAGATCAAATGGAGTTTTGTCCAATCATATTTCAGCCTGTAGCCAAGAAGATGGGTCTAGACACAAAAAGTAATGCTTCACTGTGGAAGGACTTGGCTTGTATTGAGATGAATGTTGCTGTACTGCATAGCTTCCAGGTATTCTATTCAGTACAACATATTAATATCCAGTAATATTAGACATTTAATAAACCTGTTTTTATTGGTTGTATATTAAAGGAGGCGAATGTAACCATCACTGACCACCACTCGGCATCAGAATCCTTTATGAAACACTTCGAGAATGAGGTACGTCTCTTGTCATGCACTTGTCGCCTCATTACGTCACGTCATAACGCGTGGTCGAGCACAAAAGTTAACTATCACGCAGCCTCTTTAGCCTGAGCTCTCCTCCAGTGCCTTAGCACTATCACTTGTCTTCGACTTTTTGAAGCCATGTAATAAAGGAAGTCAATGCGATGCGAATAGCTACAAACTCCTGTAACCCGCGATAAGGATTTGTCACTGAGCCATATCTGTGTTTAGTCAATATATCTTACCTTGCTTATCCCAATGGACTAGTACTATTGCATAGAAATACTATATTTTTTTGTGATCTAGAACAAGCTTCGTGGTGGTTGCCCTGGTGATTGGGTGTGGATCGTTCCTCCTGTGTCAGGCTCGTCTACTCCTGTCTTCCATCAGGTCATCACATTAGTTCTTTTCGTTCTATTCATGTTTTAGTTTACTTGTCAAATAACGGTCTGTCTGTAGCTAAACATTGTTACTTTTCTTTACAGGAATTGCTCAATTACTCTCTCAAACCGAGCTACGAATATCAGGTATAATCGATTAATGACAAGGTATTTCTTGTCTCTAATGGTAGTTTATCAGTTAATAAGTGCTTTGTTGTGTGTGTGTCTCGTAGGACGATCCCTGGAAGCATTATCGCATCAAGAGAAAAGAATCTGATTTGCCCAAGAAGAAGATAACTTTCAAAGAAGTAGCAAAGTAATTCAATTATTTCCTTCATTTTATCCTCATTTGGGGGTTGAATAGTCTTCTTGAGATATTATTCATTGCTTTCAGGGCCGTTAAATTTTCAGCCAAACTAATGGGTAACGCCATGGCCAAAAGAACCAAAGCCATTATTCTGTACGCTACTGAAACTGGCAAATCTGAGAACTACGCCAAGATGCTCAGTGAGATGTTTCTACATGCGTTTGATCCAAAGGTATGTAATACTACAATTAAGTAGTGTTTATAATCTATAAGTAAGAAAGTAAAGAACGTTCTCAAAAAAGGAAATGATATTTTGAAGGTGATGTGCATGAATGACTATCCTCATCCTGAGCTGGAAAACGAACAACTGGTTTTAATCGTAACGAGCACGTTTGGGAATGGTGATCCGCCAGAGAATGGAGAAGTAAGTGACCTTTCACATCAACTACCAATTGCACAGCGCGGAGGAATAATGCTCATTCATTCACAATGCGCGGATACGTGTCAACCTAACCATGATCATCCCCATCACGGCACGGCACGGTACCATCACGATCACGGTACGACACGGTACCATCCCAACCATGACACTGTACCATCACTATCACGATCACGGCACGACACGGTACCATCACAACCACTGCACTGTAGTATCACGATCCTGATCAAGGCACGTCTGTGCCTTCTTTTTCACAGTCATACGAAATCTGCTCCGTGAAGACCTATAGTCTTCGTTTAATGAATGAAGCATTAATGATGATACAATAATGAAATTGTTACTCTTAATACAACCGACTCTACTAACGCTTGGACCTTTGATTTCAGTCATTTGCTCGGTACCTTTATGAATTACGTCATCCTACCAACGAGTAAGTAAAACAGTATCAAATACTTCAAGGAATAGCTAGAGAGAGAGGACAAGCCAGAGAGAGAGAACATTTTATTTTGACCTAATAATGCAAATCCCACTTCTTTGTTCAATTTGCTCAGAAAAACAGAAAACAACAAAATGGCCGCGCAGATCAGCAGTCTTCTCATCCAGAAAGAAAAGGAAAAAGGCTTGAATATGAAGGACGATGAACTACGTTTAGCTAGTCTGAGGTATACTGACTGAAATAAACCAATAAACCTTCAATACTATTAAATATTTAATTATATATTATTTATTAATATTTGGGTCCACGTGACAGGTATTCTGTTTTTGGCCTTGGGTCACGTGCTTATCCCAACTTTTGTGCGTTCGCAAAGTCTGTTGATAAAATCATTCAAGAGCTTGGCGGAGAGCAGGTTTACAAGATGGGTGAAGGAGATGAGTTATGTGGACAGGAAGAGGCGTTCAAGACTTGGGCAAAGAATGTATTTAAGGTAAAGTAAGACTTCAGCATATATAGATCTAGCTGGTTAGTAATCATCTATTTTGAACATGCGTACAATGATTGTTGACAGGCTGCATGTGAAACATTCTGTGTTGGTGAAGACGTGAATATTGAAGAAGCTGATGCGTCCTTGAACACTATATCCAGCGGTTGGTCACCTGATAAGTACAGATTTACTAAAAGCAAGGAGAAGCTACAAGACGTTTGCACTAGTATGTAGAAGCAATTCCCCTCATCATGATGTGTTATAAAAGAACTCTCCACTCCTCCCCTCTGGGGTCATGCAGTGTTGTACGATGTATCACTGGCTTTCATGTACTAAAACCATTTTTATCTTTTCTTGACAGATCTTTCCGTGTCTCACAACAAGACAATCATACCAACCAAAATCATGTCAGTCAAAAATCTACAATCACCAGATTCAAGGTGTGAAGGAGATTTTAACAATAGGCTTAGTTTTAAGAGGTGAAAACGGATCTACTGTGTGGGTTTGTTGGAACCTAAAAATGTCAGTTGTATACTAGTGTGAAGAGGTCCTACATCTACATCACACCACCACTACCTATGTGATTCCTGATATGCTATTGTTGATTCTTTTTTGAAGCCGCGCAACTTTACTGGTACGTCTAGATACGAGTAATAACGAGGACTTCAAATACAAACCAGGCGACCATTTATCTCTATTCCCTGCTAACAAGGAGTCAGTAGTCCAGTCATTACTAGACCGTCTGTGTCAGGCACCTGATCCTGATCAGCCAATCACAGTCGAGGCTTCACGTGAAATGTCAGGTAATATAGAGCGTGACGCGAAGCATTTCGAATGGTTTATCTGGGGTTGGTTCAAATATTGATGTATACCGTGTGCCGTTTGTAAAGCAATCTATACGTATACGTTGTGACTGACTTGTCTTGCTGTCTTGTTCAGGTCCTTTTGGAACGACCAAGAAGTGGGAGAAGCTGGGGCGGTTTCCAGTACCCATAACGCTACGAGAAGCATTCAGTCGACACATCGATATCACAGGCACACCAGCACCACAGATACTCAACTACCTCTCTACGCAGGTGCGTTAGAAATAAGTTACTCTGAACGACGTTACAATATGGCTGTGTAAGGAAATACCAGATATTCGTTGTAGGATAAAGGATAACCATGGTAAATTGAACTATCTGTTTAAATAACAGGCTACTGATCCCGATGAAAAGAAGTTGTTGGAAGAACTAGGAAAGGTATGTGAGTGACCTTAAGAAAAAACAGTTAGTAAAATTTTTTTTTCATTAATTGTTTCATTGCGACTGCAGGGTGACACGAGTTACGAGAACTGGAAGTACGACAAACAAGCCAATATTGTTGAGGTGTTAGAAGAATTCCCGTCACTGAAAGTCAACGCAGAATTGCTCCTTACGCAACTACCATTACTACAACCTGTGAGTACATGTCTATTTAGGCGCCAATTTAATGACATCCATCAGTAATAATCTTTCTTGTGTTTCTCTGACAGCGTTTCTATTCTATCTCTTCATCACAAGACTTGTACCCAGGAGAGGTCCACGTGACAGTAGCTGTAGTTAGGTTTACAAAACGAGGTAAGGTAGCTTTATAACATTAGTAATGTGAGGATGTCAGTACTAAAATTATATCTGCGTTATTCTATTGAAGGTGGTAGAGGCCCAGTTCATCACGGCGTGTGTTCTACGTGGCTAGAGAGTCTAGTACCTAATGACATTGTCCCATGTTTTGTACGACAGTAAGTCAATTAGAAAAGCTATATATTTAGTAAACACTGAGCTTCAAATTCTCCTTAAAACTAAAGTATTATTTATCAGGCATGATGGAGGAATCGCTTTGACGATATTGTCTTATTTCAATATGTTACTACCCGTAATATTCATCGTCAAATCAAATTCTTATTTGATGGTGTTTTTAGTGCGCCATCATTCCACCTCCCACAAGATGACTCAGTACCCCTCATCATGGTCGGACCAGGGACAGGAATCGCTCCGTTTAGAAGTTTCTGGCAGCAGCGTCAATTCGATATGACGAACAAGCCAACACCGCAGGGATCCTGGGGAGATATGTTTTTGTATTTTGGATGTCGAAGCTCAAGACAAGACGATATTTATAGAGATGAGACAGCAAACGCCAAGCATAATAAAGTATTAGCTAACGTCAGAACTGCACTATCACGAGAAGAAGATCAGCCAAAGGTAAGTAGTCACGTGGTAGTCATGACAACACGTGGTAGTCATGACAACACGTGGTAGTCATGACAACACGTGTTAGTCATGACAACACGTGTTAGTCATGACAACACGTGGTAGTCATGACAACACGTGGTAGTCATGACAACACGTGGTAGTCATGACAACACGTGGTAGTCATGACAATATGTGGCGGTATTCATGACAACATGCGGTAGTCATGACAACACGTGGTAGTCATGAAAATATGTAGTAGTCATGACATGACGTATTGTAATCGTATATCTGTGGTTCTAGCAATACGTACAAGACCTCCTGAAGGAAGACGCTTTGGAGGTCATCGATACACTCATCAGTCGTGGTGGTCATTTCTATACATGTGGTGATGTTTCCATGGCAGCAGATGTATGTAGAACATTACAGGTAAGACTGCTGACCACCAATAGAATAGGTAGTTAGGAATAGGTAGGAAGTGAGAAGAGAAGAGCAAATATAGATGGAATATACATTTGTGTGTTTTTCTGGTACACAGACAATGCTGGAGTCGTATGCAGCCATGTCGCAACAGGAATCACAAGACTTCATTGACAAACTAAAGGTCAGTGATAAAGAACGGCGTTCAGTATAACTGTAGAACGTTTGAAGACTCCAATCTAACTTCTTCTTTTCTCATATTGTGGCCGCAGAGCTCTGGTCGATATCATGAAGATATTTTTGGAGTAACATTACGAACACGTGAAGTAACAGATCGCGTTAGAACTGCAGCACGAAAGTAAGCAGCATATTGTAGAATATTCATTACTCTGGAAGTTACAAAAAAGGGCGAAGGAATGGACAGGAAAAAGGAATGGAGTTTGCGTCTATTTTCTTCCTGCTCAATATTTTGTTACATTAATTTAGACACTTTCATACTTCCCCATCATCATCATCATCATTATCAATGTTCCCCATCCACTGTTGCAGCGGATTGGGTGCCGGGATCAAACATGAGCGGGAATCGTGTTTTATCTTGCACTCCCATTTACAGTTGTATTTTAGACAGTCCAGCGATCTCTTCATAGTTTTTCCAAGGGTCTTGCGCATATGGTATATTCCTGACTTTCTTTTTCATATTGCATGTGTTGCATTCGTTATCATAGATACATCTAAGGCCTAGGGCAAACGTCGAACTTTCCGTTTGCCCTAGGCCTAAAGACCTCGTTTAGTGTTAGTTGTTACCAGTCTACCTCTTCTGGGGATTGTAATACCAAGGAATGTTGACTTGCCCCAGTACGCGCTAGCCATGCAAACGAAAGACTTTCAACTAATTTCTTTGCACATGCGCACGAGCTATGATAACCTGAACCTTTATTGTGTATTTCATAAGACCTAAGCGCAAAGCTAGTTCTCTTACATTTTTATAATCACCTTATATCATTAGGGCTTGGGTTTATATTGCTACCGCCAGATCTGTCAAGGTATGTAAATTAAACATGACGAGCCATCGGTGTTCTGATAATCATATAATTTAACTGAGTTAAAGTACTGTTCAGTCTTTAAACTAACCTTTTATAATCTACTCTCATTATTACAAGCTCAATTCAATTAACTCTTACTTTTAGAAGGTTAAATCGTCATCTTTAAAAGGAAGAGATGTCCAAGATTCCTCAGTAAGGTTTCCTTCTCATTCTTACGCATGCTCAACTGTACTTCATTCTTATTCCATTAGAAACTAACTAACTCTAACCGCACAGATTTCTATAAATAAGTCTTGAGAACTACTAGTGTGCGATAGCATTAGTACGGTTGCCTATAAGGGACATGTAGTCGCAAGTTAAACAAGTTGCTACGAATAACGAATTGCTGCATATATTAGACGAGATTGCTTATACTTAACTCTTAATTCTGAATATGAGCAAAAAGGAATTAGAAAAACACTCTTTCTTATAAAAAGATATTGCCAAATATGGGGTTCAAACCCACCAACAGAAATTCAAGAAAAAATCGATTCCACTGTGCCATACCCCCGAAACATCCGCAGAGCCTGAGGCGGCGTATGACTTCGAACCTAACGGCGATTAAATCCTTCTGCCCTTGGGTGTACGAATTACGCAAGAAAATGTTGTAGCCGAGGCATTAGGGGAGCGAAGTTGTTACCAGGATGGGTGACCTGAAACTTATGCATACTAACTTTTTTGGATTTTTTTACCGTAACTTTCAATCGATTACAATTCGTTTTAGTTGTGGAATTGTCGAAAATTAAACTTAGCTAGAACTCAGTGCCAATCGGCAAACTGCTCGCGCATGCTTATCGTCTAACATGCAGCAACTCGTTTCTTATTTTGCATCCAGCAATTCGTCTAACATGCACCAACTCGTTTCTTATTTGCAGCAATTCGTCTAACATGCAGCAACTCGTTTCTTATTTGCAGCAACTCGTCTAACATGCACCAACTCGTTTCTTATTTGCAGCAATTCGTCTAACATGCAGAAGTTCGTTTCTTATTTGTAGCAATTCGTCTAACATGCAGAAGTTCGTTTCTTATTTGCAGCAATTCGTCTAACATGCACCAACTCGTTTCTTATTTGCAGCAACTCGTCTAACATGCAGCAACTCGTTTCTTATTTGTAGCAACTCGTCTAACATGCAGCAACTCGTTTCTTATTTGCAGCAACTCGTCTAGCATGCACCAACTCTATACGTTTCTTATTTGCAGCAACTCGTCTAACATGCACCAACTCGTCATTCTTATTCGCACCAAATTGAATTGTCTCAGTAACTTGCTGCATGTTCCTAATGGACCACCGTACATTAGGACATCAGCCGTCAGTGGTATAACTGACTCTAAGGAAGATATGAATGATTGGTTACAAACTGATTATAAACATTTTGACAGGGAAAAATTCGAAGTAGCGTTTCGTCACCCAAGAGGTATCCTTTAGACCGTGGTCCTACTGTAACGGTACTGATGCGATCTGAGAAGGAAATAAATGAAGAAAATGAAGCTGAAAATATCAAGTAAGTCAAGTTCCCATTCAATTCCCCCTCTCGTTTCACTTACACCATCTTCTCCCCTCCTTTGCTCGTCCTCGCCTGTAGTTATAGGTTACTGGGTACATGGGTGAGGGTAGATAGTAATAATTATCAAAGCAAAGTCTGTAATGACATCAGAGAACAGTATAATTGGCTGACAGTACAACAACGTGACTGATTGATGTAGCATTCTGATTGGTTGGTTGACCAGATTTTGTATTTAATTCTGTGCACAAATGTTCATGTGTATATTATCAACTGCTTGATCTACGACTACCCCACCCCACTCCCCCCATTAAGGGTACTGTACACAGATCTCTAGAATATGACGTCTTTGCTTGTAGATTGGAAGCAAGAAACCAGCGTCGTTCTTCGCTGCCTGATACTGAATGATGCCGGCCCATCAGACAAGACCAGACAGGCTTGAATGTTCAAACAGGCTGGTCAATAGAATATTCAAAAATGTTAAACGAATTAATTTAACGAATACTTAATGAATTGAATTGCTGAAGTATTTAATCATGTATGTCATGAATGGGACGCGTTTAGCAGTGCTCACCCAAACAGATCGTCAATTATTTACTCACAAACCAATGTCTGTCTTTGTCCTATATTGACTGGGTGGGTTGTGAATCGTTAGTATGCTACTGCATGGCTACTACATGGAATATAATGTACTGATAGACTCAGTTGATGTATTGTCATTATCGCCGCATGGGAAATGCTCTATAAAATGAATTAAACAAATCAAATCAAATCTGGAGCATTGAAACTAACACCAAATGGGTACACCTTTATTAAATGTGTAACAGGACGATTTACGTGAAAAAGATACAATAGCTTTACTACATGAACCCTTCGATTTGAGGTGGGATGAGCAAGAACCCCTTTTGGGCTACCTGTGGTGCCTGTACGTGGACCACAGACAGCCCAAGCTACTTTACAAAAAATGTAACGTCGTCTGCTCGTCTGAACAAGAAGTCTAAGGCGCAGATGTAGGGGAAAAATGTTAAAGAGCTTAAAAGATATATATTTTAAAGACCCTAAAAGCAAAATAATTTAGGCATATAGTTCGTATATAAGGTTTGAGATATTGAAGATTCTGCAGATTAAGACGCCTAGACTGTATCGGAGAGTTAGCCAGTATGGCAAAGAAGGTAGCCATTATCGGTGCAGGAATTAGTGGTCTAGGGTCTATCAAGAATTCTGAACCCAAACCGTTTTTCCGGAACCGGTCATCCCTGTCACAATGGCTGTGAAGGGATGGAGTAACTGAAACCTGTCACATTTCGTGTGATCTTCAACATTTTGAGGCAATGGGTACGGAGTGTGCCGATAACTGCTTTTTCGCATTTCTTCTTGACCGATCCAATACTTTCGTTGCGAATTGTCCCACTTATGAGCTCGACTTAAATGAGTGTATAAATTCTTTTGCTGCTTTTCGCAAAGAGGACAGGACCATGTCATCGTGCGTCCTTCGAAGAATGAGGCGAATTCCTATAGGGAGCGCTATTTATGCGAATTCAGTTGGCAAGCGCAGGAATTAGTTTAGTTTAGTGCGTTTACCACCCTAGGAGGACGGCTAGATGCAAATTGATAAGGCAGCCGGTATAGAATCTAGTGTAGAATCTAGTGTAGAATCTAGTGTAGATAGTAGGCAGCCAGTTGTATGATAAATACGATGGTTCTTGCCGTTATCATTTCATTTGAACAAATTATCCTAAGAGAAAACATGTCTGTCTTACTTCGTGATAACTTTGGCTATTTGCATCTTTTGACTAAATGCCCAGAGCACCTCAGAGGAAAGTCTTGCTTGCAACAGCCACTCCCGAACAAGTCCATGTACTCTCTGAGGTCTGCCATAATCTATTGAAAGGAGGCATTCCACTTTCTTACTCTCAGAACAAGAAGCACTAAGACCTCATGCTAAGAACATAAGACCTCATGCTAAGACACGGATGAGAGTGAGACTGAAAGTCAGTCAACAGATGACCAACAAAACGAAGAAGAGCAGGAGGAAGAAAATAGCGTTAATGATGAAGATAATGAGGATGATGATGGCGACGAGGAGGATGATGAGGAAGCGGAGGATGGAGAGGAAGGAGAGAGTATGGACGAGGAATTGGATTATGATGAACAGGAGCAAAACAAGTGTCACGTTTGTCAAGAACCCCGGCAGTTTTCAAAGATTTTTATAGTTCGGTGCCCAACTTGCCATTGGCACGAAGGTCACTACTCAAGGAACATAAACGAGGTTGTCCGGAGTGACATTTGTACGAGCGTGTTCCCTGCGAATCAACAGAACACAAAGAAAACGTGTTACTGCTGTAATGACTGCGATTCGATTCACCGGATGTCGTTAAAATCAAAGAAATTGAAACTCATCGTACCACAACAAGAGAGCCGAAGAAATAGATGAAGAGGAAAACCATGGAATGAACCTTGACTACTTTCCTTTATTAGCCAAGTGGGAAAACTTCTAAGCAGTCGTAACCGTGTTCAAAAGTAATAACTAAACTGTAAACCAATAAAGTTATATATGCAAAATAAAGAAGCTTGAGTGAAAAACACTTGTGTTCAATATTTACTGCATTCAGCGAACCTCGACAATATGTTACACATGATATGATGAACAATAAAGCAAGTTTAACAAATTCACGTCTGATGATAATCATTGTCTGCATGATATTCTACCCAACCAGAGAAACCGCAAACTGCAGAATCGAGGTCATAATTTACTATTCTCACTATAGAATTTGAGCACGAAAAGCCCAAAAAACGAGATTTTTCACAACAACGCTTATTTGCATGATTCTCGGGTTCTCGTGGCATGCATTTTCTCAGCCTGCTTCTTATATAAACGTTCCCGTTCTCTCTGGACTGTCACATATTAGCTCGTTTGCGGGAAACGAAAAGTAAGGGGAAAAAACTCCCTCCCCCCCTCCCCGCAGCGATGGATGACCATAGTCAAATAAAAACTGTTATGGGACGACCGCTCTCGGTACGAGCTCCGGGATCTTCATTCTACTTTCTTCTGTGTGTTTTCTCTGTGTGTTCTTTGTGTGTCGAGCTAATTACATATGAGCTCTATTCATAATAATTCTATGACATGTGTCAGTCTATAACAAGAGAATATTATATTCTCTTGTCTATAATTAATATGATAATATCGTTGAATTATGATTGGCTAATAGAAATGGTAAATTCCTAAGTGCGATATCTTATTATAGAGTAATACCACAGGTAGCCCAAGCTTGGTTTCTGTGGTGTCCTGTTATAAGGAAATGTATGGGGATTCATCAAAAAAGTCAATAAAATCATTGAAACGTGAAATAAAGGGTCGAAATTTTACCCGATCATTGAGAAATAGCACTTCTTTCGCTCTGCGTGGTTATTTTTTTAATTTAGCCCGTTTTAAGATTTTTTTCCCCACCAGGCGCTGGAAAGAAAATTAGAAGACGTACGAGGTTTCAAAGACCCGTGATGGTTCGCTTTTGGGACTCGAGTTTCCAACCTTCTCTTATATTTCTTACTGGTGTTATCTTAGCAAGTCACGTGATATGTGACGTCATACACCCAAAATCGTTGGGGTGACTGACAGGGCAGGTGACTACATCCCTGCCAAGTTTCGTTATCACAAGTTGTATTGCCGCGGAGAAAATGGGACAGGGGCCACCAGAGGTGTGGGGCAACCAGACGTTGGTGGAACGTGCCAAGCTTTCTTGAACAGTTTCACAAAATGGATCGGCGGAACACAGGAAGCCCAAATTACACCGATGTAAATGATCTGTAACTCTGTCACGCGTAACTATCAAGTAAATAAACAAAGCGTATTTTCATAACTTAAACCTGTTAATCGCAAAATATAATCACATATGAAGTAGAAGAGACTTCAAGGGACAACTGGTCTAAGTCTGAGAGAACATTGTGGCTTTTTGATCGAGAAAACGAGGAAAACGTTCCTCAAAACATGACCGCCATTTTGTTTCAGTTACGCAACAGTTCCACACTGAATGAATCGGCGTAACACAGGAAGCCCAAATTATACCGATGTAAATGATCATTAAGTATTTCATTACTTGTCTTATACCTGTTAAATCGCCATAAATAATCACATGAAGTAGAACAGACATTACTAATGGACGACTGATCGCTGCCCTCAGTCCGTGCAGCATCTCCAGCCAGATATTTCCCTGTACGTGTCCCACACGCCGGCCAATAAGTGCTCAATATCAACATTCATATTAGCAAAGCAAAGCCATCTAGACTACAAACACTACTCCTACAATAATATTTCGAAAAATTCTCTGCTAAAAAAGGCTTCCTCGCCTATTACTTCATTCCAACTACATGACAAATTTGTGAGTGTACAAGATCAGTGATTTTATCCAGTTTAATGTACATCAGCAAATATAAAAAAAGTAATCAATGAATTAATGTTTTTTCTTTCGAAAGACAACCCATAAAACAACTACACTATTGGTACTCACTGTGTAGTGGTACTCACTGTGTAGTGGTACTAAACACAAACAAAAAATAATGGAGTTAAGTAGAGTTTATTACTTTCCAAAAAGTAGTAGGCACATGCGCTTTATAAGCGCCTTTTTTTCCCACATCTTATTCCCTTCGTGACTACGGCTTTGTGAGCGAATTCTCATAGTGAAAATATACTACGATTTTGGGCGACCTAGAAAATTTCGAGTATAACTAAAATATTGTCAAACATTTCTCACAAATCGAAATAAATATAATACAATCAAATTTCTCATGATGCATGACGTTTATTCATTATTTGCATATCACAACGACAGTTGCACTGAGGTGAATCCAACTGGCAATCACGCAGATCAAAGGGATGATGGAAAAAAGAACAAACAACATACAATAAATTAGGAATAACAAATCGAGCTGTCACGCAAATTGAATACGATGAGAGAAAAATTTCCCTCCTGCTTTGAATACACCTTTTTTACTTCCTTAACAGAAAATGTACATTCATTTGTGCCAATAGTTGTATCTATAACGTGTCATGTACTTTCATAAACACCACAAGTAACATCATTAACGCGGATCAACTTTCAATAACGATATTTGAATATGCGTGTACATTCATGGGCATCAATGGACAACTAATAGCGCGTATGTACATTCATATGCGCAGAATGCATTTTCTTGTGCACGCAATTAAACTTCAATAACACGAATTGACAAACAGTTGCGTTTATTGACAATCATTTACCTAAAATTGAAAATTCATCAGTGCTATTAGCATAACCATTGACAATCTATAACGCGTTTGGACAATCATGAGCATCAATGTAGCATTCTTTAACGAGGTTCGACAAACATTTACATGATTCAAATAAACATTAAGAGAAAAAAAGCAATTATTAGCGTTTTTCTTTAATAACATAATGTTAGTGAGCAAAATCTCTCTGGCGTTGCAATTAGTGCTCTAGATTACAGTCGTCCTTGTATTGCTTCTCTATTAATACAACGTGGGATATATGTCTGCATAAATCTAAACCATTGCCCACTTTTGGCTACTGTATTGTCCCTATGTTACGCTGCAATGCTTGCAGCAGTGTAGTTGTGTGCGGTAATGCCCTAACGCGATTCCTTGTCGCCTTGCTTCGGCTCTATCGTTTATATGGCGTTGAATGTCTGGACGGCTTATGTTTGCTTTTATCGACGCTTTTAATCCACTTATTGCCTGTTCTATTTCTTGGTGGCATATCGTACAAAAAGTGACTGCTATAGCTAAATGTAGGTCGACTATTGCGTTCAATGGCTTCTTTATATCCTTCAGAAGTTAAGGTTGTTGATTTTTCACAGCACGTAAATCAGCTCTTGTTCTATCTTAATTTTTTGTGAAGAAAGAGACAACTTTTTAAAAGAATGCTGAATAAAGAAAAACAAATACTTCGGCACGAATCTGCCAATAACTTAACTAACGTGTTCGTATATGTGCTTTGTTCATACAGTAATTACTGGAGGTTAATGGAAAGTCACTTCAAGAGACCTCGTTCGCGAAAGCATTAGAGATTCTGAATGACATATCGATTGGAAGTATGGTAGCCTTAAAGGTACAAGCAAAAGATGGATCCAAGGCTGAGATGGAGACGACTTTCTCCGAAACAGGTTCTGCGAATACAGTCTCACGTGCAGCGAGAAAAGCAAGCAACGACAAGTCAAGCAAGTGTGTTATGAGAGAGAAAATTAATGTTTTTACAGACTAAGCTAGACATCAGTTTTCTACGGTGTAATTACTATTTCTTATCGTATGAAAACAAGATAAAGAACGATCAATTAGTTATTAAAATCATCACGCACAAGTTTAGATAATGGTATGCTTTGAATTTACAAGTAAACCTCTTAGCTCCTCCCATTAGCATGTACACCTCAGGCTACGCCCTACACACTCTTTACCCCCTTTGCTTAGGTATTTTAGCACTATTCTTTTAAATCTTATGATATAAATATCCCTCGTAGACCTTTCTATGCATTTACCATATATTCATATATTAACTTTAGTTTAAGCTATGTTTAGTTCTAGGATTTTCCCTCGTATTACTCTTTAATAAGATATCACACTTAGCAATTTACTATTTCCATTAGCCAATCAGGACTCAGCGATAATATCATATTGATTGTAGACTGACACATGTCATGACTTTATTATAAATAGAGCTCATGTAATTAGTTTAGTCAGAAGAAGAAGAAGAGAGTCAGAGAAAGTGGAATAAAGATCCCGTAGCTCGCACCGAGAGCTTTCGTCCCATAACAAATGGAACATCATCACCTGCAGAAGAACACAAACGAACAAATAACCAATGGTCAAGCTATTTCAACCACTACTGTTGATGTGAAAACTACGAATGAACATCCTGAAAATAAGATGGAAAGTAACAAAGCTAGTCCATTAACGTCACCGATCAGGAAATGCCCTTTTACTGGTACCTTGCGTGAAACCTCCAAAACACCGAAGATTATCAAACTTAAAAACTGGGAAACAGGGAAAGAGACAATCGATACACTTCATCAGAAGGCTAAGATTGTAAGTCAAAAGATTGAATGTATTAGTCTTGTTATCATATATTTATCAGATATCACCAAACATTGATAGAATAGTTTTGACTTTTACTATAGCCTGGGCAAACAAGATTCAAAGCCTAATTCAGACTTCAACAAAATAAAGTTTCTAATCCGCAGACTGGCGGCAAACGACCTTTCATCTGACTAGCTAGGATTTGTTCTTAAAATATATTGGCCTCAAGCATCTTATGCCGACTTATACCTACTGCACTTCAAAAATCCTCCCTTTCGATAGCTTTCTTTGTTATACTAAGGCTGCGTTCATTATGTATACCGCAGGGGGGGGAAGGGGGGCAAGAGGAAATTTCAAAAATACTCCAAAATTTAAAGATCCCCCCCCCCCCCACTTAATGTCACAAAAAAATTGTGCCCCCCCCCCCCCCCATTCAACATTCCCACGTGTAAGTCTCTAAGGACGGTTGGCGATAGATCTTTTTGAATGGCTTCTCCCAAACTGTGGAATGGGCTCCCACTGGACATTCGCAACATCTCTTCTCTTGTCAAATTTAAGACAGCCCTAAAGTCGTATTTTTATAAGATGGCATATTTTAATTAGATTATTCTTTATTTGTTTAAACATTTTTATTTTATTCATTCATTTATTTATATATATAAATATTTTTTTTTTTTATATATATATATATATTTATTATTTATATTGAATAAACAATCAAGGGCAGTGCAGGAAGGACGTCCCGTTGGAGCTCCTACAAAGGAGCCATATTTCTTCAATTAAAACATAATGAATCTAAACTAAACTATCCAAGCCGTAATACTTTATTTTGGAGAAGCTGGAAAGATGATAAATAACCAAGATGACCTTATTTCTGCGAATGACAGCCAAACTGAGCGTAAGCGAGGAAGACCTATAAAACCTGTCAATGAGAAGTCAACGATCACGCAAGTGGAACCGAGAAAACGAGGTCGACCTAAAGGATCCAAAAATAAAAACCCAAAGGAAAAGCAAGCTGCAT
The DNA here is from genome assembly GCF_029948245.1 of Actinia tenebrosa. Taxonomy (NCBI): domain Eukaryota; kingdom Metazoa; phylum Cnidaria; class Anthozoa; order Actiniaria; family Actiniidae; genus Actinia; species Actinia tenebrosa. The sequence continues at coordinate 6,949,902 of NW_028292578.1, forward strand.
CAAATAGACTAAATTCTTCAGCAGTTGATATCTCAATTTTACAAGAAAATTCTATAGAATACGAGAACGAAATTAAATATGTATCTAGTCAACCGAATCCATCAACGAATTTGAATATTACAAACATTAATCTTCTCCCAAGAGATAACGCTGAATGGATCGATAAGATCGATAAGAATACATGTACATCTATTTCAATTAGTGATTGTTCTTCTGAAAGCGTGAGTAAGCCTGGTAATCTTCCATTATATACAAACGTTAACAAACCAACTACAATCTGCTGGGGTAAAAATTTAGAAGGCGTGGAAATTAATATTCCTACCATGGCCATACTAGAAGCTTACAACGAAATAACAACTTGGAGGAGAAATGTCTTTTTAGTTCCTTATGGGAGAACTGGTAGAGATTTTATCGATCAAATAACTTTACACATAGATGATTGGAATGCGTGCTCTGACAAACAGCATATTGCCTTAAAAGCTGCCTTTGTTCTGTTGGCCGTGGGTCTCCAAAAGCCAAATAAAAAGTCTAAAGCTAAAGAAAACCAACGCATTCTGGCGAAACGTCTCGCACTCTGGAAGGTCGGTGAGCTCAATCAATTAATTCGCGAGGGGAGGATAATTCAAAGTCGCATGAAGAAACACAAGACCACATGTCCACCTGATCGATCAAAAGTCTTTGCAAAACTTGTGATGGAAGGACAAATTAACTCAGCATTGCGCTTCTTAAATGAATCAACAAACGGAGGCATATTACCACTTACAGATGACGTCATGACTCAACTCAAGGAGAAACATCCTGAACCACAGCCAGCGAAATTGGGATCATTGCTATTCGGCCCAATTGATGATGAGATACCCGAGTCAATTTATAGTGAGATAGACGGTGATATGATCAGACAAGCAGCCCTGAGAACTAAAGGCTCGGGTGGCCCTTCAGGTATTGACGCTAATGGCTTCAGAAGAATTCTTGCCTGTAAGTCATTCAAGCAATCCTCCTCAAAGCTTTGTGAAGCACTAGCCACAATGACAAAGATCCTCTGTACAACATATGTAGATCCCACCACCATAGAGGCATTAGTTGCAAGTCGTTTGATACCGCTTGACAAAGGTGAAGGCAGCGTAAGACCCATTGGAGTTGGAGAGGTAATCAGAAGAATCATTGGAAAGTGCGTAATGAATGTGTCAAAGGATGACGTCATCGAGACCAGTGGCTCTCTCCAATTGTGTGCAGGCCAGAGATCAGGGAATGAAGCTGCAGTTCACGCAATGAATACTATCTTTGCTGCAGATAACACAGATGCCGTACTTCTTATTGATGCATCAAATGCTTTCAACTCACTAAACAGAGCTGCTGCTTTGCACAACATCAGAATCCTTTGCCCTATTATTGCAGTTTATGCCATCAACTCGTACAGACAGTCAGCAAGATTATTCATCACAGGCGGGAAAGAACTCGTGTCAGCTGAGGGAACAACACAAGGTGACCCACTGGCTATGGGTATGTACGCGTTGAGTATGCAGCCTCTTATTACAACATTGCAGGCTTTTTCTGACGCCAAGCAATGCTGGTTCGCTGATGACGCTAGTGGTGTAGGAAAAGCAGCGGATCTTAAAAAATGGTGGGACACTCTTAACCAGTACGGACCAGATCTTGGGTACTTCCCCAACGCAAAGAAGTGCTGGGTTATAGTAAAGCCACCAAAAGAAGAAATCGTCAGAGAAACTTTTAAGGATACACCCATTAATGTAACAGTGGAGGGGCACAAACATCTTGGTGCAGTTCTTGGTTCCAGATCGTTTCTAAACGAGTACGTCACGGAAAAGATTGACAACTGGGTGAACGAGATCACCAAATTAGCAGAATTTGCTCTATCACAGCCACAGGCCTGTTACGCTGCCTACACGTTTGGCTTAAAACATCGCTGGACGTACTTTCTTCGCACACTTCCAGATATCTCAGACCTACTGAAACCTTTAGAAGCTGCCATCTCCGACGTGTTTATACCCGCCATGACACAAAAAGATTGTGATGAAGATGATCGCAAGATTTTATCGCTACCGACACGATATGGAGGTATCGGTATTACTAACCCGTGTATTGACGCAAAGTATGAATTCTCATCGTCAGTCAAAGTAAGTGCCCCACTTGTGGAGAAGATTATCTCCCAGTCTCACGAGTTGCCAGATGAAATTGAAGTGAAAACAGCAAAGCAGAAATGTCACACTGAGAAAGAAAAAGCATCCAAAGATGCGTTTGAAAGCCTGAAGGAAAGTCTACCAAAGATTACAGCCAGATCCTTGGACTTAGCCGCAGAGAAAGGAGCATCAACCTGGTTAACTGTAATTCCTCTTAAGGAAATGGGATTCGACTTGAACAAGAGAGAATTTAGAGACGCTTTACGTCTCCGTTATAATTGGTCTTTCAGAGACATTCCATCAAAGTGTGTATGTGGTGAAGATTTCTCGGTCGATCACGCAATGATATGTAAACGTGGTGGATTCGTAATTCAACGTCACAACGAATTACGCAATCTGGAGGCTGAGCTTCTTAGCACAGTATGCAACGACGTAGAGATTGAGCCCTTGTTACAATCAATCTCAGATGAGAAACTAAGCAAAGGAGCAAACAAAGCTGCAGACGCAAGACTTGACATCCATGCACGAGGTTTCTGGGAGAAGCAACGTTCTGCCTTTTTTGACGTAAGGGTTTGTCACCCAAATGCAGATACGTACAAAGATCTAGATCTACCCAAAATCTACAAGCTACATGAAAATGACAAGAAGCGGAAATACACCGAAAGAGTAAACGAAATCGAACATGGAACATTTACTCCCCTTGTCTTTTGTACAACAGGAGGTATGAGTAAAGAATGCAAAACATATCACAGCAGGCTTGCTGAACTGATAGCCCGAAAGAAAGGTGAAGAGTACCACAAAACAATGGCATGGATTAGGGCCAAGACTTGTTTCTCTCTGTTAAGATCTGCACTTGTATGTCTACGAGGCTCAAGGACTATAAAAAGAACTTATAATGATATAAACAACATAGACTTAGACATTCAGGTTGCTGAAAGCGCCATTTTATAAATTTAGATTTTTAGCTTATTAACGTAGATTTTTAGATAAAGATACATAGTTAGATATTTAATATATATTTCAATTTTCCTTATTAGTCAGTTTTTCATCTTATAATTCCTTCTTCTTTGTAAGTATTATATATTAACATATTCATATTTAAATAATGGACAAATTCTATTCGTTTTTTACAATCTTGAAAAAATGTATAAATATTTAAAATTTATTAATTATTGATTAGAGATTATTGTTATTATTAATTATTGATTAAAGATTATATATCCTTATTTTATTTATATATATATATTTGGCTGGGTTGGGGAAGGGGGGGATATAATTATTTTAACGTTTTTATTCATGTAAATTATTATTATTTAGTTATCTTTTCTTATTAGATTGTAATGCGCATTAGAAAACAGCAATGTTGATTCTTGCGCAATATAAGTTTCAAAAATAAGCATCTCCCCTACCATTACAAAAATAATTTAACATCCCCCCCTGAACACCTGAAACATTTTATGACCCACCCCCCCCCCCCCACCCCCACCCACCCCCACCCACCCCTGCGGTATACATAATGAACGCAGCCTAATTTTCAATATTGTCTTGGTATTCTCAAATGAAGGAGTTTTAACAATTGAATATGACCGGCGGCAAAGGACCGTTAACCTGACTAGCTGGGATTTGTTCTTAAAAGGGCTTTTAGCACGAAAATCATCCAAATTTTAAGGTATCAGGGTACCCCTAGCGACCATTGTGCATTCAACTCTTAATAGCACAAAACCTTTTAATCGAAACCTCAACAAAGTATACATTTTGTGAAAGCTGAATAAATGTAGAAACTGCTCCTTTTTTCGTTTTCGTAAAATAAATTTATCCTTTTAAGTTAGAGCGAATCATTCAAATTTTCACCGTGGCATCTTCGCGGAGTTTGACGACAGCCGGTAATGATCGGAAATCAATGCTTAGTACCTTTCCGAGATCACAAGACATCACTTGTCAAAAGAGTGTCTCCGATTTTTGATTAGTTGCCCCGTTGCTTTTTTATACGCTCCTAAAGTTATGACGCTGCTATATCAGCTGTATCCGAGCCAAAATTCACGATAACTTTGGAAATAAGCAAAAAATCAAAAATCGGAGATACGTACACTTTTGAAGAACAACTATCCAACATAATGTCCTCAAAACTATTATTACTATTATTACTGGATTAACCCTTAAATATCTAATAATCACTGGTTAAAGTTTTTTCCTGATGTTCGGATGGGAAGTATTATATCTTAACGAATTTTTATAGGAATCTGTGACGTAATACACTCAACACTAAGCATCGCTCCATACATTTTTTTGTATTTTGTAATCAAAATATCCGCTACTTTTATACTCAGCATTGAATAAGAAAATATCAGAAAATGACTCTAATCACAAGTTATATACTATAAGTCCCTCAGCGGACCTTTGGGCTTAATAGAAAAAGAGTAAAACATGAAGATGCTTAGTGTTGAGTGTATGACGTCACAGACACCTATCAAAATTCGTAAAAATATAATACTTCCCATTGGAATATAATGAAAAAAATTCAACCAGTTTTTGTTAAACCCTTAAAGATTATTCCATTTAAGTTTCAGCCAAATTAAATTTCGGAAGGTTTTCGTGCTAGTGCTATATTGGCCTCAAGCATCTTATGCCAACTTATACCTACTGCACTTCAAAAATCCTCCCTTTCGCTAGCTTTCTTTGTTATGCAAATTTTCACTATTGTCTTGGTATTCTCAAAGGAGTTTTTACATTTGAATATGAAAAGAGAATTCAGACTGTTTAGCCATATCATAGCCAGTTTTCTACGAATCTTCCCCAAACTTGGCAATTTAATGTCTTTTGTGAAAAAAAGGAACCTTAGAGCCTTGGTTGCCATGCATCTTAGATTTGCAAACAAGCCTTTTGAAAACGTACCGAAACATCTTTAAAAGTCATGAAAATGCATATTAAAAAATATTCATATTTACAATGCCTATATGAATCTAATTAGATATCTTGGAAATTATTTTAAGTTTAATTTTTAGAATGTTTTCTATTTTTTTTCCAAAAATTAAAAATATTCTAAAAATTAAACTTAATATAATTTCCAAGATATCCAATTAGATCCATATAGGGATTGCAAATATGAAAATGAATATGGATTTTCAGGACTTTTGAAGTAGTTTCAATACGATTACAAACGGCTTGTTTTAAAAAATCCAAGATGGCGGCCTTGTGTGGTGACGTGACCTGGTTTCCATGGTAACATATAATTTTGGGAAAGATTCATTTTAAACTGTCAAAGATATGAATAAATAACTGATTTTCCATCATTTCCTCAAAAGAGCCATGCCTTAATGGTGCTCTGGAAGAGGATTGTGGTAGTTTAGGCATGAAAGATTATCAGGGTTAGAGTCTATTTCGATTAACTACATTCAAGCATGAAGTCGTGACTTACAGAAATGTAACTGACTATCGAGCCCTGGTGATTGATTCTGACTGTTCTTCTTGTACATTTATTCCTTTAGCCATTAAACTGCACCCCAGCAAGATGTGAAGGATCTTTAATGAGGCCGTATGGAGGAGAAGTGGCACCCCCAAGGGCTTATGGGATACCTAGACCTAAAGAGGAAGTGGCGATACACGCTGAGGACTTTATAGAACAGTATTACACTTCAATGAAAATGTAAGTCAAACACTAGCTAACTAATAGCATTTGTTTATACAAGGGTAGCGTTCGTGCTCGTCTTTCAACTGCAGTGCGAACTAAGATCGATCACAGATCTCTGTTACATATGTCAACAGAAATGCTTGTTGGTTTTTTCCTGTACTTTGGGAGTTTTTCTTCGGGTATTACGCTTTTTCTCCACCCTGTAAAAATTATCAGTGTATAAGAATTCATCAAAATTCAACATTCTTACAAACCCATGTCACCATTTTGACACAAACCCATCATAATATATGAATCTTGTTGTAGGGGTGATAGTCCAGCGCATGCGACAAGACTCGCCGAGGTTCTGAAGGAGATAGAGGAGACTGGTACCTATGATCTGACTGAGAAGGAACTCTTGTTCGGTGCGCGCATGGCATGGAGGAATGCCCCAAGATGCATTATGAGAATACAATGGAACAGACTACACGTGGGTATTAGTGGCATTGAATAAACACACACTATAACACGCACTACTGCGTAGGGAGATTATGATAGTAAAATATGATGCCCAAACGAATGAGGCTGGAATGATGAGGTGTAAGGGAAAGGTTTAAGCCGACTGATCTTGCCACATTTTCCGATGACAGTCGTTCCCTACAAATTCTAATACCAACCCCTTTTCCAGGAATTTTCAGGTCTATCCTAGATCGACAGGGTCAACGTAGTAATCAATGTATTACTGATGATAATATTATATTTGTATTGTTAGCTATTTGATGCCCGTGATGTCTTCACTAGTCGAGGGATGTTTGATGCCATAATTAAACACATCAAATATGGTACCAATAAGGGTAACATTAGGTATGACTTGTGTTATGTAAAACGCTAAAATACCTTTTATGGCATCAATTCCATTATTATTATAATCTTCATTTATACTTTTCGTAGGTCTACTATCACTGTGTTTCCTCAACGTAAGGAACCCAAGAAAGATTTCCGTGTGTGGAACGGTCAGTTGATAACATACGCTGGTTATCGTCAACAAGATGGCTCCATCATCGGCGACCCAGCTAACGCAGAATTGACTGAAGTACGTGTATTATATCAATTATAATAAACACACATATGTGTACATTAACATCATTTCTCACTTCAGATATGTATTTCTATGGGATGGGAGCCAAAAGGTGGTCAATTTGATGTTCTACCTCTTGTCTTACAAGCTGGAGGAGAAGAACCTGAAATGTTTGAGATTCCACCTGAACTGGTTTTAGAAGTAAAACTCAAGCATCCAAAGTATGTGCAACAAAATAGATTTATTATTAATAAATTGTTATCGCAGCAATGGGCAGTTCGAGGAGATAAATGTTAGAACAGATTAATTGGGTTTGACTTTGAAGACCTTGCGTGCATTGAAGACACTCGGTGCTTGTCTGAATAAACAATCAATCGGCCCAAAGAATCATCAATGTCTGGAGGAGCAGTGATCTGATGCTCACCTCAATCTCACAAGCCGAGTCTTCATATTTACTTGACATATATTCAGTACTTTTTTTAATCGTTCTGTTATAGGTACCCATGGTTTGAAGAGATGGGTCTAAAGTGGTATGTTCTGCCTGCCATCTCGTCTATTAGTCTTGATGTTGGTGGCTTAGAGTTTCCAGCTTGTCCTTTCAATGGCTGGTGAGTACTTTCCTATTTTTCTTTCAACACGGAGGATTGTCTTCTATTTTCATGCATTTCTTCTTTATTCGTTTAGGTACATGGAAACAGAGATTGCAGCACGTGATTTAGGTGATCCATCTCGTTACAACTTACTTGAGGTAGGTGTACATCTCGCTTTCAAAGATATGATTTCTATTAATAGCCTTGATCTCATTTAGCCTGAGGTCCCTTCATTATAGCACAAGCAAATGGAGTTTTGTCCAATCATATTTCAGCCTGTAGCCAAGAAGATGGGTCTAGACACAAAAAGTAATGCTTCACTGTGGAAGGACTTGGCTTGTATTGAGATGAATGTTGCTGTACTGCATAGCTTCCAGGTATTCTGTTCAGTACAACATATTAATATCCAGTAATATCACACATTTAATAAACCTGTTTTTATTGGTTGTATATTAAAGGAGGCGAATGTAACCATCACTGACCACCACTCGGCATCAGAATCCTTCATGAAACACTTCGAGAATGAGGTACGTCTCTTGTCATGCACTTGTCGCCTCATTACGTCACGTCATAACGCGTGGTCGAGCACAAAAGTTAACTATCACGCAGCCTCAGTAGCCTGAGCTCTCCTCCAGTGCCTTAGCACTATCACTTGTCTTCGACTTTTTGAAGCCATGTAATAAAGGAAGTCAATGCGATGCGAATAGCTACAAACTCCTGTAACCCGCGATAAGGATTTGTCACTGAGCCATAACTGAGTTGTCAATATATCTTACCTTGCTTATCCCAATGGACTATTGCATAGAAATACTATAATTTTTTGTGACCTAGAACAAGCTTCGTGGTGGCTGCCCTGGTGATTGGGTGTGGATCGTTCCTCCTGTGTCAGGCTCGTCTACTCCTGTCTTCCATCAGGTCATCACATTAGTTCTTTTCGTTCTATTCATGTTTTAGTTTACTTGTCAAATAACGGTCTGTCTGTAGCTAAACATTGTTACTTTTCTTTACAGGAATTGCTCAATTACTCTCTCAAACCGAGCTACGAATATCAGGTAATCGATTAATGACAAGGTATTTCTTGTCTCTAATGGTAGTTTATCAGTTAATAAGTGCTTTGTTGTGTGTGTGTCTCGTAGGACGATCCCTGGAAGCATTATCGCATCAAGAGAAAAGAATCTGATTTGCCCATGAAGAAAATAGCTTTCAAAGAAGTAGCAAAGTAATTCAATTATTTCCTTCATTTTATCCTCATTTGGGGGTTGAATAGTCTTCTTGAGATATTATTCATTGCTTTCAGGGCCGTTAAATTTTCAGCCAAACTAATGGGTAACGCCATGGCCAAAAGAACCAAAGCCATTATTCTGTACGCTACTGAAACTGGCAAATCTGAGAACTACGCCAAGATGCTCAGTGAGATGTTTCTACATGCGTTTGATCCAAAGGTATGTAATACTACAATTAAGTAGTGTTTATAATCTATAAGTAAGAAAGTAAAGAACGTTCTCAAAAAAGGAAATGATATTTTGAAGGTGATGTGCATGAATGACTATCCTCATCCTGAGCTGGAAAACGAACAACTGGTTTTAATCGTAACGAGCACGTTTGGGAATGGTGATCCGCCAGAGAATGGAGAAGTACGTGACCCTTCACATCAACTACCAATTGCACAGCGCGGAGGAAAATTGCTCATTCATTCACAATGCGCGGATGCGTGCCAACTTAACCATCATCATCCCCATCACGGCACGGCACGGTACCATCACGATCACGGTACGACACGGTACCATCACAACCATGACACTGTCCATCACTATCACGATCACGGCACGACACGGTACCATCACAACCACGACACTGTACCATCACTATCACTATCACGGCACGACACGGTACCTTCACGATCACGGTATGACACGGTACCATCACAACCATGACACTGTACCATCACTATCACGATCACAGCACGACACGGTACCATCACAACCACGGCACTGTACCATCACGATCACCGTATGACACGGCACCATCACGATCACGGCATGACACGGTACCATCACAACCACTGCACTGTACCATCACGATCCCGATCAAGGCACGTCTGTGTCTTCTTTTTCACAGTCATACGAAATCTGCTCTGTAAAGACCTATAGTCTTCGTTTAATGAATGAAGCATTAATGATGATACAGTAATGACTCTACTAACGCTTGGACCTTTGATTTCAGTCATTTGCTCGGTACCTTTATGAATTACGTCATCCTACCAACGAGTAAGTAAAACAGTATCAAATACTTCAAGGAATAGCTAGAGAGAGAGGACAAGCCAGAGAGAGAGAACATTTTATTTTGACCTAATAATGCAAATCCCACTTCTTTGTTCAATTTGCTCAGAAAAACAGAAAACAACAAAATGGCCGCGCAGATCAGCAGTCTTCTCATCCAGAAAGAAAAGGAAAAAGGCTTGAATATGAAGGACGATGAACTACGTTTAGCTAGTCTGAGGTATACTGACTGAAATAAACCAATAAACCTTCAATACTATTAAATATTTAATTATATATTATTTATTAATATTTGGGTCCACGTGACAGGTATTCTGTTTTTGGCCTTGGGTCACGTGCTTATCCCAACTTTTGTGCGTTCGCAAAGTCTGTTGATAAAATCATTCAAGAGCTTGGCGGAGAGCAGGTTTACAAGATGGGTGAAGGAGATGAGTTATGTGGACAGGAAGAGGCGTTCAAGACTTGGGCAAAGAATGTATTTAAGGTAAAGTAAGACTTCAGCATATATAGATCTAGCTGGTTAGTAATCATCTATTTTGAACATGCGTACAATGATTGTTGACAGGCTGCATGTGAAACATTCTGTGTTGGTAAAGACGTGAATATTGAAGAAGCTGATGCGTCCCTGAACACTTTATCCAGGGGTTGGTCACCTGATAAGTACAGATTTACTAAAAGCAAGGAGAAGCTACAAGACGTTTGCACTAGTAAGTAGAAGCAATTCCCCTGGGCTTCCTGTGGTATATGTGGACGAGTTGATTAATAACAAGGTCAAGGACAAGAAACTCCCTTTTTGGTCCCTTCTTTTTCCGCATTTAGCTCAAGCGTAATCCTCTCTAGACAATATAACACAGGAAACCCAGTTTTCTAAACGTATTTGATTGCTTGGTAACCAGGAAGTGCTGCTGGTATATTAATCAAAAGCTTTCGGAAACTTGTCAAGTCCAATTCTAATGATCACACATGTCGGATCACATTTTAAAAACCATGGGCCGGTCTTCGGCAAACCGCTCGAGAATCCTCAATGCTGATTGGTGAATATTGAAAAATCGGACATCTTGACACATCATGACGTGTTATAAAAGAACTCTCCACTCCTCCCCTCTGGGGTCATGCATTGTTGTACGATGTATCACTGGCTTTCATGTACTAAAACCATTTTTATCTTTTCTTGGCAGATCTTTCCGTGTCTCACAACAAGACAATCATACCAACCAAAATCATGTCAGTCAAAAATCTACAATCACCAGATTCAAGGTGTGAAGGATAGGCTTTAACAATAGGCTTAGTTTTAAGGGGTGAAAACGGATCTACTGTGTGGGTTTGTTGGAACCTAAAAATGTCAGTTGTATACAAGTGTGAAGAGGTCCTACATCTACATCACACCACCACTACCTATGTGATTCCTGATATGCTATTGTTGATTCTTTTTTGAAGCCGCGCAACTTTACTGGTACGTCTAGATACGAGTAATAACGAGGACTTCAAATACAAACCAGGCGACCATCTGTCTCTATTCCCTGCTAACAAGGAGTCAGTAGTCCAGTCATTACTAGACCGTCTGTGTCAGGCACCTGATCCTGATCAGCCAATCACAGTCGAGGCTTCACGTGAAATGTCAGGTAATATAGACGTGACGTGACGTGAAGGTACCATCTCCAAGCATTTCCAATGGCCGTGTGCCGTTTTTAAATCAATCTATACGTATACGTATACCTGAACATGAGCTGTGAACTAACTTGTCTTGCTGTCTTGTTCAGGTCCTTTTGGAACGACCAAGAAGTGGGAGAAGCTGGGGCGGTTTCCAGTACCCATAACGCTACGAGAAGCATTCAGTCGACACATCGATATCACAGGCACACCAGCACCACAGATACTCAACTACCTCTCTACACAGGTGCGTTAGAAATAAGTTACTCTGACCGACGTTACAATATGGCTGTGTAAGGAACTACCAGATATTAGTTCTAGGATAAAGGATAACCATGGTAAATTGAACTATCTGTTTAAATAACAGGCTACTGATCCCGATGAAAAGAAGTTGTTGGAAGAACTAGGAAAGGTATGTGAGTGACCTTAAGAAAAAACAGTTAGTAAAAGTTTTTTTTTCATTAATTGTTTCATTGCGACTGCAGGGTGACACGAGTTACGAGAACTGGAAGTACGACAAACAAGCCAATATTGTTGAGGTGCTAGAAGAATTCCCGTCACTGAAGGTCAACGCAGAATTGCTCCTTACGCAACTACCATTACTACAACCTGTGAGTACATGTCTATTTAGGCGCCAATTTAATGACATCTATCAGTGATAATCTTTCTTGTGTTTCTCTGACAGCGTTTCTATTCTATCTCTTCATCACAAGACTTGTACCCAGGAGAGATCCACGTGACAGTAGCTGTAGTTAGGTTTACAAAACGAGGTAAGATAGCTTTATAACATTAGTAATGTGATGATGTCAGTACCAAAATTACATGTGCGTTATTCTATTGAAGGTGGTAGAGGCCCAGTTCATCACGGCGTGTGTTCTACGTGGCTAGAGAGTCTAGTACCTAATGACATTGTCCCATGTTTTGTACGACAGTAAGTCAATTAGAAAAGCTATATATTTAGTAAACACTGAGCTTCAAATTCTTCTTAAAACTAAAGTATCATTTATCAGACATGATGAAGTAATCGCTTTTACGATACTGTCTTATTACAATATGTTACTATCCGTAAAAATGGTAAATCTTCGAGTTGATTTTTCATGGCTTGGCTGACGTCACTTCCGTCCGTCCGTCCGTACATACCTACGTACGTCCGTGTACACGACACAGGAATCCCGTTTGATGTCAAAGCAAAACTTCTCACCAATTCGGCTCTAAAATGCAAGAAAAAATCGCTTTAGGTCAAGTTATAGACCAAAAACAATTTGAAAAAAACCTTCATGTAGTCAAAGAGGGATCAAGAAGTGCTCTTCAAGAATTCAGGTGTGTGTTTTTTAGTGATACAATCGTATATATATATGTTTTTTGACAAGCATTTTTCTCGACGAATCGACAAATCAAAAACTTTCTCTCAAAACTTTTTAAATTTCTATGGATAAGCTATCGATATTAATTACTTCATTTTAATGCTGGAGGAAATATAACATGAAGAGCATATTACAACAAATATTTGTCCTTTATTTAGCTTTGTAAATCTTTAACAATTCGGTTGTTTTTAACCAACTATCGTATGTTTTTCGTTCAAGAAAAATGCAGTTTTGTTCGCCTCCTATCGCGGGGTCCCATCGGCGAAACAAAGAAGACTTTCATTCAATAATTTCATATCTTTCCACAGATAATTTGTTTAATCATTGAATGAAATATAAATTTACACCAAATATTCAACTGTTTATTAAGCTGTTAGAGCAAGTATGATTATAAAAATGAGCTTAAATTTGTGTTGTTGAGATATGTTATTGTATAAAGACCTAGACTTTCACTTTAAAAAGCTAAAAAATATCCATAAAACATTTACAAACGCCAATTTACTGACAAGAAATTCGTCATTTTGTATTTTGCATTGCCTTTTGCATTATTTTCTATTTTGTCTCAGTTGTTCTTGTCAAGTTTAACTGAATGTAAACTTCGTCTCGTTCTGTAAAAGACGTAATTAAAGTAAGCTTATTTTCTGCTCACCTTAACCAGTTTTCAAGTCTGTTTTTTAGTCTTGATTTGTCCTAAATCTCCAGATTTTCGATTTCAATGAAAGACATCCGAGGTAAACTTCACTAAACTTGATATTGTATTGGATTATCTGTAGTTATGTTTCGTTGTTTTTAAGTAAAAGAGATTCAAAGCCTAAAACTCTACAAAATTCCTAAGTGGGAGAGTATACTCGCGCAAAAAAACAAAAACAAAAACAAAAACAAAAAAAAAACAACAACAAAAAACAACAAACAAACAAACAAACAAAAAAACAAAAACAAAAAACAAAGAAAAAAAAAACAACAACAACAAAGTACTGCATTTCGATTCGATTTCACTGCATGGTTTTTATTATGGGAAAAATTATCTTCATCTCGAATAAAAAATAATTGAAGATTTTTCCCCCGGTCTTATTTTTTCCTTTCAGGTCCCGTCCACACGTATCCGGAAATTTTTGTATCCGCAAATTTTTTTTTGTGGATGCGAAAATGTTCGCGTCCACAAGCAGCGTATTCGAATCGTTTTCGAATCGTTTTCACTGTCCACACATGTCCGGAAATGTCTTGATCCGCCCTGATGCACGCTAGTGCCTAGTCCCTTTGACGGATAGTATTTTTTCTTATTGAGCATGCGCAAGATCGTGTTTACGTCATCGTATTCGAAAGTTTGCGGATACGACTGTCCACACGTATCCGTATTCGGAGCGTATTCGAAAATTTCCACTCTGGAGACCGTTTTTGAAAATTTCCGGATACGGATACAAATATTTCCGGACACGTGTGGATGCACCCCGTATCCGCAAAAAAAATTTGCGGATAAAAGAATTCCGGATACGTGTGGACGGGGCCTCAGTTTCATTCGAATTGCTCTGCCTTTGACATCCGTATCGGGAGCTCCGCTTTTAGGCAGTGCCTAAATATATATATTATTCATCGTCAAATCAAATTCTTATTTGATGGTGTTTTTAGTGCGCCATCATTCCACCTCCCACAAGATGACTCAGTACCCCTCATCATGGTCGGACCAGGGACAGGAATCGCTCCGTTTAGAAGTTTCTGGCAGCAGCGTCAATTCGATATGACGAACAAGCCAACACCGCAGGGGTCCTGGGGAGATATGTTTTTGTATTTTGGATGTCGAAGCTCAAGACAAGACGATATTTATAGAGATGAGACAGCAAACGCCAAGCATAATAAAGTATTAGCTAACGTCAGAACTGCACTATCACGAGAAGAAGATCAGCCAAAGGTAAGTAGTCATGTGGTAGTCATGACAACACGTGGTAGTCATGACAATATGTGGCGGTATTCATGACAGCATGCGGTAGTCATGACAACACGTGGTAGTCATGAAAATATGTAGTAGTCATGACATGACGTATTGTAATCGTATATTTGTGGTTCTAGCAATACGTACAAGACCTCCTGAAGGAAGACGCTTTGGAGGTCATCGATACACTCATCAGTCGTCGTGGTCATTTCTATACATGTGGTGATGTTTCCATGGCAGCAGATGTATGTAGAACATTACAGGTAAGACTGCTGACCACCAATAGAATAGGTAATTAGGAATAGGTAGGAAGTGAGAAGAGAAGAGCAAATATAGATGGAATATTCATTTGTGTGTTTTTCTGGTACACAGACAATGCTGGAGTCGTATGCAGCCATGTCGCAACAGGAATCACAAGACTTCATTGACAAACTAAAGGTCAGTGATAAAGAACGGCGTTCAGTATAACTGAACGTTTGAAGACTCCAATCTAACTTCTTCTTTTCTTATATTGTGGCCGCAGAGCTCTGGTCGATATCATGAAGATATTTTTGGAGTAACATTACGAACACGTGAAGTAACAGATCGCGTTAGAACTGCAGCACGAAAGTAAGCAGCATATTGTAGAATATTCATTACTCTGGAAGATGAGAGAAGAATGTAAACGATAAACGAGAAAATGAGGCTAGATGTTACAAAAAAGGGCGAAGGAATGGACAGGAAAAAGGAATGGCGTTTGTGTCAATTTTTTTCCTGCTCAATATTTTGTTACATTAACTTAGACACATTCATACTTCCCCATCATCATCATCATCATTATCATCATCATCACCATCATCATCACCATCATCATCATCATCATCATCATCACCATCATCGCCATCATCATCATCATCACCATCATCACCATCATCATCATCATCATCATCATCATCATCATCATCATCATCATCATCATTATCATCATCATCATCATCAATGTTCCCCATCCACTGTTGCAGCAGGTTGGGTGCCGGGATCAAACATGAGCGGGAATCGTGTTTTATCTTGCACTCCCATTTACAGTTGTATTTTAGACAGTCCAGTGATCTCTTCATAGTTTTTCCAAGGGTCTTGCGCACATGGTATATTCCTGACTTTCTTTTTCATATTGCATGTGTTGTATTCGTTATCATAAATACATCTAAGGCCTAGGGCAAACGTCGAACTTTCCATGCACCGAACTCATTAAAAACAATGGATATCAGGTGATAATGATCGAGGCGGCATTCTTAGATGTAATTAAGTTAGGTGCATGGAAAGTTCGACGTTTGCCCTTGGCCTAAAGACCTCGTTTTAGTGTTAGTTGTTACCAGTCTACCTCTTCTGGGGATTGTAATACCAAGGTTGACTTTCGCGCTAGCCATGCAAATGAAAGACTTTCAACTAATCTCTTTGCACATGCGCACGAGCTATGATAACCTGAACCTTTATTGTGTATTTCATAAGACCTAAGCGCAAAGCTAGTTCTCTTACATTTTTATAATCACCTTATATCATTAGGGCTTGGGTTTATATTGCTACCGCCAGATCTGTCAAGGTATGTAAATTAAACATGAAGAGCCATCGGTGTTCTGATAAATAGTCATATAATTTAACTGAGTTAAAACACTATTCAGTCTTTAAAGTAACCTTTTATAATCTACTCTCATTTTTACAAGCTCAATTCAATTAACTCTTACTTTTAAAAGGTTAGCTCGTCATCTTTAAAGGGAAGAGATGTCCAAGATTCCTCAGTAAGGTTTCCTTCTCATTCTTACGCATGCTCAACTGTACTTCATTCTTATTCCATTAGAAACTGGACTAACTCTAACCGCACAGATTTCTATAAATAAGTCTTGAGAACTAGTAGTGTATACGATAGCATTAGTACAGTTGCCAATAAGGGACATGTAGCGGCAAGTTAAACAAGTTGCTGCACGTTAGACGAAATTGCTTATACTTAACTCTTAATCCGTCTGAATATGAGCAAAAAGGAATTAGATAAACACTCTTTCTCAAAAAAGATATTGCCAAATATGGGGTTCAAACCCACCAACAGAAATTCAAGAAAAAATCGATTCCACTGTGCCATACCCCCGAGACATCCGCAGAGCCTGAGGCGTCGTATGGACTTCGGACCTAACGGCGATTAAATCCTTCTGCCCTTGGGTGTACGAATTACGCAAGAAAATGTTGTATAGCTGAGGCATCAGGGGAGAGACTAGCGGACTCCCGGACCATATGGGCTAATCTCTTGCAATTTGCCACGCACGTAATCAGTTGAATAATTCAGTGATGTTAAAAAGTCTATCTGCTTTATTGTTTTCACGACTATTGTTATAGTAATTCACCTGGAACCGCGGCCAGTGGAAATTATTTTGGGCTTCAATGACACTTAGTCAGACCGGTTGAGCGAAGATTGTACCAGGATGTGTGACCTGAAACCTGAAACTTAGCTAAAACTCAGTGCCAATCGGTAAACTGCTCACGCATGCTTATCGTCTAACATGCAGCAGCTCGTCTCTTATTGTGCATGCAGCAACTCGTCTAACATGCAGCAACTCGTTTATTATTTGCAGCAATTCGTCTAACATGCAGCAACTCGTTCTTATTTGCAGCAACTCGTCTAACATGCAGCAACTCGTTTCTTATTTGCAGCAACTCGTCTAACATGCACCAGCTCGTCATTCTTATTCGCACCAAATTGTCTCAGACTCTTGCTGCATGTTCCTTATGGACCACCGTACATTAGTATATCAGCCGTCAGTGGTATAAGTGACTCTAAGAAAAACCGATATGAATGAATGGTTACAAACTGATTATAAACATTTTGACAGGGAAAAATTCGAAGTAGCGTTTCGTCACCCAAGAGGTATCCTTTAGACCGTGGTCCTACTGTAACGGTACTGATGCGATCTGAGAAGGAAATAAATGAAGAAAATGAAGCTGAAAATATCAAGTAAGTCAAGTTCCCATTCAATTCCCCCTCTCGTTTCACTTACACCATCTTCTCCCCTCCTTTGCTCGTCCTCGCCTGTAGTCATAGGTTACTGGGTACATGGGTGAGAGTAGATAGTAATAATTATCAAAGCAAAGCCTGTAATGACATCAGAGAACAGTATAATTGGCTGACAGTACAACAACGTGACTGATTGATGTAGCATTCTGATTGGTTGGTTGACCAGATTTTGTATTTAATTCTGTGCACAAATGTTCATGTGTATATTATCAACTGCTTGATCTACGACTACCCCACCCCACTCCCCCCATTAAGGGTACTGTACACAGATCTCTAGAATATGACGTCTTTGCTTGTAGATTGGAAGCAAGAAACCAGCGTCGTTCTTCGCTGCCTGATACTGAATGATTCCAGTCCATCAGACAAGACCAGACAGGCTTGAATGTTCAAACAGGCTGGTCAATAGAATATTCAAAAATGTTAAACGAATTATGTTAGAAACATAGAATCGAGGCTCCTCTGTCTTTGTTTATTTGCATATTCATTCTGATTTGCCACACGATATTTACTCAATTACGTCACAAGCTATGCCACGTGTAATACCGACAAGAAATGTTAGCTTCGTTTCCAGTTTTAGTTTAGTTAGTCAGATCGTCCACGATAGAGTCGTATATTTAGAAGCTGTTTGAAGAAGTAGATGAAGTTACCCCCTGGCCCTTTAGAGTGCAAGCGAGAAAAAATGTGTGAGTACAGTAATTAGCTTTACACCTTGTCTAAGCCTTAGTCTCGGCCATAATAGCCTTTTAGTTACTTGATAAGACCCGTCCATGGTTTAGATTGTGTTTAAGCACATGCACGGCAACGCCCTGAGAATTCTATTGCTTAGTAAGCATTCAATTTACAAAGCCAGGCCTATATCCGTATTTATACATTTAAATCTGTGCCTTTAAGTCTAAAGACTTTATTGATCTTATTATCGCTAGTATATTTTCACGTCGATTGCAGTGGCACGCCCTAAGGTATAACCAAAATCGCATCATTTATATTAGTATTCATGAGATTTTATAGTAGTTATTTGATTGCTATGTTATCATAAAAACTATTAGTATCGTTTTACTTGTACCTTTAGTTTCTTAATTTTTTAGAGTTTTTCATACCAAAACTATGATCGGAACGCATGTTATTCCTTATGCGTGATTCTATTATCTTGTAATCCTATATCATTTAGTAATTAGTTCATTAATTGTATTGTTTTCAGTTTAAGTTTGATTATCGTCAATTAAAATCACCGTCAATCGCAGCCGATTTTCCGCGGTTCCTGACCTTATTAAATCAGTAAAGCTCCCCCGCACACTGAGCTTGCCGCGACAAGTTGTTTAACTCGCTCTTCAACATTCGCCGTAAGCATAGCGCAACAAATTGATTTAACGAATACTTAATGAATTGAATTGCTTAAGTATTTAATCATGTATGTCATGAATGGGACGAGTTTAGCAGTGCTCATCCAAACAGAACGTCAATTATTTACTCACAAACCAATGTCTGTTTTTGTCCTATATTGACTGGGTGGGTTGTGAATCGTTAGTATGCTACTGCATGGCTACTACATGGAATATAATGTACTGATAGACTCAGTTGATGTATTGTCATTATCGCCGCATGGGAAATGCTCCATAAAATGAATTAAACAAATCAAATCAAATCTGGAGCATTGAAACTAACACCAAATGGGTACACCTTTATTAAATGTGTAACAGGACGATTTACGTGAAAAAGATACAATAGCTTTACTACATGAACCCTTCGATTTGAGGTGGGATGAGCAAGAACCCCTTTTGGGCTACCTGTGGTGCCTGTACGTGGACCACAGACAGCCCAAGCTACTTTACAAAAAATGTAACGTCGTCTGCTCGTCTGAACAAGAAGTCTAAGGCGCAGATGTAGGGAAAAAATGTTAAAGAGCTTAAAAGATATATCTTAAAGACCCTAAGAGCAAAATAATTTAGGCATATAGTTCGTATATAAGGTTTGAGATATTGAAGATTCTACAGATTAAGACGCCTAGACTGTATCGGAGAGTTGGCCAGTATGGCAAAGAAGGTAGCCATTATCGGTGCAGGAATTAGTGGTCTAGGGTCTATCAAGAATGCCCTTGATGCTGGTTTAGAACCAACGGCTTACGAGCGGGATTCTTGGATTGGTGGAATATGGCGCTTCACAGAAGATGATCGATCTACCGTCCAAAAATCGACTATCTTGAACACCAGCAAGCATTTCTCTTGCTTCAGTGATTTCCCAATTCCTAAAGATATGCCGAATTATCTGCCTGCAGATCTCTACCAGCGTTATCTGGAAAATTATGCAGAAAAGTTCGATCTAACAAAGAGGATACGATTCAATCACCGCATAGAGAAGATAAAGAAGAGCGAAGATTATGAGGATACTGGAAGATGGGAAGTACATTATGTAGATGAACGGGCGGAAAACAAAGAAGTAGTTGCTGTAGTGTATGACTTTGTTATGGTGTGTAGTGGTGTTTATTCACAGCCATACATACCTGATATACCAAGTATCAAAGAGTTCACCGGGGAAATCATTCACAGCAAGAAGTACAAGACGTTTAAAGGATTTGAAGGAAAGCGTGTACTGGTTGTTGGACTTGGAAACACTGCAGGTATATAAGCTTATTGAAGCTTGTTGCACTTAATAGCCATTAATAAGTATTAATAGATAAACATATATATATACTGCGGTTTGCATAAACTTTGACCATTTGTGCATATATACAAGTATATCAAAAGTATATCAAAAATTGTGGGATATGATCCCTGATATTGTTTTCGAGTTGTCTAGCACTAGGGCTATCTGGAAAAAAATATCAGGGATGACATGCCATAATTTCTGATATACTTTTGATATACTTGTATATATATATATAAATGGTCAAAGCTTATGCAAACTGCAGTATATATATATATATATATAATATATATGTAATATATGCAGTATGAGTGGCCATGTTGTATCACATATACAACCATGAGGCGTAGCTGAGTGATTGTATATCTGATACAACACGGACACAAATACTGTATATGACTTATCAAACGTCTAGGTTAGTTCCTTTGTGTTTCACTAAAATTTTCAAAATTAAAGTGAATCTGGCCAAGAACATCCAACTTAAACTTTATGCAAATGAACACAGTTTTGTATCAGATTTACAACACTCTTCACGGTTGTGATTTCTGTTGTGTTTTCCTTATGAATTATTAATGAGTTTGATAAATATATATACACTTGATTGCAGAAACATTGTGGTATACATTTATACATATATCTAATTTATACAATGTTTCTGCAATCGAGTGTATATATATATATACAGTGATATGCAGAAATTCTGATCCTTTTGTATATACACAAAAGTATATCAAAACTATATTACAGATTATGGGATACCATCTCTGATAGGCAACCTGAAAAAATATCAGTGATGATAATCCATAATTTCTGATATACTTTTGATATACTTGTATATATGTACAAAAGGATCAGAATTTCTGCATATCGCTGTAATATATATAATATATATAATAATATATGTAATATATATAAAAGAATGTATACATATCCAGCCATTTGCAAAAAGTTTGGCCTTTTCAAATATAAATAAAAGTATGTCGAAAGTATATCAGACAGGGCAAGATATCTTTCTTGATATTTCTTTCAGAAAGCCCTAGTGATAGACAACTCGAAAAAAAAATATAAGGGAGAATATCCCATAATTTTTGATACGCTTCTGATATACTCGTATATATAATATATATTGGAAGTGGCCATGAATTTTGCAAATGCATGGCTGTATATATATATATATATAGCCATGCATTTGCAAAATGCTGAACCACTAAAGATTTTATTTCTTTTTCCCCTGACATCATTAGGTGATATTGCTTGTGAACTTAGTAGGCATGCTGCACAAGTATACATAAGCACAAGGCGTGGCGCTTGGATTCTGCCACGCCTTTCAACTGGAGGACAACCCATTGATATGTATGGTTTTCGCAGATCAATTAATTCAATTCCTAAAAAGGTCAGGTCTTGGCTTTTCGAAGCAAAGATCAAATCCATTTACAACTTGGCAAATTTTGGTCTAGAACCAGTAGATAATCCAGGAGTACAATTTGCAGTTATTAATGACGAGCTCCCACATCGTATTGTTGTGGGTTCTATCATTGTTAAAGATGAAATTGACTACTTCAAAGAGAAACAAGTATTTTTCAAGGATGGCAACCACATTGATGCAATTGATACAGTCATTTTTGCTACTGGATTCAATACTCAATGCCCAGTTCTTCCTGCATCCATGTTCAAGCCAAACCAGTCACACCAGTTTTACAAAGCTGTTTTTTCTCCTGAGTTAAGCAAACCAACATTAGCTGTCATTGGATGTTTTAGAGTCAAGGGTCCAGTATTACCTTTAACAGAATTGCAAGCTCGCTGGGCTGTTCAGGTTTTTAATGGTGAATGTATTCTGCCGAATAAAGAAGAAATGAACAAAGACATCTTGGCATTTCAGTACCATGACAAAATGGAAAAGTATGGAAAAGCAAGCAGTGTGAAGTTTCTGGTAAGGATATTTGTTTCATAGCTTTAGGAAATAGAATGGCCATGCCTAAATGATCTTATGAAATAACTGATT
Source organism: Actinia tenebrosa (assembly GCF_029948245.1). NCBI lineage: Eukaryota > Metazoa > Cnidaria > Anthozoa > Actiniaria > Actiniidae > Actinia > Actinia tenebrosa. The sequence continues at coordinate 6,972,217 of NW_028292578.1, forward strand.
TTCAATGTGCACTCTGACTGTTTGAAATCATATGCCATTTTAGATGATTTCCTATGCCTCTCTTGTGTTCTCCAAGGGCGGATCCAGGGGGGGCAAAGGGGGGCTGAAGTCCCTTTCAGCAGGAAAAACAAAACAAAACAAAACTGAAGAATTAGATGCTTTTTTTATTGTTTTCCGTTGTGTTGACCGAAGGAACTCAATTAGCCCCCCCTAAACTCAATTAGCCCCCCCCCTAATATTTTGGCTGCATCTGTCCTTGTTCTCTCAGCATCCTGTGTGATTACTTATCAGAGTATCTAATATGGTGATAAAAAAATTATGATTGAATTTCAGGGTAAAAATGCGCACAATTACTGGTACAGTGGAACCCCGCCTTACGGCCACCAGCTTAATAAGGCCACCCTGTTATTGCGGTCAGCTCTTTTGGGTCCTGACGAAATGCCCATACATTTACTGTAAAATGTACCCGCTTAATACGGCCACCCGTTTAAATACTGTAAAGTTATTACTGCAAAATGTGTGATTCTTTTATTCATACGGTTAACATTCTACAGTAATGCTGTTTGTAGAATCAGAATCAAAACAACAACTTCAAACAGAGAAACACGTACAGCGCGGTGCGCTAAAGTATGTCCGCATTTATTTTATAACAGTACAGTATTAAAACGAGCCATGCTGATAGCCTGTCTGGGGTGATGTACAGACGAATGAAGCTTCCTTTGAAGCCATACTGACTCGAGGCTGGATAAAAAGTAGTTGTTACTGTACTCTGTTTTCTCTGTTCTACTGTTATATCTACAGTCCTGTACTACAATATAATTTAAAGTTTTAAAGTACTACTAAAGTTGAGTTATAACTGAGCTTCAATAGCATCAGAAGTTTTAGAAACATTATTTAAAAATACAATATGCATTATTGCACTTAATTTGTTTAGTAGTTTCGTACTGATTGATAAAACACGTTTTTAACATATTTTTGACAGCCCGCTTAATACGGCCAACCCGTTAAAACAGCCACTTTTGAATGTCCCTTCGGTGGCCGGATTAACGGGGTTTCACTGTAGTACCATAATATAGCTAATATAGATTATGTGATGACTACAGTTTTCTTGTTTCATTCACATCTAGATCAACAGCTACATTGACTACATGGATGATGTAGCTTCACTAATTGGTGCCAAGCCCAATTTGTGGAAGATGTTTTTCCAAGATCCTGGGTTTGCAATCAAGTGTTTCTTTGGTCCATGTATACCTGCGCAGTACCGCCTTGTTGGACCACACCCTTGGTCTGGTGCTAGGAAAGTCATAGAAGATGTTGAAGATAGCATACGTACCCCACTAAGAACAAGAACAGTCGTAGAGCATCAGTCATCTAAAAGTGCTGCTAGAAGGTTTCTCAATTGGATTTTACTGGCTTTGTTTGTTCTAGTTGTTGGTATGTTCCTTTTAAAAGTTAAATAGATTGGAAAACATTATATTAGCCTGATAAAAAAGGGGTTTTTATGTGCATGTAGGTGTTTAATTGAGAATGTAAGTCTTTCTACCAACTGAACATGATATAAAACCAGGGACAATCATTGAATTAACTGATTTTGCAGACAGATGCTAGAATGTTTTACTCTAAGTAGAACTTCAAATACACCTCGTAGCAGAAATGCTTGAAGAGTTGGTTTTCTAAAGCGCCATTTTGAACAGTTCAATGGAGCTATAAAATTAGAACAGAGACAAATAATGCTTTCCATTTAAGACTCTACTGTATCTTTCATTCATTCTAGGGATCAAATCGTCAGATGAAATACAGTCCTTTGACTAAACATTGTCGTTTGATCGGCTTCATCCCTACGCGCCTAGACCGAAAAGGATCGTGGGGATAATTAATTCACAGTTACTAGCTGCCTCATATGTTATCTAACACGTCTTGAGCAAGTTGTACTGGACTGGAAATACTAAATTTTTGGCTTTCATCCCCAAAATAACCTATCTTAAAGCTACTATCTGTAGCCGGCGATAACTCGTCTGAACAGCGCTCAAGCAGATAATCTTTTAGCGTCTGCACGTTGTCGATATTTGGGACATCCTTGATGGAATATGATGTAAAACGGCTCTTGTTTTCCTTGCGTAAAATGCGAAGGCAAATGTGCATTTTGATTCCCATTGTGCGATTGTCACCGACTGACAGAGAACAATTAATTATTGATGTTAATTTACCCGTTATCCTTTTTGGTCTAGGCGCGTAGGGATGATCCGATCAACGACAACGTTTAGTCAAAGGACTGTATCATATCAGGAACGTTTGCTCAGATTAGACCTTTTTCCATTATCATATTGGCACGAGATTAAATAACTTTAATACTTGGAAGTCTGTGTGCACTAAGTGCTCCTCACGTCGTAACCTCCATGCCAATAATTCTGCTGCTACTAGCTTCTAATGGCGGTACTTGAGTCGGCAGTTTTTTTAAATGTTTTTTCTTTGCCATCGTTTATTATATATTACATATAGAGTATAGATCTTAATAGTACATATTTTAAGTGTTTTTAATATAGTATTAATAGTCTCGACCTTTACACCATGCACCATGTTTATTTGTCCATTCATCCTTGCCAATCTGATAGTATTATCTTTGTATTACTATTATTTTGAAAGGGTACAGTTTATGTGGAGCCAGGCTCTGTTGTGACACCCTCACCAACACTTTCATATTATTATTACTCATCATTTCATTTTGTTTTTGCACACCTAGTAATATATATTAATATTATCATTTGTAACTGTCTTATTTTTGGTGAAAGCTTATCAATCAATCAATCAATCAATCAATCAACAATAGGTGGACATATTATATCAATCAACGTGATTATTGCAAATCAATATTTTATTACCAATCGATTAGCTTCTCATATGAGTACTTTGGACATATGGATGCAGCGCTATATAAGTACATTTGATTAAATAATATTATTGAAAACAAATAAAAAGTTGAAAGTGTATTTTGATAACAAAAAATTTGGTCCATATTCATTCAACTCTGCATATTTACAATATTATTTTAAAACTATTATCATTTACAATTGATTTTTATTTTGTTTTACGTGGATTAAAACGTGGTTTGCAATGGGAAAAGGATATTTTCAATTTACGAAAATTACAAAAATATTCGCCATTTGGTGGAAGCTTGTCAGTAAACGTGGTTTCAAGCTAAATCGACAGTCATTTATATGACCTCGTATCATATAACCCCTTGAAATGACGTCATTTAACAACTCCGGGACCATGGCATTTAAGGCTCAAGACTTCACACCGACAGAAGCACCATGTTGGTTTAACAGAACGAAAGATTTGGTCTGATATTTTTATTACATCAACCAACACGGTGGCCATGTCTATTTTTCTAATACTATTATGTGCCAAAGATGGTGCACTTTTTACTCTTGGCGTTTTCATTTTTCCCTAACTCATTTAAGACCATTTAAGACGACTTTTTAGAAGTGAGTTTTAGGATTCTGCGAACGCGCTGAGAGTATAGCCGAGTGGGTATTCTAAAAGCTTGTCTTTAAAACTTCGTCGGGTTTGGATGTGCGTGCAACCTTTAGCTACTTGGGGAAAACGTACTGAAGATGTGTTAGGGAGGCGGTCGACTGACTCAAACATGGGCCGCAGAGGGGGTTGGGCAGGAGGGGCATAGCCACCCTCTCCTACCCTTGCCCTTTCCCTATATGTAGTCTTATAAGTTTCCAATCTTACCCCCCCCCCCCCCCTCTATGTTTTAGGGTGCTCCGCGGCCCCTGTCAATCCAATGTACAAGGAAGTGGCTTTTTTACCACTATGATCAGTATTATTCATAGGTTGACTGGGACGATTTCCTGTCCATTGTCATCGAATATTGAAGAATAGCGAGGTGGTAAGAAATTATCATTATCTGGTTGTGCTGATTGGCTGATATCACTGGCCGTGGGGTATGCCGGCGGTGCACAGGATGGATACACCTGGCTTGTTACACGGTAAGTACTTGTATTTGTAGGAGGCAAACATTCTCCGCCTAGTGTCTGTGACACTTCTAGTGAGGCCGACTGGTTACTCAAACAGTATTTCTTGACAGTACAATAAACTAATGCAATGATGACGATGGTGACTATGCAAATAATTGCTATCAATCCTGGTAACGTAATCTCGTTTTCTGATGTTTTTCTTGGAATTTCATCTGGTATTTCCGCGTGTAGGCCATTAGTTGTTTTTGTCTTACTGCTGTCATACATTGAACATAAATGCAAGAAGTGCAGCATCAAAATAATCCCTTTGACTTTCATGTCTAACTTCTTGTTATATTTGAAATAAATAGACACAGTTTTGTTCTTGATCGACCCACATGCAAAGACCTGTAAACAATGTCTCCGGTTAGTCTTTCACTTTCACTTTCGTTCTCTGCTGCAAAAGATAAATTTCTTCAGCTATAACCTTGCATGAATGTAAAACTCTTATTTTCCTGTGGTTTGTTAAACAGTACTTGTCCATACAAAAACAATTGGATATATTAATTGAACACTAATCGTTTTGATCCTCGTGATGTTATAATTTTACTTACTTCAGTGGTTTCTTCAACGACTTCGTTTGAACTTTAAATGCCAGTCTTGGTAATTAATATTATATGGCTATCTTAGACTTATTTTTAAATTTAAAAATATTTTCTCTATTGCTAGATTGCCTCCTAGTTATTAATTAACCAAGTTTTTCTCCCAGGATGATTCGAGTTGTCGTTGTTTATGATTTGGTGGTAGCTAGTTTGGAAGTTATTTCAAGAGCATTACGCCAATAAATGACAATGACACAAAATTACCTGCTGACTCCAAAGCCTGCAGAGACCGAAACGCTTGAGTAGAAATATCTGTATCAGCTGTCAGTGCTATATATATAGGACTCTTGTTAATAGTCAACTGCCGTATTACAGAATATACTAGAAGTGAAACGCGAAAATTAAATGACCTCAGTCTGCTCGATTAAGTCTCAGAATAGGCCCTTTGCAGCTAGTGGTCACGTGCTTGGATACCGCTTAGCAACACAAAACTGGAGAGCAAGCCTTCCAGTAAACAAAAGTTGTAATAGGTCAAGCACGCGTGGTTTTATACGATAGTTTCATCGTTCAAAACGCTTAATCCTTTTGCCCTATCTACAAACACAGTAAGATAATCTTAAATTCTCTCCTTTGGACTCGATTTTTGGTTCGAAGTAACGATATTCTTCGCGTTATCGCGAAAAAATTGTCACCGCCGGCCCGCTCGACGGCTGAAAAACATGGCGACTTCGCAAGGTATGTACTTCAAAACTCTCCTTTTTTTTGGTTTCTTTTCAATTATTGGACTTCTAAAATCTCTAAAATAACAGTTTAGATTGTGAATGGTGATCGATTGTAATTGGACGGCATTTTAATGGACGATTTGTTTATTTTTTGTGAGAGTGATTCCACGTCTAAAGTCAAGACTAACCCATGTTTACATATATTCGCTGTAGATGTTAGAACTCCCGACGAGCCATCACATACCAAGAAAAATTCTTCGTACCATTGTTGTGTTCCCTTGTGTAACGGAGATTCTCGATATCATCCTGATTTAAAGTTTCACCGCTTACCAGGCCGTGCAAGGGATGAGCAATTGAAAAAGGAATGGCTGGTGAAGATACGAAGAGATGTGGGCCCACACTTCAAGGTATATAGGAATCTAACAATATCAATGCACAATACGAATTGCCTGTGGATCTTTAAAAAACTGTAATGAAGATAAAAATAGTTGAATACAGTTACATTGTTATTAAAAGGACATTTGATTTATAATAGGTTAACAAAAGTACCAGAGTGTGCTCAAAACACTTCACTGAGGAAGATTACAATCCTCCCACTGATTCTGGACGTCAGTTGCTAAAAAGAGAAGCTGTACCATCAATCTTTGACTGGTCAACCAAATCCAAAGCAAGAAGAAAGATAATTCGACAAGTAGATAGGTAATGAATATCACATATTTCTACTTCAATACATTTCATTTAGACTTGACTGATGGAATTGTACTTGATGTTTATTTTGGTTTAAACCAAAATAATTTTATAATTTTAATAATTTAGTCTTTTATAATTTTTTATTTAGTGTGAACTGAGTGTGAACTGAGTGTCATCATAATTTCAAAACCTTTTTACAGAGACACTCAGACAGATGAAAGTGATGACAATGAAGATAATAGTCCCAGCACTTCTACAACCTTCAGCATGGATGACCTACAAGCACAAGTCCAGTCACTCAGAGCACAGTTCCAAGATGCACAAAAGCAACTTGAACAAAGTAGAAATGAAACTGCAGCTGCCCTCACTGAAATAAAAAGGGTTAAAGTTGAAGCTGCAAAAGAAATTGAGGACATTAAGAGGCAAGCTGCAGAACAATTAGCACTTAATAAATTTGGGCTTGAGAGATTTGGCACAGACAATGAGATCATAAGATTTTATACAGGTTTCCCATCCTATTTACATATTCAGTTCTTTTTTAAGTTTTTGCAGCCATGTGCTGCACAAATGACATATTGTTATGCCTCTGGAGAAAGAGAAAGTAGACCAGACTCAAGAAATATGCTTCTTGTGGATGAATTGTTTATGTTTTGTGTACGCCTCAAACTAGGTCTATTCGGACAGGATTTAGCTCATAGGTTCCAAATACATAAATCGTCAGTTTGCAGGAAATTGATCACATGGACTAATTTTTTGTATTTTCTTCTTGGTAGTCAAGTGATCTGGCCTTCAAGGCAAGATGTTGATAGGTTTATGCCAGAAGGTTTTAAAAAGCTTTATGCAAGCACACGTGTCATTTTAGATTGTACAGAGATTTTTGTTCAAACACCTACCTCCCTACTACTTCAGTCGCAGCTTTATTCTAGTTATAAGAGTAATACTACACTCAAGGGTTTGATAGGCATTACCCCTAATGGAGCTATTAGCTTCGTTTCTAGCCTTTACACAGGGGGGATTAGTGATAAGGAAATCACAAGGTGCAGCGGCATTCTAGATTTGTTAGAACCTGGTGATTCAGTCATGGCAGACAAAGGGTTTGACATTGAAGATTTACTTAGGGAGAAGCGGGTAGAGTTAAATATTCCTCCGTTTCTTGAAAGTCAGGAACAATTCTCTGCCGCAGATGTTCAAAAAACAAAGACACTAGCAAGTCTTAGAATTCATGTCGAGAGGGCAATAAGAAGAGTCAAAGAGTACCACTTTTTTGATTCAGATGTGCCATTGTCCACTTTAGGTTCAGTCAATCAGTTATATACTGTAGCCTGCCTCCTTACAAATTTTCAAGGCCCACTTATTTTATCCAATGGTAATAATGAGGCATAGTGTCTGTAAGAAGTTGGTGAATGTATGATTAATGTGGCTTACATAACCCATTAGATAATCTTTAATGCAGGTTGGTTTATCATGTGTCTTGGATTGCTTTTTGTAACTATTTCAATTTGTTTGTAAATGAAAACTCAAAAAAAAAAACTAATGAACAAACACAAAATCTAAATAGCACAAATAAATATAATACTAATATGATATAAATATAATAAAAAATAAATTAAGATTATGAATTGATTTGTCATTAATAAAAATAATATAATATTTGTTATCATAAGAAATCTGGCCATGGTTTGAGAACAACAACAAAAATCTTAGTGTATTAATGTAAATAGTAATTGAAGAAAAAACTATCAACTTTGTCCTTTGCTTGCTGGAAAAACACTGAATCAAAATTAATTCTAGAGCAAACAAACAAATTTTCGTCAATGTAACTGAAAAAATCACACCATTCTAATCCTGTGAGTCCAAGCTGGCACTGGATCTGGTAATAATAAATGTCTGTTGTTTTCAGTTTGTACTGGTTAGTGTTCTGGTCCTTGGTGAGATACCTCACATTGTCAAATGATGTTTCCCCCTCTTTAACGACCTTTATTTCTAACAAGCCAAAGGGATTCTGACCATTATTTACGGCATCAAGGTCATAAACTTTCCTGTCTGGGCTACAACCTAGCCATGGGCACTTTGGGTGGACAATCGGCCCAGATGGGAAGAGGTTTACTCTTCCACCCTTTGCATTGCTAGCATAGACCATGGCAGCATGTGGTTCAAGTTCAATGCCTCTTCTCATTGCTGCAGTTTGTACAAATCTGGTGGGGTTTAGCTGATTGACAAGGGTGTCAAAATGTGACACCCGGCGAGCGACAATGCCAAATTTGCTTGCTGTTACCCTTTTTTTTCTGAGCAGGTGCCATACATCACTCTGACTTTGAGTGACTGTTTGCTGCTGCACTCTCAGTGATGACTCTGTTGTCACAGACAATGTTCCAAATATAGATTGTTGACGACTGTCAAGACAGATTGACACATTGTTATTAAATCTGTCCTCTGCACTTGAGAGGGGAAGCTCTGGGAAAGAAGTGCAAGTAAAATCATTTATGATGTAGTCAGTTGACATCTTTTGTTGATATGACAGGACACAGCCTTTTGGGACATTTCCAAACTTGCTCTGTACAAATGGGATATTGCCAAGTTGATCTTGATTGGGCAGAATGGTTGTAAAGAGAGGATAAGGTGGTTGGAAGCCATTAAAGTGCTCTTTTGTGAGGGTAGGATACTGGGTAGATGGGGAATACAAATTACTCTTGATATATCTACTGTACGAAGCGCCAAGTTGGGGTTTTTTCACTAGCACGTCTTGTATTTCTTTTTGTGCGATTTTGGATCCTCTAGGTATGCTCCAACGCTGCTTCATGCTGGTACATGTTAGCTCATCAGGCAATGTCCGATGTCCCAGTTGCTTAAGAAGGGCTAAATAGTAAAGAAGCCCGATCACATGATGGCAGTATCCACCTGCCCCGGCTACACATGAGCACAGCCCAGACAGCAATGTCAAATTGTTGTTCTGGACTGACACCTCTAAAATGTGCGGTGGTTCAGACTTCCTCATTGAGCGGTAACACTTGCATTTAACTCTCACGCACTGGTCGGTATATATCACTAAAAAATTGGAAAAATTAGTGTGAATTGTCTGCCATTCATATCATAATGAAATAGAAAAAACATTTTGGCTATCAAGTACCTTTAACGTCATGTAAATAGCCTGGTTCCGCCATAAATTTGTACGCTTTCGAAGTGCTTGTGCAGCCAGACTTCTCTATAGCGTAGCTCCCTACATCATCGAAGGTGAGGGAAGGAAAGATAGAGATGTCTTGAGTTTCTACTTCATCTAAAACAAAAATAAATATAAAAATATCAGTACGAAGAATTTTTCTTGGTATGTGATGGCTCGTCGGGAGTTCTAACATCTACAGCGAATATATGTAAACATGGGTTAGTCTTGACTTTAGACGTGGAATCACTCTCACAAAAAATAAACAAATCGTCCATTAAAATGCCGTCCAATTACAATCGATCACCATTCACAATCTAAACTGTTATTTTAGAGATTTTAGAAGTCCAATAATTGAAAAGAAACCAAAAAAAAGGAGAGTTTTGAAGTACATACCTTGCGAAGTCGCCATGTTTTTCAGCCGTCGAGCGGGCCGGCGGTGACAATTTTTTCGCGATAACGCGAAGAATATCGTTACTTCGAACCAAAAATCGAGTCCAAAGGAGAGAATTTAAGATTATCTTACTGTGTTTGTAGATAGGGCAAAAGGATTAAGCGTTTTGAACGATGAAACTATCGTATAAAACCACGCGTGCTTGACCTATTACAACTTTTGTTTACTGGAAGGCTTGCTCTCCAGTTTTGTGTTGCTAAGCGGTATCCAAGCACGTGACCACTAGCTGCAAAGGGCCTATTTAACGACACACTTGATATTGAGTAAAAATGTACAGTGGCGGAAGTAAGTGAAAAAGGAATGGCACAACTGCCACCAGATGTCTGGTGAAATTCACGTGACATATTACTATATAAACAAGCATTTTATTTATCTTAGTATAGACATTTGTACATTATTTGAAATATTTCATACTAACTACCAGTATGTATCGTGTTTGAAATTGAAACAACGAATTTCTAGATATTATCAACGTATATTCCCAATCCAACTCCCTTACGATTTTTTCTATATCTTCTTATAACAGTATTTTGTATTTTTCTGCCCTTGGTACTCTATTGATGACAAGTCTTCCATCGTAAGAGAGAGATGCGAACACCCAAGGGTCGGCAGTTGACCATTCTGAGGCATAAACACTGTCTTCATGTTCATCAAATGTTGCTATTACGCCGTCGGTAGCGGGATCTTTAGACCTAAGAGAAAACATGATCTTAGTGTTATGGCTGTATCTAAGGGTTGGAATGGTGGGGGGTAGCAGGGGAATAAACAAGTACAGTAATCAAGAATTGCTACTTTAAAAGTAGGAAGGAAAAATGTAGCTAGCCCATGGATAAGGTAACGTAACAGTTACACAAAAATACTTGGCATTTGAAAGGAATATTAACCATTAGTATATGTAATAGGACTCCATACTGTCCAATTAAGAAATAATTGGACGAGGAAAATTCCGAGGACTTCCAAAATTGGATGATTGTGATTTATTTATTTATTTATTTATTTTATGAGTCCAATTTGGCAGTCAGAGGAATTTTTTCGAGTCTGATTATTTCTTGATTGGGGAGCATGAAATCCCATTACCTATTAATTATATAGCTGCCTAATTAATCCCATATCAACAAGACCTGTCCAATTAAGAAAATAATTGGACAGTTACCTATATGCGATTAATGAGAAGCTGTATAATTAAAATGTTAATTTATCCGCATGCATTAAAAGAGAAGTAAACTGATAGAAGCAAGGTTTCATTCATACGTTTTTTCTATCTTGTCTTCCTCATCTTCTTCATTGTCAAGGTGACCAAATGGTTCAGATGACAAAGAAATAATATTATGAAGAATAACACGGCTATCACTGCTTGATGACAGCAGAAGTTGATCATGGAAATGATTGTAACGAATGCTCCACACCCTGAAACAAAGCATTCATTTATTGATTGATTGATTGATTGATTGATCACAGATATTATTTTGAATCTTCTGGGAATTTTTCTCTTTCTAGAATAATCCTGTATACAAAGTCACTCCAGGTTCACTTTGCCTTCCAATGATCAAAGCCATTTAAAGGATCATCCTTCAGACTATATGATAGGTCGTAATCAATGGAAATTATATTTAGTCTTGTGCAGTTTTTATCAGCAGAATGCAAATTTTCAATGCAGATGTACATAAATGATGGAGCATGAGGGGCAGTGGTTCCTCTTCATTGGTAATGAGATTTATTCGACTAATTGATGTGAAGCAATGGTGTAGAATACTCTCAGGTTGATGTCACATGACAGGCAATGTTTGCCCTTCACTGAAGGCTGGTAGTGAGAATAATTCAGCTGATTGATATCAAGCAATACAAACTTGTTTCTAAAGCTACTTTTACGTACCAGTGAGAGTGTTCAGAGACAACCATCAGTGGTTCATCAATCTTCCGTGTGTCCCAAAATTTAATCTTACAATCATCACCACAACTGACCATGTAATACTGCTTGTTAGGGTTGAAGTCTATATCTCTTACTAGTTGGCCATGAGCATTCTCTATCATGTACACTTGTCTGTAGGTAAAAAAAAGATAAGGCACAATGAACTAAATTATGATGGTGCACAGCATTAACACTAAAATTAATATACACATACACTCTCTAGGTTTGAATGAATAAAAACTAGTAATGAAAACTTAAATTCTTATTTTAAATGAAATGGAAATTGAAGGTGACTAAATAATTGAAGGTAATATTGGGATTTAAAGCTGCCAATACAGGTTTACATTGACGGCTTAAGTTGGGAGAAAATATGTTTTATAGTTGCAAAATATATGCAGAATAAATTATTTATTCCCTTCCGAACCGTGTAATATGTATTGGTGGCTTAAAATTGCAATAAACTATGACTTCCAATCAATCTTATGCCAAAATTGCTGTCAAAATTGATGCTAAACATAAAACCTGAGAATAAATAACAAGTGCAACCTTAGTGTTCTTGAGTCCCAGCCTCGTATGGTTGTGTCATTGGTTGTCGCTAACTGTGATCCACCATGGTGTGGATTCCATCTTCCTGTAGTGAACTTGGGTTGACCTTTACCAACAAGGTTGGCAGAATCAACAGACTGGAACAAAGAAGTAATGCATTGGGTAAAATGTTTGAATTCCTTGATGAAGCAGTCATGGTATTACTTACTTCAAGAATAGCAGTGGAAGTATTTATGTCCCAAAGGTTTAAATGTTGTTCTGATACAGAGATGACTTGAGAACCATTACCAGAAGGATTCCACAACACACTAAAATGATCAATGATCAATGAAAAGTTAGCATAATAAGCATCAAAATCTTTTTTTTTCCCCTCCTCTTTCTCTTTTGTATTACATCTAAGTTACATATAAAGTAACACCTTAGGTACACAGAGCATATAATTTCTGCAGATTCTACCTTAAGAACTTTTAACATCTTGTAAACTTTTAACATCTTGTAAATAGAGAAATCATAAGGCTAAAAACCAAACCAAACAGTCCATTCATTTCTACAAACCTTTTCATATTTTCATTTTGATTATCCAGTTCACATACAAGCTGCAGTGGTCTAGTGTAGCCTCCACCAGATGAGTGACTCAACCCTGGGGAGTCAGGGGGTGGTGGCTCTGTCTCGTCAACTGGTGGAATCCTCCAGATTCCTGCCTTGATTTCAGCCTTGTTATCACTTACTGGAAAGTGAAAGGAATGCAAACTATCAGTCAGGCTGCCCAAATGCATTATTTATGAGAAAAACCATTAATTAATTTGAAACTTATTATTTTTGTTCTTTTTTGTTCTTTTTTTTTTTTTTACCTTTATTATAACATGTTGAGAGAATATTCTTGTCAACTGGACTTGAATTTATTGACCTTAAGAAAGAATGAACATGTAAAAAAATTAATGATATGCTTAATAAATAATCACACATGATGAAAGAAATCATGAGAGAGCTAGTCCTAGAGTCCTAGAGTAAAGGAGGGCCAGAACACACTACCAGTTCACTGGTGTAGTTTTAGTTCTGGAGTCCTAGAGAAATGGAGGGCCAGAACACACTAACAAATTAAAGCATACAATATGCTTCCATGGAAATATTTCTGTGAAATACACAGGAACTCCATCAGTTTCAGCCAGGGGAAAATAAAACAAGTCTAAAGCACCTTGACGTTCTAGTCTAAAACAAGGGAAGGTTTTTTAGATCTAGAATTTTATCTGTATTGTATTATTTAGATTTTAGTTTAGCATGTGCACGTTCTAACGAGACTTTATTGTAAGCTCCTGTGTGTCTACATGAATGAATAAATTACTTAAAATTACTTAATTGCTTAAAGGTGCTGAGTTGACACCCTCAAACATCCTCCCTACACAGTTACACAGGGAACCAATATTTATGATAATAGAGAAGGTAGAGACTTACCATATTTCTCCTACCGAATGCATAAAAACATTTTTATTGATAATGTTACTTTCATCGTCAAAATCTATCAAGTGGACCTGTAGAGAAAAAGTATAACTATAATTGTTGATATTCCATGCATCCTGATAGGTCGTGTTATGTTATAATAGGATATGATATTACCTGATTTTCAAACCTGAGTGACTGTGAACCAACCAAAAATCTTATAACATCAGCTTCTGCATGTTGGGGGCACAAAGCTCGAGCCTGGTGGAACACCACAGTAGAACAATGAATATGACAACAAAATATACAATGATTACAGAAAATATCGTAATATAAGATACTACGAATATCATTTGATCAAGTATAGGTCTTAAAATGTCCAAATTGCGGATAGTTATTCAATAAACTCACGTTAAACTCTAAGCCGTAAATCACAGGAGAATCGTCCTCCATTTTGAATTGCTTCGTACATCCGCTGGTTAGTTTGCAGGCGCAAGTACTGTCGAGGAACGCCTGTGCAAATCGTGTTTTGGTATCGAATATCTGTACCTGCCACTGCTCGCTTTGTTTGGAATTTTTGTTCTCTGTTTCTTTTTTTAATTTTCTACACTATCGCAGCATTTACTATGTCTTCATTTGCACCGTCTACCAAGAAAGCAAAGATTGCAAGCAGTGAACCCACAGACGTGGATTATTTTAAAGGCAAGATCGATGATTTCAGGCTGTACGACAGACATTGTACAGTATATGATGTCCTGCTAATGATCATGTGATAAGGGATTTGTTAAAACTTTTTTCTCGTTAGGTATACCTAAAATTGAGTTCAAACCAGACGCTGGTGCAACAGATGTGTTGTGCTTCAAGCATTACAATGCCAAGGAAGTACGTATTGAAGGTGTTCACTTGATCTGTAGACTAAAAAGCAACAGAGAAACGCGCCATCAAATGACTTCACTATTGTTTGTGTACGTGTACGAGCCCCAGTATCTATGCATAGAGATGAATGTAGAAGAGATGAATGTAGAATTTCTACACTCTTAATAATTGGAATTTAGTATAAAATTATATAAATAAAAAATCGCGAACATTAGTATTTATAATATATTTTATTTCCCTATGTTTCATTTCTTAGGTTATCAATGGAAAGACTATGGAGGAATGGCTGAGGTTTTCAGTCTGTTATTGGCACACATTTAGAGGAACAGGTTGGTCATAGTTAAGTTGGAGCAACTACAGAATATCCCACATATGATATGCATTGTCAAAACTCGTAGAACAAGGCATACAACAATAGAAAGCATTGTTATTAGTATGTTCATATAATTTGCTAGGTACTCTCAATCACTACTGACAGAAAACCTATGAAAATCCTATGAAAAACCTGTGACATTTCAGAAATATAGGTTTACACAATACAACATTTTCCACAGGATTTTCACAGGTTCTCAGCCAGTAGTGTCTGTAGTTCTGCACAAGTTGTGTGAAAATAAAAATTTTCTGTAATATCATGTAATGTCTTAGGTGCAGATCCATTTGGTTTCCCTACTCTAACTCGTCCATGGGAGGATGGAACCAACAGCATGGAAAATGCTAAAAGGAGGCTGAGAGTAGCTTTTGAATTCTTCAGTAAACTAGGGGTTCCATACTGGACATTTCATGACAGGTAGCATATACCTTTAAAGAAATTTAAATTATTAGTCAAAATTTGTGTGCAGATGGAATCTTGGAATCTAATTTTTTTTAAATGTTCATTTATTTCCAGGGACATTGCTCCTGAAGGTGAAACATTGGCAGAAACAAATGCTAATTTAGATGAAATCACAGATCTTGCTCTGGAACTGCAGAATAAAACAGGGGTCAAGTTGCTATGGGCAACTTGTAACTTATTTGCTCACACAAGGTAAAAATAAGAGGATTGACAAATTATTATACAGGTTAGATAGTATGTGCACTGTGATCAATGGTTGAGATCTGTGCTGTACTGTATTAGTGAATGAAGCACAGTTGCTGATGCCATCAGTGTGAGGACAACCTGCTTATTGCAAAATAGTGTAAAAAAACATGAATTTTGAAAATTTCTGTCTACGTAATAAAACAAATAGAAAAACTTTTTCCATGCTCCCTGAGCCATTCAGTAATACAGTACAGAGGAAGAATTAAGTGCAAAAAGTACTCAAAAAATGTCAGAAGCACTTGCCTACTGCTGCTTCTTTTCACACTTCATTCACGTGCTTTTGTCACTTTCTGCTTCCTCTATTACTGAACAGAGAATGGAAAAACTTCTTCACATTCTTTGCAAGTGAGGATAGATATATATAATATATGTATGATATCAGGTACATGAATGGAGCTGCCACCAATCCAGATGCTCATGTCTTTGCTTATGCTGCAGCACAAGTGAAAAAAGGACTTGAAATTGCTAAGAAATTAGGAGCAGAAAACTTTGGTGAGAAAAAGATCCATTTAGCTTTGAGGCATATTTATGTTTGTTTACTTCAGATCACTGAGGTCTCTTTCTATTGGGAATAAAATACCTTGCTAGTCCATAATGTTGGAAAAGATACCAGAGGGGTGGGGGTCCTTCTCCTAAACAACGTTTGGCAAGCTTTAAATCATTAACATAATAGCAGAATAAGAGGATCAGTAGATTGAAAGTTACTTGCTGTGCTGTGTTCTAACTTCAGTGTTCTGGGGAGGACGAGAAGGATATCATACGCTGCTCAATACAGATGTCAAACGTGAACTGGATCACATGGCCAACTTCTTTCGCATGGTGATAGGTATTATATAGTGCTCTCCTTGACCTTCCAAACATATCTTATCTCCTAGAAAATGTTGCTCAGTTTTTCCTCCTAAGGCCTTAACATGAATGTCATATTTTAACTCAATATCTATTCCCTTCTCATTGTTATTTGATTAGCGTACAAGAAGAAAATTGGATTTACTGGACAACTGTTGATTGAACCAAAGCCCAAAGAACCAACAAAACACCAGTACGATTATGGTGAGAATTGCACTGCAAGAAAATGTTATATCAATATGCAAAAAGAAATCAATCAGTTGCGATTCAACTCAGCTTGGAATTCTTTACTATGGTGACACAAAGATTTTACTGTTAGGTTACAAATAAATTGACTGCGTAAAACTATAGTTAACTAGGGTAAAACGTACGGTATGAGATAACAGTGCCATAAGACCAGGTGGCTCATTCACTTGCGACGGAATCAGAAGCGGTTCATGATGAAGTGAAAACCAGAAAACGGTGTTGGAATCGGAGTTGGAAGCGCATCAGAAGTTGAATCACGAGCGATCGGAAGGTTTCCTTTTGCTTATGCTTTTCCTTCGCTTATGAAGAGTGATTTTCACTTTTAATTTCACGCAATTTGAACTGTTTTCACCTCCGATTTCGACTCTGCTTTCTGGTTTTTTACTTCGTCGTAAGTTGCTTCCGATTCCGTTGCTTGTGAAAACAAGGCTTTAGCTTGACCATATACGGATTGGATGAGTAGCAATCTTATTATGTTCTATGATTGGTTCAATTGAATGGCTATCTTAAGTTGATGACGAATGATGAATGTGATAAATAAACTTCTTTTATTTTAGATGCCCAAACTGTCATTGGTTTTTTGAAGACTTATGGCTTGGACAACGATTTCAAGGTGAATTGATTTGTGTCTCCCGAGAGTGGAGTCATCTTTCTGCCATTCTTCTCAGTAGTGAAAGTTATAAAAGGGGGGATCTAAATCTAAATGCATTTATCTGGGTGGACAACTTAATGCCTAAATGGTTTCGCAACTCAATTGATAAGGCAGCCGATAGGTCGAATTCAGAATTTGGGACTGTCCCTCTCTAACTATGTTGTATTATTAGCTAACGCTGTAAGTTAAAGAAAAACAACCATTCCTAAGTCATTGAGCAGTTTGTTTCAGGGAAAGGAACTCTGTAAGCATTATTTTCTTTTGCATTTATACTAATACTTGTATTATAATCAATTCTTCTGCAGCTGAACATCGAACCTAACCACACAACATTAGCAGGTCACAGCTACGAACACGATATAGTCGTGGCTTCCAAGTAAGCAACATGATCTTGGTTAGGTTCGACATATGACAATGACATTTGAGTAAGGAACAAGTACTGATCCTTGAGGGACGCCATGCTCATTAGGTTATTTTCCATTGTCCTTTAGATATGGTTTGCTTGGATCTATTGATTCCAATACTGGATCACCTGACCTTGGATGGGACACCGACCAGTTTCCAATGGACGTCAAGAACTGTACATTCGTCATGAAGGTGTGTTATCTCAAACTTTTTATATTTCTCATTTTTATTCTAATGAGTTTAAAGTGCTATGGATTTGTTTTCTTTCTTACAACAGGCTGTAATCGAACAAAATGGACTGGCTCCTGGCGGATTGAATTTTGACTGTAAAGTACGACGAGAATCAACTGATGTTGAAGATATGTTTATTGCTCACATTGGTAGGTTAATCGGTTCAACAGCCTACCTTTTCTCATTGTTACACTGCTCTTTTCGTCATCAGTTGTATTCTGCGCGGCCGCTGTCAATGGCGCCCTAAGGTGCACCCCGCCAAATCCTCCACTATATCATAGTAGCGGTAAATTAGTTCTCAAACGAATGGAGAATAAATAAATGTGTTGGTTGATGTTTCTAGGGGCAATGGATGCATTTGCTCGAGGCCTCAAGTCAGCCATGAAGTTGATCGAAGAAGGAAAACTGAGCTCACTTGTTAAGGTAAGGAAAATAAAAAGATAAAAATCGAGCTCAGCTCTTTCTTTACACAGTTTCTTTCCGATCACAGGAACATTATTCATCGTTTGATGACGGTATTGGAGTCAAGATTGAGAAAGGGTTGACGTCACTAGAAGAGCTAGAGGTTAGTAAACCATTTCCATAGATCTTTTCTGAGATAGTGAGCAAGGTGCATTGTGGTCCAGCTTGGGTACAAACATGTGACGATTGAGACGATAGCGACGATGGTGACGATAGTGACAATAGCGACGATAGTGACGATGGTGACGATAGTGACGATAGCGACGATTGTGGCGATGGTGACGATAGTGACGATGGTGACGATAGTGACGATAGCAACCATAGTGACGATAGTGACGATGGTGACGATAGTGACGATTGAGACGATAGCAACCATAGTGACGATGGTGACGATCATGCCTTATATGGTGTTAATTTTCCGAAGCTAGACCAAGGTGCATCCTGTTATCAAACTAAAGAAAGGAGCTCCAACTCACTCAATCACAAAATGTTTCTTTTTTGTATTTCCTCAGAGCTACATCATGGAAAATGGAGACCCTGAACTGATCTCAGGAAAACAAGAAAAATGTGAAGCCATCTTGAACTTCTACGTGTAAAACTGATCACTGAGAGGATCACCGATAGATAAACTATAGATGAACAAATGAATATTAGACGCCCATGGGTAAACCACTAATTAGTTTGGCCAAGGGACCAAAAGAGACCAAAAGACTCTGTCCTTCTCGACCAAATATTTTTTTATTTTGGTAAATATTTACTGACTAGAAAAATAGCCCAAAGGTTAATCATAGAAATTGCACGATATTTTCTTGCCACTTTGCTTCACAGCCTGTCATGGTATAATTTTTATAAATAAAGCGATACCTGATTTTATCATATCTGAATAAGATCGTATTTTACTTGTTCCTTTTGTCTTCTTTTTCGGAAATATGAAATCTTTTGACATTTCTAGGGAAAATCTTGGTATCCTGAAAAAACTTTACCAGTAAATTCTTTACCATTATTTATTATGCACAAAATCGAAAAAAAATCGGAAAAAAATCGCTAGTGTAAGCGGGGCTTAAGAATCTATAGGGATGTAATCTGCTAAAATAGTCAGGTCTGTCCACCTTTTATTGTTCACTCCGGCCGCTGACAGCGCTGTTTAGGTTGTGAAACCGGACAAAATTTGGAAGAAATTAAAATGACCGTCTGCTCCTAGATATTAGAGCTTGACTGTAAAAAGCTCACAGCACGAACACGGTCATGACACAGCAAGGGATATGCCAGACCAATCACATTGCAAGGGAATTTACTCTCCGTCCAATCAAATGCCTGAAACACGGCACGAACACAACGCGGATAAGGTCACGCCAATGTTACGGCACTGTCCGACCAATCACATTGCGCAAGAAAAAAATCCCCCAATCAAAAGGCTAGAAAACATCACGGTCACGCCAATGTCACAGCAATGCTACACCAATCACATTGGGAAAGAAAAAGATCCTCCAATCAAAATTCTAAAAAAAATCAACGTCGCGGCAAGTCATGTATACGACACCGCCTTTTTACGGTCATACGAAAACTGCTCTTTTAATCATTTCTTTGGGGGGACACGGGACTCTCGCATCAAAGCAGAGATGAATTGCAAAAACAATTATTTCATACTATACTCTCTTGCAGTATGGACATTAATATTTCCATATTTACAAATGTTTTAGTTCTGGATACTTCTGGATAGTTCTACTGTTTCTCGAATCATGCGCAGTGCGTTTCTTTGTTGTGCGTGCTGACCAAGAGAAACGCAGGCTCGTGTTGACCGTGGTTTTGTTCCGTGTCTTGCACAGTGACTGCAAACCAGCCTCTACTTCATTTTTATCTTTCATATCTTGTCGTATTACATTCACAGCTTCTTCGTATCTTGTTGGTATCCTGTCGGTATCTTGTCGGTATCCTGTCGGTATCCTGTCGACATCCTTTAGTAGCTTGTAGGTTCCTCTCTTATTTCATTATTCTATCAGCAGCCGAACAAGTCCAGCTGCTTGCTTAATGGGATATCTTTTTTTGTACCATTTATACAAAAGACTATCAAAAAACTTGCATTATTTACAAGTGAATGAGTGTTATATATGTTCAGCAGTCTCAAATTCCTGAACGTCAACATGAGAAACTTTTGTTTTTCCACATCTACATTGCATCAGATTTTGAATCAGTTCCACTGTAAAAAGAATCCACGAAAGAAAGCCAAACACCTGAAAATAAACAGAAAAAATCTTAAATAACTTGCGTGATCTTCTATAGCTTGGATACAGACTACTTTTCTTTATTATATTACATAGTGTTGTTTGTACCCAAGCTAGACCAGAATGCACCTCTGTGGTTCATGGTTTTTGGCTTACCGCGGCAATGTTAATCTTGCTGCATTTAATGCACTTTTGAGTGATGGATTGAACAGTTGTATTACTCTTGACTTGTGCTGCCTCAACAGCCAATAAAGACGACAATACCAACAGCAGATGACCAGAAAATGCAGAATATATGATTATCTAGTTTACAATGAAGGAATACTTTAGTTAGAAAGATTTGTAAAGATCCGTGATGAGGGTGCATGACCACCATCCATTATGATCTAATCAAAGACTGGGTTGTTCCAGTGGTGGTTAAGGTTATCTTGAAGAACCCCCCTTACTACGCCTTATAATCAAAAACGTTTTAAGACTAAATTTAATTTCGAATGACATGACGATTTCGAAATGTACATCATACATCACCAAGTACACTACACATAACTATACTTACAAATTTTTTTGAAGTAATTGGTAGTTTCTTTTTGTCCAGCGAAAAGAAAGACACGCAGAAAAGAACCAAGTTTGCCAGACAGATAATAGTAGTAGCCGTCATGAATATATAATACATTAGATTTGTAGAGGATACGATTATCTTGTAGTGCGCAAGCGCAGAAAAAGCCGTCACCAAGGTAACCTAAGTATGTAAGAAAGTAAGAGAAAGAAGAAAGGATAACGTTGATGTGAATCCCTTATTAGCTATTTTGAGGGGAAAACTGGGTAGGGTTGGTATTAAAGTGCATTGTGGGGCTGTTTTAGGGGATGTATTTCCAAGATGGTGCCTATTTTCTCCCGTAAAACATTTCCGCAATGCATTGCAATACCAACTAGACTCAGGTTTTTCCACGACGTCGGAAAGGGTCCTGAAATTAAAGGCTAATAACATGAACTAACAAAAAAGAATAGGTGACCGAGTTATAATTATTAGAATTACAATTCAATCCACTTCTCACGATCTGTGTTGCATGTGTGAGAATCCTACACGAGTAATGGGACCGAATCAGTCGGCGCAAGGCCCTGCAGCTGAATTGAGGCTCGGCAGAGAATTTGAGACTTCCCCTCGATCCAGGATCCCGTTGTTGTGCAAGCCAAAAAAAATCATCGAACTCCTTCACCATGAGGTATGAGGTGTTTATTGCTCGTTAAAACTACTCTTACGGTGATATCATGATTGAACATTAATTGTACACAAGAAAGGGCGATTGCTACTCACAAGTTGTGCCATTCTTAGAAACCCCTTATACGACTTCAGATAATCCTTGTTTATATTGTTTCTCAGTAGTCTGAGGAATTCAGGAGTGAATGGTCGTTTGGTGTCTGACACATTATCCATGGTCAAGAACACAACTGAGGAACAGAAAAGTATGGTATTACGGTCTGGTGGATAGAAATATCTACCAGAATAAAACATAGGCCAAAAATGGAAAAGTATTATGATAAGTAATCCTACTAAAAAACATCTTCCTCTTTAGTCAAATAATAAATAGAAATAATATATAATTAATCAATAATGGTTAACAAATACTAACAAGAAATTATAAATAAATAAATAATAATTAATAATAATTGATACTACTACTACTACTAATAATAATAATAATGATGATAATAATAATAATAATAATAATAATGATAATAATGATGATAATAATAAGTATAATCTTCCTTAGTCCTAAAAGCTTGAACCTATGGCTACCATGCAACGCGTAAAGATAAGAGAAATCTTAAAGGAAGAGATTTTATCAGCCAATCAGTTGATCAACATCAACATCAAAATCAATTTATTCCATTTACCATTCGGCTATCGTTTTAATCACGAGAGAAGACGAAGTCGATGTGAAACGTCAGGCGATTTGAACAGAAAAAAAAAATCGTAAAAATCTCCAAGTAGTCGATAAACAAAATAATAATTGAAAAACCAAAAGTGAAATACAAGAAAACGATGCCAAAACGTGGTTATGTAAGCCATTTGCCGTAAGGTTCAAAAACGGGAATCTTAATGGAAAATACCGAACTGAGAATGCGTTATGGCTCAGATCAAATGCTTCTGTGAAATAACATATTATGAAAGCCTTAAAAATGGCAATTTCCAGGTCAAAACCTTTTCTTACCGTCAACACTTGTTTATTCATCTTGAGAAATCGACCCGAGTCATGGTTGCTATGGATACAAAAACATGGTTAAATGTGCATAAGTAGCAAAGGTACGGTGTATGGCAGAACTAATACTGAATCCCATTCAATCGCTCAAGTGATTACTTTAAGTTACATTACATTAAAATTTATCGAGTTTTCTGTTATGAGTTTTGTCAGCAGATCTCTCTCTCTCTCTCTCTCTCTCTGAATTATAGCTGATCTAAATGGTATACTTTTGACTCAAAAAATGAAGAAACGCGAGAAGGTTTTAAACTCAGCCCATGAGAGAGTTGCTCGATAGTCCAATAACCCCCAATGCATGTAAGCAAGATCAGAGAACACTTCCATGCTCTAGCGATGTAAGTGACTTTTTTTGTCATATCAGTTCTGGCAGTCTAGTCATCAGTAGCGACAGCAGTGTCGCGTATTCGTCCACATAATATAAAACCTACCCATTCAAATTGCTGTTTTAATTGTTGATTAAACAAACATAAATTGACCATTTAAGATTTATCGAATTGTTATCGCAAGCCGAAAATATATAAGTAATAAGCTAAACCAAACTAGATGTCAGTGGTATCCAAGTAAAACAGAATCTGAACCAAACCTTTTTTTTCAGAAACAATTTGACGATTAGAAGCAAATCAATTATTTGGTTTATTTTCGGATATATAAGAAAGTGAATAGGATACTGAACACCGAGGGTACCGCTGGCTGTATTGAATATTAAAAGGAATTATGTTATTGTTATCAATAAAAGATTGGGCTCGATCGATTGCAAGAAGTCACAAAATTAGTATCTACACTAGTTGAATAAAGTCGTTCATGTCTTCAAAAATAATACTAAGCTATTAAAACGAGACTTTATCTTGGTTATATATTGATTAGTGTTACAGACAGCCCATAAAGAGATTCATCAACTCGACCTAGTCTACAGCTGGTTTCCGTTCAGTTCAGTGCTATATCAATTTCAATTCTGTAAACATTCGTCTGTTTATGACTGCGCTTGAGCAGCATTCAGGACTTTTTTCCTAACGCTTATCAATATGAAAACGTCTGGGGAAAATATATTAGTGCTAACGTCGCTAGGAAATTTGATGACTTTCAAATAAAGCAATGTGAATGTCCTACTCATTTGGCCGAGTTTAAGAAACGCTACAAGGAAAGTCTTACCTGGCTTATCATCCAGACCTGTCAAAGATGTTCAGATCCAAACCATTTTTAGTATAACCGAAGATTCGTTTCATGTTCCCATGACGATCAATGCTGAAATAAAATTTTGAGCTAAGAAATGTGTGGGTTGAAAGTTAAAACTGCTATCCAAGGAAAAGTGCACAAATGAATAAAATTTCCGGCTTTGATATATATCTGTACCTTAGTCTGATATCTCATTCAGTACAGTGTTACCAATGTAGCAGACTTTTTCGGTCGTTAACTGCACATACAATTATTAAAGCTTATAGTCGATGAAGACTAGAGTTCTCACATTTACATAGAAAACATCTGCCATTTATGAAAAACATTCCTTATGACACGGCATGAAATGTTTAGTGCAGGCACAGTTGGAAAAAATTGTCTTTGCTTATGGTATTAACCTAATCTGTATCCTGGATTTGTGTGGCTTTTAACTTTGCTGCTAGAACATGGATGTGTAGTGGAAACGAACTGGTGACTACTTCTATATAACATCATTTTGAATCGGTATTTCTAATTAGAATCGAAATATCAGACATGCATTTCAAAAATAAGAGACGAGTACTGATCAGTTTATGTAATCATATATTTTCCCTTGTCATTAACTATTTAAGGGATTATTCTGAATGACAAGACGTTTAACTAATGAGAAGTTATCCCTCCTTTTAATGTGGTCTATAGCATGGCGCGTATTTTGTACGCCCTTCACATTCAGAATAATAATACAGTTTTCTTGCTGCTTCTATGAACAAACACTCAAAGCGCGGAAAATCCGGCCTAACGTATCTCTACCTATTGATCGAATGATTGCATTCACACTGACAGCAGTGATTTTACTGCTTTATGTACGCGTTCAAACAACGAAAGCTAGGCCGTCTGAAAGACAAATGTATTCACTTGTCCATATCTTAATCAATTTATACATAAGCCTTACTTCAGCAAACTAGAATAATTCGATATATTTGTGAAAATTGGACTGTCATGCAAACAGTAGGAATTCTCCGAACGATCTTCAGTTCGTAAATGATGATGAAAAGTAGAGTGTTACGTGCTGCGAGCCATATATCATGCAATGCAATAATCACTGGCCTTTAGATCAGTAATCAGTTTTCTACATGAATCAAAGATCAGCAGGCATCATGCATCGTGACGTAACATCGCTATTTAAAGACAATAATTCCTGTTGAGTAAGTTTTCCTTGAAGTTCTGTTGCTATGGTAACAGAAGGACCAGAAATCGCGATTCTCAACGCGCATGCGCAGGGTAGGATAGGGTAGGATAGAATGGGGTAGGATAGGATGGGGTAGAGTAGGGTAAGGTAGGACAACTCGTAGGGTACAGGTAAGTAATAATATAATAATCCTTTATTATGAAGCGCACTTTCCAAAGATGCGCAAATGCGCTGTACAATATAGGGAGGGGAGGGGATCGGAGGGGAGGGGAGGGGAGGGGGAATCACGACAATAAAGACATGGCTGCTTTGTATGCACTGGATGAATAGTAATCTGAGTCTCTTGGTTCGGTCACATCAGATAATGCCACATAAACGTCGTTTCCATTGACCTTCACATCATGAGTTCTTTGTTTCACTCCTTTTGAACGGAGTTTTGGCGGTTTTCTCAGGTCCTTTATATCATAAGAATAATAAAGCCCCTCCCCATTATCAAGAGTTATTTTGTACTTGTGATATGGGCAAATCACACAAGGACGTCCCTGGATGTCCTGTAAACAATAATCAACACACTGGATTAGTCTTGTGATTCCAGAATAGGAATGTATCTAGCATGGCTAGATTGGATTGGGGGTCAAGACCTTGACCTCGATTCTATTTACAGCCCTCAGGGGAGAGTGGTGCTTTGGAACAAAGATCATCTAAAGTTGAAGGCCAAGGGACAGGGCCTTCTGCTTAGCTTTAATATTTGTATGTCGGTATTCATTTTACCTACCTCTATGTCCCCTAGTGATAAAGGGCCTCCTGCATCTACAGACAAATCAAGCACACTTAAGTGAGAGGTTATTTTTCACCAACTGTTCTGTGGAAATTTAATACTTACGGTAGCAACTGTGATCCAGAACAAATATCTCTCCATCATGATAAAACATAGCTACTTGTCTCCCATCCACTCTGCACTGCATCTTTCTTTCCTGCATGATTTTATCTTTAGTACAAACGAAGGTATATTTTTTCCCGTTTTGATCCACATTATCAGTCGTACCATTACTTGACATTGCCGTACGGTTCCTGTACGGTGTTCGAATGTTTTGGATCCGTGGGCTCAACATCCTAACAGCGGATGATCATGAGCACGCATCATATATTGGTAAAATCCGCTGATATGTACTGCAGGTTCAGACATGGCGGACAAAACAAACCTGAACAAGAAGGACGAGTATCGTGAGATGAAGCGGTGATTGGTGGGCAAATATTGTATTAATTGTTGAATACTCCTTCTAGTATACGATGCACAGAGGAGGTAAGAATACGTATGTAGTTAATCCTGGCCTTGTTGTGTAAAATTTGAGCTACTTGAACTTTGATGAACTATTTTGGATAGCATGGGCGGCGTTTGCGGCTAACGCGTTGTCTTTCACCGCTGTGAGTCCAACGGGTTGGGTCGCTGGTTCGAGCCCTGTGGGCGCCACATGTGAATTGAGTTTGTTTGATGTGTCGTTCTCTCCTATGCTACGAGGGTTTTCTCCGGGTTCTCCGGTTTCCTCCCTCCGTAAAAATCAACATGTGAGTTGAACGTTCATGTGTGCATAGAATATTGAATGTAGTGGTAGTGCGTGAACGACTAGACACTTAAATAAAAGTGATTTATTTATTTTATATTGAAAGGTGTTCGCCGTGGTGGTGGCGGTGGTGGACGTGGTCGAGGTAGAAGGGGTGGTGGTGGACATCCATCTGGATTAACCGGCAAGGAAATAGGTCTGTGGTATGCTGCAAGAGGTAAAGAAATGAAGAAGAAGAAGGAACTGACAGAGGTGAGTGGACATAAAGTATATATCCGTCCACATAATTTTTTGTACTCTCTCTTTTGGTGGATAAATGTCCTAATATATGCAAGAAATAATACGGGATAAAGCGACTTTTTGCCAAACCTACTGATAAATGAGACCTTTAAATGATGTAAATGTTACAACCAATGGAGCTGCTTTAATTTGTGGGTACTTGAAAATGCAAGTCAGCAATTTCTGTCCGTCTATCCATTTGCTTTTTTTTTGATAAATGTATTTGACATATTTTGTATCTATTCATTTAGCGTGACGTGGTTACAATGAGTTCTCATAAAGAAGAAAAGATTAGCCAGCTACTAGAGAGGTTACAAGATGAACCATACCAGTCCTCTTCACATAGCAATGAAAGACATCACCATGGTAACAGGCATAACTACGGTAACATGCATCATCATGGTAACAAACATCACTATGTTAACATGCATCATCATGGTAACAGACATCACCATGGTAACAGGTATGACAACAGATCTAGCCCAACAAGGTATGATAGAGAGTCACATGATGATGGAAGCACCAGTCTTTCTGGTAAGGATTCTCACACAAAGGACGAATATTGTGAATCCCCAATGCAGACAGAGACATCATATTATGAAAATGTGATCATGGAAGTAGAAATGATTCAAAATGTACAAAGCACAGAGAAACAATCTGCATCAGGGTGGAAACAAAATAAAGGCATGAATGATGGAAGAGGTCATGGCTCTGATGGAAGAGATTTGTCAGATAATGAGGGTAAGTTAACTTGCTAAGCTGCCAACTAAGATGTTCTTTATCATCACACATCTTTCTTTGTTTCAAGGACATTTTAATTAATATTTTGCAAGTAGTTAGTATACTTGTTTCTTGGTGCTATAATTATGCATTCGACAATGAGAGATAACAGGGTTATGTCGTATTACTCTATCAGTCTTTATTTGTTAACTATTGCTTAGTGCATGCATTCTGGGATGTCCCATGTGTTCAGTTACTCAATATATAATATATTTCATCAAAGTATATCAATATTATATATATATACTGGTACTATTGTTTATGTTCAGATGATGATACAGACATATCCATTAAAAATGATCAAACTGTGGAAGGTGATGCTATTTGTATGTTTGATGAAGTTGGTTCAACAACAATGAAATCATCCTCAAATTTTTGGGCCTCTCCCTTTGGAAATGACTCTCTTCAAAGAGATGCAGCTTTAGATGACAATCTCAAACTTGAATTTATTGAAAAGGCAGTTTCTAACAGGAAATACATTGATATGCAGGTGAGTTTTTTAACTTTTTGTACTTTTATCTGATGATATGATTATGAAAATCGTAGCTCTATTTAAGGAGGGAATCAAACTTGAGGTCCTCATCCAGAATACAAGACTGCCATCCTACATTTAGATATCCATTCATATACTGTATTTGCAAATATTTTGAAGCAGCATCTTGTCCTCAGAAATTTAAGAGTGCTGGTCTGGCCTTGGCCATAAACAGACAGACTGATGTTCAACCAGCTTATCCAACTATAGCCATATAACAGATGCATGACAGATAGCAGTAGAAGCCCTTTAGTGAAACTAAAATCACAAAGGGAAACTAAAGGATTTTTTTCACTGTTGCAGGTTTTTAGATCCAAACTTCCTTCTTACAGCATGAAAGAGGTATGTATCATATAGTGGATACTGCATGGCATGTGGAGATACACATTTTATCTTTGAGACATGTTACATGAGACATGTTTGAAAAAAGTGGTCATGGTTGGAGTGTCTGCACAGAATGTAATATCTTCACATGTTGTAATAGAGAGAAATTAATATTTCATTGACAATATTATATATCAAATGAAAAGATATGCACATGTTTTGTTTATAATTTAGGGACTTCTTGACTTGATGAAGAAAAATCAGGTTATTGTGATAAGTGGAGAAACTGGTTGTGGCAAAACCACTCAGGTAGAGTACAACCTGGCCTATACTTATGTATGTAGTAATATATATATACAATACTAGTTAGCAGTACATAGGCAGTAGTTATACAGTAGTTATGGATACATAGTTAAATGTACGCAATAGTATCAGACTTATTTTAGCTTTTCTATTATCCTTAGCTGTTTAGTTTCCCCCTTTACAATAACGATAGGGCTGCAAGCAAAAATCTTTGACTGACTGTTATCTTTGTGCTTCAGGTTGCACAATTTATTCTCGATGAAGCAATTATGAATGGCCAAGGCTCTTTGTGCAGGATTGCTTGTACACAGCCAAGAAGGATCAGTGCAATATCTGTATGTAAATACATACATAAGGAATGGATGAATGAATAAATGAACAAATGAATGGATGGGTAAATGAAGGAACGAATGAAAGAATGAGCAAGCGAGCGAAAGAAGGAATGAACGAGGGAGGGAACAAACAAACAAACAAATTAGTTAATTAATGGAGATGGATGGATGAATGGATAAAATATTAGTAATTGGTTAGATTTATTTTATTGATAATGATGGTTTTTTTAGGTTGCAGAAAGAGTAGCAGAAGAGCGTGGTGAGCCATGTGGAGGGCAGAGTGTTGGATACCAAATAAGACTGGAAAGGTAAAGTGTTGATACTCAAAACTTTATAAAAAGATCCTGATTTCGGATTTCTAAATTATGTTTGTTCTTATTTTGAGCAGTAAGTTACCCCGCTCCAAAGGTTCTATTATCTACTGTACCACTGGAGTCTTGCTAAGATGGCTGATATCAGATGAGTAAGCTTGTACTTTAAAAGTTTAAGATATGGTGATAAACCTTTTACCGAATTTGGAGTGTTGACAAAAGAATGTCTCCAAGTTACTGCATGAACCTTTATTTGGTTGAGGGTTGAGTGACGACAAAAGAATGTGTAGTTCCAAAAATTATCTATACCCCCCACAGAGGAATTTTTTAAGACACCCCCTACCCCCGGCAATTCCAATTTTCTTCCATACAAACTCTGTTATTTTTGTTCTTTCTTTGATCCCCCCACCCCTCAGAAATTCCAAATTCCTTTGTGGGGTGGATATGGATAATTTCTGGAACTACACAATGTCTCTAAATTACTGTATAAACCTATATTTGGTTGAGTGACAACAAAAGAATATCTCCAAGTTACTGTATGAGCCTTTATTTGGTTGAGTGATGACAAAAGAATGTCTCTAAGTTACTGTATGAGCCTTTATTTGGTTGAGTGATGACAAAAGGATGTCTCTAAGTTACTGTATGAGCCTTTATTTGGTTGAGTGATGACAAAAAAATGTCTCTAAATTACTGTATAAACCTATATTTGGTTGAGTGATGACAAAAGAATGTCTCTAAGTTACTGTATGAGCCTTTATTTGGTGGAGTGATGACAAAAGAATGTCTCTAAGTTACTGTATGAGCCTTTATTTGGTTGAGTGATGACAAAAGGATGTCTCTAAGTTACTCTATTAACCTCAACTTGGAACCATTCTTTAGTGGTCACTCTACTGAATTCAGGAAAAGGTCTATTCAGGCTTGTGTTTCATTGGCTACCTAACTGAGGGTTAACAGCATTCCTATTCTTCCTCAGGTTGTTACATAACATCAGTCATGTGATTGTAGATGAGATTCATGAGAGAGACTTGATGTCAGATTTCTTACTTATCATCATTAAGGATCTTTTACCTAAAAGGTGTGAAAATACCCTTCACAATATTGCAATCATAATGTCATACTTGCAGTGTCTTCAGGGGAACATGCTATAGACAATTGCAAGCATGTATTGATCCACATAACTGACAGACAGCCTCACAAAAAGCAATGTTAGTAATATTAAGATCATTGGGGTTCAAATCATAGACTTCTTGCTTAGTGGAAAACACACTAACCAACCAAGCTACACTTGCTCCTTAAAATGATTGTGCGAGGTAACTAAGGATTAAGCTATGGACCTCTTGCTTAGCAGGCAGGCATACTAACCAACCAAGCCATACTTACCCCATAATACAAATGTGTGAGGTCACTAAGGATCAAACTATGGACCTCTTTCTATGCAGCATACTAACCAACAAAGCCATACTTACCCCCTAATACAAGTGTGTGAGGTCACTGAGGATCAAACTATGGACCTCCTGCTTAGCAGGCAGCACACTAACCAACCAAGCCACACTAGTCTAGCTGGTATACTGACTGCTAAATCTTTTTATCAGGCCTGATTTGAAATTGGTTCTAATGAGTGCAACACTTAATGCAGAGATGTTCTCTTCATATTTTGGTAGGTTTATCCTAAAGGAATAAAATTACTGGTGCAACTGTTAATCTTTGTTTCTCACTTCTATCTTTGTTTGATATTCAGATGACTGTCCCATGGCTCACATTCCAGGGTTTACTTTCCCAGTCAAGGAATATTATGTTGAAGACATCATTGAAATGATAAGGTACTGTTTCTCCTACATTTGATTCACAGATTGATTCCCTGAAACAACCTCTGGGCTGATCTAAGTCGGGGCACAGCTAACTCACAGATTGAACCCTGAAACAACCTGTGAGCTGATCTAAGTCAGGGCACAGCTAACTCACAGATAGAACCCTGAAACAACCTCTGGGCTGGTCTAAGTCAGGGCACAGCTAACTCACAGATTGAACCCTGAAACAACCTCGGGGCTGATCTAAGTCAGGGCACAGCTAACTCTGAGTTTGTGCCCTGAAACAACTTCTGCACAGATCTAAGTCACAACATGGCAAACTCACAGATTCAATTGGATTTTCTTTTAAATCCTCAAATCAATGAAAAGACCTAACAATCTCTAATCACGTCCATGCAGTAATTGAACCTGAGACCCCAAAGGTGAGAGGCAAGTGAATCTCTTACTTCACCCTTGATTCCTAAAGTACCTAATAAATGATGGCTTGTGAGGGTATTCAAGAGTGTGGCATGTTGTCAACTTTTGGAAGAGATTTACAGTTAATGTTACAATAGCTTTTTCTACTTTCTAAGATATGAGAATCCAGACTCATCCAGATCTCAAGAAAATTTTCGAGGGCCAAGATGGAAAAGACAAGGTGGTGTAAAGAGTTGGGCCAAGAAGAGAAGAGCAGAAAAGATGGCATTTGGTGAAGAGGAAGAGATTAATGATGAAGAAGTACAGTGGAGGGAATATCTACACACCATTAAAACAAGGTATTCTTAGTGAACCTAAAGATAACATATTTTGGGCCAAATACCTTTTGATTAATTTTATTTGATTCATCGTTA
The DNA here is from genome assembly GCF_029948245.1 of Actinia tenebrosa. Taxonomy (NCBI): domain Eukaryota; kingdom Metazoa; phylum Cnidaria; class Anthozoa; order Actiniaria; family Actiniidae; genus Actinia; species Actinia tenebrosa. The sequence continues at coordinate 7,004,380 of NW_028292578.1, forward strand.
TTTACATGCTTGATATATTGTTTAGGTATTTCGCGTCAACATTAGATTGTCTGGAAAACATGGATTTTACCAGCATCAACGTTGATCTGGTAGTGAAGCTCATCACATATATATGTACCAATCTAGAGGTGAGCTCATACAAGGGCCATTGAAATAGAACATAGACTACCTGATGTTTTGAATCTTGCGTTCTGATTGGTTGGGAGCGTGTGCATTAGGAGAGCACACAGCATGCACGCGCACTTCTTACTTTGTCATTTGTATCCAAAATAACAGTTACTCTAATAGGTATGTTATAAAAGGATTCGAAATAAAAAATTTTGCTTGCCGTGCTGTGTGGAGTTATATAGCACTTAGGGATTGGCAGAAAACTCGATAAGTGTCTCCTAACCCTTCTCTTGCATTCTGCCAATGCCCACGTACTTTATGATCCCACATAAACGCGCGCGCGCTTTCTATTTCTTCTTTTCTATATTAGAATGGTGCCTAGATTTGTATCAGTTTGATTTCCTAGAGAGAGTTTTGCTTCATATAACACCAGGGTTTTTTTCTGTTTAGAATGGTGCTATTTTAGTATTTCTGCCAGGATGGGATGATATTAGTAAGGTCCATGATAGTCTCAAGAACGCAAGAGTATTCTCGTCAGGTATCTATTTGACTACGCATCAAACTGCTGTGCTGTTATCTAGGGTTCTCTAGCCGTGTATTGTACGGAGTTCGTAAACACCATGATTTTTATTATCATGATTGTAAAGGAGCGTTTTCATTGTATAAAGTGTTTGTTCTAAAAGCCGTGACGTAGTCTGCTCAAAAGCATAAAAATACGATTTTAGATGGAATGATCTTTGTTTATTTGTTACTTTGTGGACTGTTTATCGAGCCTCGATTTCTGTTTGGTTTTTTCCTTCACATCTTGTCTACTTCCTCTTAATTTCCTTACAGATAAATATCTCATCATTCCAGTACATTCAATGATGCCAACAGCATCTCAACGTGAGGTAACGTTATTGAATTCAGAGCTCGAGTTTACGCAGAAATCGTTCATTTTAACGCAAAAAAGAAAAAAGAAAATCATATGTACTTTGATTTTTTTTTTTTTTTTTTTTTTTTTTTTTTTGCGCCCCGGGACCCGAGAGCTTCACAATCTAGAATCCTGCAGAGGATATGAGGAAAATAATGATTAAAATGAATGAAGTGAAAGCTAAAGGATACTTGAAGCAAGTTAAGCAATACAATTTCGTGGCAGCTGTTTGCTTGGTGAGAAGAACTGGACATTTTTTGGTCTGACAGTTCAATCATAATAAACGTGTTAAAGAAGCTGACAAGTTAAGTAAAGAAATAAATGGTACCCATCAAATATGTTTGGGAGCCTAATGTGCCTAGACACATGGGTCCAAGAACCCACATTACAAAAATCCTAGTGCAATCCCTAGAGCTGATTAAACTAGAATATGTAGGTATATGATCTGTTTTATGCAGTGAGAGATGGTTGTGTGAGAAGCTGTTGGTTCAGGCTAACACAATTGCTTGGTCTTGTTTGCTGACAGGTGTTTGATCGCCCTCCCTCTGGAGTAAGAAAAATAGTTCTTGCAACAAATATCGCCGAGACTAGGTAACTAACTATTTGGTGGAAAGCTTGTTGGTGCAAGTTGAGGCAAAGTTTTACTCTATCATACAGATGGATTTTAGTTAATCTGTTTGTTTTGTCTTCCCTTTAGTATTACTATTGATGACGTTGTGTATGTTATAGACTGTGGGAAGGTTAAAGAAAAGGTATGAATTGTCTTCATTCTCGTCACAATCACTTGTTTGTTATGGCTGTATTCTATATGTATTCTATACTAACTTCACGTTTCGCATACACTGTACGTCAGAAGTTCATTATGGACTTCTGTTTAAGTCTGTTCATTATTTCTCTTAGACTAATGTATCTTTGCATGTATCTGTAGACGTACGATGTTTCTCGTAAAATCTCTTGTCTGATGCCTGTTTGGATCAGCAAGGCTTCTTCTCGACAAAGAAGGGGACGCGCAGGAAGGTAACACATCAATTGGTTGAACTACTTAATATTTTATCCATGTTTTAACCGCATTATGCACACGTTTCAGGGTTCGACCTGGATGTTGTTTTCACTTGTTTACCGAGTTCCAAGCACTGAAAATGATTGACTATCAGCTTCCTGAGATGCTACGCACTCCTTTAGAAGAACTGTGTCTGCAGATCAAGGTAAACTACGTCACTCTTATTGATTGATCGGAGAACATGACACGCTTATAAGCAGTCAGAGTGTCGTATATTGTAAAACCATATTCAACCTTCATAGATGCATGATTTGCACGAAGAAAGTGGAATCCTATTGATAATGTGTGCTTTGAGTAAATAGTTTTCTAATCACTCATATAACCTGTATTCGTTTCAGTTTTCTTTGTTATGCACGTAATGGCTTGGAGTAAGGGGTTTCAAGAATAAATTTATTAGTGGATATTAATGGATATTATTTTCATTTATTAATTATTAGATACTAAAGCTGGGAATGATAGGCGAATTCCTGTCTAAAGCTTTACAACCACCTTCATCTGAAGCCGTTCAAAATGCTCTGGACACATTAAAACAGTTGGTAAGCTTATAGACCTCTTGCAGCACGTCGGAATGCATCTCAATTTGAAGGAGATTTCCACCATTTTTCATGAGATTTATATTCTTTTGTTTTGTACTCCAAATTGAGCTGCTTTGACGTCACATGCAAGGGGTTTATTGAATACGACACTTTTCAGTTAGAGTGATGTTATGACCTCCACTAGAACTTCCTAATTATCTTTACGACGATTCGATGCTCTATGCTAACTGATTTACAAAAACTGAACTACTTGCCAAACAACTGGTTTACAGATGAAAAGAGTGACCCTTGAACCTTTATTCCTTCTGGCCCTCTGCCATTTTAGTGATCATCTCTGCCGTCCCTATCATATCTTTTCTTCCCTAGCTTTGCTTTCTATTGGACATTCCACTAACATTGGTTCTGTTGTATGGTTTGTTTAGAATGCATTAGATCACAACGAATCTCTCACTCCCTTGGGTTACCACTTGGCCTCGTTACCAGTTGATCCTCGTATTGGAAAGATGATCTTGTTTGGCGCCATTTTCTCCTGTCTTGATCCTGTTCTCACCATCGCTTCTACTTTGGGATTCAAAGACCCATTCGTTTTTCCTCTGGTAACGATTATTTTTATTTAACAGAATTAAGTTTGTCTGTCATATACAACTGCCTATCCATCCCTACATTCTTCCATCCCTCCGCCCATCCAGTCCTATCCAATCCATCCATTTATCCCCTCATCCCATCATTCATCTATCCACATTCATCCATTCGTTATCATTCGTTTATTCTTTCTTTCTGTCAATTCACCGACCTACCCTCCCTACCCTCCCATACTTTCACATTCCATCCTATACTTTATTTATTCTTTCTCTCATTTCATTTTATCTTTCATCAAATCCGTTTCAGGATAAAAAGAAGCAGGCAGACAGAGTTCGAATGAAGTTTGCTGGTGAAACTAGAAGTGACCATCTAGCTGTACTTTATGCTTACGAGGTACAAAACACTGCGTGACTCATCGACGCATGCTTGATGTTGGCCTTGTAACTCTTTCCTTGTTTCCTTTTCAGGGTTGGGAAAGAGCTAAACGTTATAACAATGATGGTTTATACTGCTGGGAAAACTTCCTTTCAAAGCAAACACTTAAGGTAATTAAGGGTTTAGTAAAAAGTCCATCACCTTGAACGAGAGAGCACGGGTAAGATTTGGGCTAGCTGTGTCTCATCTGAAATGTTTCAATAAATCAAGTTTATTCCTCGCAATTTTGGAACAGCATTTAGGTGCCCCTCTACTAGAGTAGGCTAAGACAGCTTAAGACAATACACGAGTCATTTGTATGTTTTAGATGTTGAGTGACATGAAGCTACAGTTTGCTCGCCTTTTATGTGACATTGGGTTTCTGGACAACACGAACCCTAAAAACTCAACATCCAATCAGAATTCAGGTTTGTAGCACGTTTATTTCATGTATTGTGGTTCGTTAGTAAAATATAAATTCGTCATGCCATTCGTGTTTGCACTGTGAGCTAAAAGACTTATCTTTGCTGGTTTTCAACCTTTTATAGACAATCTTAAACTTGTGAAAGCAGTGTTATGTGCTGGTTTGTACCCAAATGTGGTGAAACTAGAACATCATCCTAAATTGAAACGGTGAGTCAAAACTTTTATACTAACAAATAACTGCGACAGTTTGTAGTAATTCACTGGAGAAACTCGTTTTCAAATCACACCCAATACAGCAGTTACTGATTAATATTTGTAAATATTTATGTTTTCCAGTCCACCTAAGATGATCACACGTGAAGACGGTAGAGTTGCTTTGCACCCAAAGTCTGTCAACGTTGAACATGTTGTGTATGAAAACAACTGGCTGATCTATCACCAGAAAATGAAATCCTCAAAGGTAGGAATGATCTTTTGTCAGAATTATAAGTGAAACAATGAAAACTGTGATAAAGATGATGATGATGATGGTGGTGGTGGTGGTGGTGTTGGTGATAATGATGATGGTGATAATGATGATGGTGATGATGATGATGATGATGGTGGTGATGATGATGATGGTGGTGGTGGTGGTGATGATGATGGTGGTGGTGATGATGATGATGATGGTGATGATGATGATAGTGATGGTGATGATGGTGATGATGAGAGCCATATCGATACTTAGGAATGATGATTGCATGGTGATGACAATGAATCATGACAGATGATGTGATGATTAATGATAGATGATGAGACATGATGGTGATGATTATGCATGATGATGGTAATAGGCGATACTCCTGACCTGGAAAATGGTTCTCTTGCTTTCTTTAGGTCTTCATTCATGATGCTACCATGATTTCTCCTTATCCTCTCCTCTTCTTTGGAGGAGAGATATCAGTTCTAGTGGAGGAAGGACATGAGATCGTTGCAGTAGATGACTTCATTCGCTTTAGATCTCCCAGGAAGATTGCCAACATGGTGAAGGTCAGTCAGTAACACACCACATAATAATACTCATTTCCAGCTTTTTGAAAAATCCCCAATACTTTGTCTAGTTTGTGAGGACCCGTCCACACGTAGGGTTTTTGAATCGTTTTCGCCCGTCCACACGAATAAGATCAATGAGCAAAGACGATCGGAAAACGCAGACAGAGTACACGGAATATAGAGTAATATGAGCACATGGAACAGATTGGTGTTATTTTTGTTTGGTGACAAAGCGTCCAATACAATGACTTTAGCGTTTTCGAAAAGTTACGTTTTTATCCGTTCACACATAGTTAATAGAGGCCCCTCTATCACCTATGGTCCACACGATAACATGAAAAAGGCGGTTTTGAAAAATACAACTCTAAACGAAGCGTGATGGAAAAGTTGCTTTTTCAAGTGGCGTATACGACCCATTAAGCGTGCGTGGACGGAAGGCCAATCCACAAAGAAAATATTCCGTTTTCGGAAATATTCGGATACGTGTGGACAAGAACTTATGTTAACGCCTCTTAGCCTATGTCATAATTTCTGATCATCAGGAATTACGAGCTCAACTGGATAAACTGCTCGAGAGAAAGATATCCCAGCCAGACCTACGGCTTACTGTAGGCTCCTCAACAGCAGAGGATAGTGGCTCATTGTTACTTCATGCTATAATCGACCTTATAACAACCGAGGAATCCAAAAACTGGGTTTGTTTGCTGTTTTAATATTATTATTATTATTATTATTATATGCCGGTTTGCCGGTGATGATGATTTGTGATTTATATACCGCCCTTTCTATATGGATCTATTATCAATGACGGATTCCCAGTTGCGATCGATCTACTCGAGTGACCTTCACTCCCTGCAGAAAAACAGGATATCTGAGAACTGATTTCAAATTAGAAGATTTTCTGGAGAATGTGTCCCTAAATCCCCTCCCCCCCCCCCCCCCCCCCCCCTCCCTCCTTAAACCTCTGCTTTTGGCACTTGAAACAGTCGTTTCTCAGACATGAACAAGATAGATTGGATTGCTTAAAGGCGAGAAAACTTACTCGAACACAGACTTAACTTGGAGTAAAATGAACATTTATAGATTTAGTCAGAATTATTTAGCTATAAATATTTATACATTTTCGTCTTTCACAGAAAAGACGACGTGCTATGGAAGAGCGAGAAGAAATGGGTTTCAGTCCGAGTTTTTAATCAAAACGAAAAAGTATCTTCCGCTTTTGTATCAATTGTGATTATACTGCTGTAACAGTTTCATATCTAGATATATTGTTTAGACTATTACATACTAAAATGAAGCGAAAATTGAATAATTGATAGTAGCTTTCATAGTGATGTTATGATAACCATTCTCAAAGACTGAAGGAAAAATGGATTATAAAAATGTAAAGATATTTTATTTTGCTAGTGACTTAATAGTAGAAGATAAAAAAAACAAAGTTAGTATTTACAACTGTAAAAAGAACGAAAGAAATAGAAAATGCAAAGAAACGTTGAAATATATACTTGTCTATATATTGACAAGGATAGAAATGGTGTCTTTAAAACTTTTAAAATAAAACGTTTTCGACTGCGAAAGTAATCTTCAGTATGATGTTAATTTAAACATACAACAGTTTAAGTAGTTCATGAAATCACTGATCCCAGAGGGATAAAAGCTGGCGATATAAAGCATTGGACTTGTTTGTCTCTTGGCAAATAAATTGATAAAAAGAAGCGACGCGCACAGCCCGGGTACGAGTTGCCTGGCCTTGGTTTCCCTAGCAACAGCCGTTTATCTTAAAACTCCAAAATGGCGGACTGACAAGAGTCTGTTGGAATGAAGAGTTGGACCAAAAAAACTAAAATACACTTTAAATAATGCTGTAGCATTAGCCATTTAAGAATGGAACAACGTATTGGACCTCTTACGTTCTTTTCAAACTTCGATTCGGGGAATTTAGCCAAGGTTGAACGGAAACAAGAGGATGAAAACATAGATGAAGAAAGTAGTACAAGTGCACCAAGTCTTGCTGTTCCTGACTATGAATACAACGTCTGGACTTGGCCTGATGCTGTGGGAACGGAGTTTGAGAATCTTAACAGAACATGGTTTCATTTTGGGGTCAAAGGAGGTTCACCTGGGAAGCTGTTGAAAATAAATATAATGAATCTTAATCGTCAAGGAAAGCTGTACAGTCAGGGGATGAGTCCCTTTGTCAAGGTGGTCCCAGGAAGGAATAAATGGGAGCGAATACGTGAAAGACCTACTTACGAGGTATGTACAATAACTAGTTATCTAATACAGACTATGTTGATTCTATAGACCATTATTGTACGATATTGAATACATTGTATGGATGTTTATGAATTGTTTTGTTAAAGTTAGCTACTTAGAGATATTCCTTCAGCATATGAAATGATTTTACTTGAGGAATTTGGAACACCTATTTGATAATAGCTATGCTTTAATGAATTTGCATTAGGTACATCCATAATGAAAACTATTCTTTTTCAGACCGTTGATGGCCAGTTTATCCTCTCATTTACCTATCGGTTTCCAGAGCAGAAGAATTCAGTACATTACTTTGCATTTTGCTATCCTTACTCTTATTTGGAACTCCAAACACATCTTGATGCACTGGACAAGGTATATGATTCCTGTAAGGCAATGACACCTTCATCACCAAGCAATTCTATCTACTTTTATCGGGAATTGTTGTGTAAGTCACTGGATGATTTACGCATGGATCTGCTGACTATAACATCTTGTAAAGGAATGACAGAAGAGAGAGAAACTAGGCTAGATAACCTTTTTCCTGATCTGGACACTCCAAGAGCTCATAAATTCAAAGGCAAAAAGGTAAGAAAGATGAATTAATTACTCACAGTGGCATATCATGAGAAATATCTCTCTCCATAATTTTTGGCCATGTCATTCCTCATTATCTCAATAAATTGTTGACTAAGAGGGTTTGATTAGGGTTAAAGGCAGGGCCACACCTATTATGAGGCAAGCAAGGCAGTTGCCTTTGTAAATTTAACAAATACCCTCAAAACTCTGGAAATTGCTTTTCCGAGGATTTCCATTTCAAAATATTCTGGGCATGCATGCCCAAAATCCCCCTAGTTGCTCCTGCCTTTGCTGCTCGTTTCCCTCAGTAAACAATTTTGTTTGGCTGATGCTGCCTATTTTTCCTGGGCCTTTACATAAATCCTCCCTTAGCTACATTAACCAAACCATACTATACATTGATGAACAGAAACAGTGGGTGTACAATGCTGTCATTCTAAATAATGATATTGCTTTCATAGGTTTATTTTCTAAGTGCTAGAGTTCATCCTGGAGAGACGCCATCTAGTTTTGTATTCAATGGATTTCTAGACTTTATTCTAAGACAAGATGACCCAAGAGCTGCAGCCCTTCGTGACCAGTATGTCTTTAAACTTGTTCCTATGCTCAACCCAGATGGGGTAAAGAGAGGTCATTATAGGACGGATTCAAGAGGAGTTAACCTAAATAGAGTATACCTAGACCCTGATCCAGTACTACACCCTACTATATATGCTGCTAAGTCTCTCGTCTTGTATCATCATAATAAAATGGATCATCAAATAAAGAAAAGGACTTGCTCTTGTGGTGGAAAAACAGTAAACAATGCAACAAACACTTTGACATCATTAACTAATTCTCTGACTTTGGATGATGCTAGCACAAAAGATGATCAGGAGAAAAGGTTATCTACTGAGGGTGAGGAAAATATGAAAGAAACTATACCTATACCTTGTGATAATATTACTGTAGTATCAGCAGGATCACCTGAATTTGGAGATAATGAATCCAAAAGTTCAACAAATACTAATGTAGATATTAAGATGTTAGAAAACACAGGAGATTTAATAGAGAAAACAAACTTGGACGATACATGTGATAACAAAAAGGAACAAGAAAATGAAGATAAAACAGTAGTTGTGGAAACAAATGAATCATCTGAAGTATCTCAAAATAATTTAGATGGATCAAAGAGAAATGGAGATCTAGCATGTAACTGTTTAACAGAGGATGGATCAAAGAGGACTGGAGATCTAGCATTCTATGTTGATCTTCATGGACATGCATCAAAGAGAGGCTGTTTTGTGTATGCAAATTACATGGACAATGAGGAGGACTATGTTCAATCTATACTTTACCCCAAACTAATGTCCATCAATTCAGCCAACTTTGATTTCACTGGCTGTAATTTTACTGAAAAGAATATGTACACCAAGGATAAAAGAGATGGCATGTCAAAGGAGGGAAGTGGGAGAGTTGCTATTTTCAAGTCAACATCAATTATACACAGGTAAGTACAATATTGTTTAATGCATATTTAAATGAGCACTCTAGCCATGTAGCTGGTCCTTGAATGGCAGACTGGTAAGGAAGGAAAGGGTTCCATCCTGACGGCCAATCCTCACCAGTCCCTAGCCAGCTGAACAGGCTACAAGCTCAGGGCCCTTTCTTTTAAGTCATATGAATTGGTCCGAGCAGCTAGTTCTCAATTGGTCCCTGTCAGTTCTTAGAGCTGGTTTGGGCTGCACTTGTCCAGTTCTAAGAACTGACATCTACCATTTTAAGAACTGGCCACTCCGACGGACCAGTTTAACTTAATGGAAAGCGCCCTCAGACAATACATTCTTTTACATTGTTCATGTTAATTAGTAAGAGTATATATACCTCATATATTTAATTAATATTCTGTATAATATTGCTTGATTTACTTAGCTACACACTGGAATGTAATTACAACAGTGGCCGAATGTTAAACCCAGTACCCCCAGCAACATGTGATAATGGCAGGGCCACACCACCACCACCTCCTGGCTTTCCTCCAAAGTTTACAACTGAGATATATGAAGAGGTACACCAGTGATAGTGCACACAATAATGAGATTCTAAAAGAATATTTTGAGCTTTTGTGGTTTATGTATTCCCAGTGAAATAAGGGTACCATTTTTGACAGGCCTTGACAGCAGTACAAAAAACATCAATCCAGAGATGCATTAAAATTGCAAGACTTTTCAGTCCTTTGTCATTAAAGGAAAAGTGGATCAAATCCCTGACTCAAAATTCACATTAATAGTTATTTCCCATGACTCTATTTCATAGTGCTACTATTATAATTAATACTAATAGAATCATCACCTGTGATAGGTTGGAAGAGCTCTAGCTGTAGCAGTTCTAGATATGAATAACTCCAACCCTTGGTCACGCCTACCTACTAGTGAGTTTAGTTCAGTGGAAGGGGTTAAGAATTGGGTGATGAGATTTGTCAAAAGTGCCAAGAATGCTCCAGCTGTGCCCAGGAAACTATCAAGAGCTGCTACAAAAACATCAAGGTAAGTCAAGCTAGAATATTACTGTCTAATGGAAGGTTTAGATGGATAGATATACTTTATTTGAATGTCCGCCTCTGTGTGACTGTTGAATGTCAGTGTCTGTTATCTTGTGCAGTTCATCTGAGATATTAGAACAACAAAACTTCTTACCTGTGACCTAGAGTCCTGCATTCTGCCAGTATTTAAATGAGAACCTGTCATCAAACTATTGCAGTCCACATAACCTCATTAACCTCATTTGTTCCCAGTATAAACATGACACCGGAATTCTATCACTTGACTACAGTCCTTAATGAACAGTGTCTTGTTCTATTTCTAGTATAGTAGCAGGTGCAACAGCAACGACAAGGCAGAAGGTGTGCTCAACCTTCAAGAGTACATCATCCAGTGACCTGTCAGGTGAAACATTATCAGCAGCTGCACAGAAAGTGACGGAAAGAATGACACAGAACATCAGTGCTGGTAGGTATTCATTTCTTTCCAACTCTCTTTCAATTCAGCCTTAATCACTTAATCAAACATGTTAGTCCATCAGCATGGTCACATTCAATACTCACTGCAGCATATTCCGCTCTTAATTTAAATAATTGAAACTTGTACACATCAATTTTTATTTTCATCATCATTATTCATTTTAAAAATATTTTCTAATATTTCAGTATCAAAAAAAGGACTTGATGAGCCAAGAGCAAACAAAAGAATCATTGCTGCCCCAAGGCGGTTGTCACAGACAATATCTGGGCTATCTACTAACAGAACAGCAGTTAATAGAAAGATTAGTTCTGGATGTAATACAGACAGTCTTTCTTTAGCTAATGGAACTCTCAGGACACAGGTAAATATTTGTTTAATATTTAGATCAATCAGATGTGAAAAATTAGTAGGGTTAAAGCCCAACCAGCCCCTCACCTTCCCCCTTCCCACTCATTTATGGACCATTATAATCACCCTTGTCAAATCTGTTTTAATTGATTGCATTACTTGCAGGCACCAAAGAACAAAGATCAGCCACGGGTATCCTTGGATCTTCCTATCACTGTAAGTTTTTTCTATTTTTTTTTAAATAGAAAAAAATATTCTAATTAAAAGTTAGGTTTATGAGATTGATTATTATATGTTTGTTATCATTTCCTATACAGGGACCTGCACTTCGTATACCCAAGCCAAACCAGCTGCTTTCAGCAAACATCAAATCTCTTTCATGTCCTGCAGATTTGAGAACTGGGTAAAGACTTTATCTATTAATAATAAACCATGCTATACCTCAACACAGACTACTATGTTTAGATATACAATGTAACCAAGTACAGTATTGTAGAATGAAAATGAAAGATAAAGTAAAAACTTTCCCACAGGATGCCACCTCCAAAATTTCTTTCACTCAAGGATGATGTGCTGCAAAAACATACAAGATATTTAGTATTATGAGAAACAATAATTAACTTAATCCAGTACACTCGATTTGACAGCAATTGTTTGAGCTTTTGATGGTCCTGTATGTCAAGGTTTATAAAGCCTGACTTGCAGTCATCTCTAGATAGTCCAGTCAAAAGCTCAATAAGTTTCTTTCAAATCCAGTGACAGTACTATGTCTCAAACATCAATCATAATAATATTGCTTATCGTAGAACTTACCAGTAAAGATGAATTTACATGATTATATTTCGTATTGATTTAACTGGGATTAAATATTAGTATTCTTATTCAATGATTATTATAGCAGGAGTACCCAGGTAGAGGTTCTTAACCAGTTTGTTGGGATACAACCAAAAAAAACAACTGCAGCCAGACCTGGTGGAGGAAGTGCAAGTGATGAGGAAAAAAGAAAACAACTTTTCTTGAACAAGAAGAAAAATGGAAAGAAAAAACTAGGTATTAATGTATTAAGAGCTTAGACTAAGATCATATGTTGAAACTTCGCATGAGCCAAACCTAATGACATCAAAGAAGACTGCCTTTTGTCCATTGTTTCAATTAGTTTTGGCTCATGTGATGTTTGAGGTTTGACCTGAGTCTTGCCTTTGACAATCTGACAATATGTCCAAAACTTTGATATTTTATGTCAAAAATAGCATTGATTATGGACAGTGTTTTATTTTTTCATCTAGGAAAACCAGATGATCTCATAAATGGATTGCCACCTTGCACAACAGATGCAAGAGCACAAAAGTAAATATATTGTCCACAATGGGTTTGTCAGCTTTATTTATACAAAAAATACCAACTTTTCTTTTTAATCGATGGGTTGCAAGCCTTCCCAAGAGAGTCAAAAGTTAAAAACGTGGCAGCTATTGTGGTACCATTAGCAATGGATGCAAATGAGAAATTTTTTGTTAAATGGCAACAACATGGCCGTGATGATGTAACATGCAATTGAAGAATAGGGGATAACACTGGACAGTAATGTGGTCATCTGAGCCATGTGAAGGTCTAACCATTTCCAGTTGCAATTGCAAAAGCATTTTAGTTGTTGGTTATTTTAAATCCCTAAGTGTTGGTCCAGCTGGGGTTTGAACCACGACCTCACACAACAGATTGATCATCTTAACATTGAGCTAATGGGGCATAAAATATTAAAGTAAATAAATTGTTAATATCAGGTCAAGCGAAGGAGATGCCACAATTGGAAAGAAAGTTGCTGGGGTTGTTAAAAGGGATGGATCTTCAGGATCACTTTTACATAGATCAAACTCAAGAAAGTCAAAAAAGATAGTAAGTTATATCAAAATTTGAATCATATTGCATCATCCATGTATATATTACATTATATTTTCTCCATTATTGTTTTCATCAAGACAGCTCATATTGGCTCTAAGACATAACTTTTACACCATATTTATGTAGGCCAATAACAGTTCATAAAATTTGATTGTAAGTTTCCTTTATTTTAACAGATAAAAAACAACTTGAATTCTTGTGAGGTAGTGGATATCACAGAGCTGCCTCAGTCCTCAAGTCAACCAATGGCCTACTGGGTGGATGCCTGACAATGCTCACTTTATAGTTGTAGACATACTAGTTTATGCTTTTAATATATTATATCTTGATCATCATGTCTACAAAAAATATATTTTGTAATATATAAATTGTGAACATGACTGTAATCTAAACACAAGAAAAATCTAAGGCAAATTAGATGTTTAAAAAAAAATAGATATATAACTTTTCCACCTTGTGTATAAAATAGTTAAGCTGTAGCATAGATATTATAATAACCTAATAGTATAGTTTAGAGAGACACATGTAAATAATTAATATTTTTTCTGCAAGAGGATTGGAGGTTCCATGTGTGACTCTTAGTTTAAGATCTAAAATTATTGAACAATTTGGGTTTTTTTTCTTGAACAATAATTGAAACTAGTTCTGTTTTGCAGTAATTTTTATGTTTAAAAAGATCACTTTCTGAGTGCTGGTCAAGCCACAGATAAAATGCAGATTTATTGAGAGCAATATGGTTTTCCATGACATAAAATATTCAATATAGTTTGTATAATTTTTGTGGGTTACTTTTGCCTGTAACATTTTTCCACAATTAAATGAATAAAATCATGATAAAACAAAGCTCAGTATAAACTATATATTTTAACAAGTGCAAAAAATCTTTCAACATAGATACACTGCATGTATTGTCTAGACACTGAAGTGTGCTTGTGCTATATGCTCTGTGTTAGAGATATCGGGGGAATGTCTATTTTACCACCATACGATACGCTTGTTAGAGCTAGTTGACAAATGTTCACTCGTATCTGTTTCAAGTTTAATTCGTGGATCAAGTTCAAACTGGTTCAAGCTAGTACAAGGTTCGCTAAAATGTAACAATAATTCCTAAATTAGCCTACATTTTTGGGGAAATATTTACACTTAAACAGTATATACGTTTAGAATTTATTGTACTTACATCTGGTGGCGAATCACGCATCTAAGTTAGTCTTCATGGCAAAATTATCGTTGGCTCGTAGGCACGTGCATGTCGTTTCATTAAGAATTAAGCGAGTGTCTTTTATTGCATAAGGCTAGATCAAGTTTCATTGCTATGTTTAATCATTAATTTCTGGTAAATCATGGGGTCAAGGAAATCGTAAGAAACAAACAAAACGAATAAATGTATGTAAAAGTTAACTATTCTCAACACTCTGATAGATTCAATAGGACTGTCAGCCATCAGTTCAGTGTTATAAAGTAGAGAGACATCACTACTAAGGGGGGAGAAATAGTTTATTCATCCTTTCCAATAGATTACCATTTCATGGAAGATTTTAGGACATGCTTTTAGTAGAAACTAGACCTGGTGAGATAATCTGATATTCTAGGCTTTGAATTCTTTCCATGCCAGGAAATAGTGTTAGCATTCCACCTCCCTGCTGTGGTTAATGGGTGGGCCAGGTCATTGCTTTGATTCCAGGCAAGTCCCCAATCAAGTTGAGTTTGTCTAGATATGTTGCTCGCTATTGGGTATTATACAATTAAGGAAGTTTAAGCCCTCCCAACTACTGAAACCCTAATTCTCTTGAAATTCCCTGTTTGACATTTTTTCAGGCTGTTTTACATCTAATTTCTTTAGTCTTCTGATGTTATTAAACCCACTTGGCATTAAATGTGTTATCTTCCCATTTCCCAGAAAAACACCAAAGCACACACAATACTAGAGTTGAACCTTAAATCCTTTATTGACGTTTTCCCACAACACAAACATTTACTCATTTTTAACCCAAGAGGAATCTTTCACTGATTATTTATGGACCCCATTTATGGATCATTTGTATTTAATTTGTATGATTATGAATCATGATTATATTGACAATTAATGATTATATTGGTTTATGATTTTGTTGGATTACAGAGCTCCAGCAACCAAGTTCAAAATATAATTTAATGGTACTGATCCTAGCTCTTGATTTATTATGTAATATTAATAATTAAGCATTCTACTTTTACTGATTTTAATTCTATTCTATTGTAAGTATTTACAAATGTCTTTTCTTTCTGAAGAGCACTCTTTTTTTCCATTTATATTCGATTCCAATCTGCAGCCCACTTGACTGCTGCCTGATCTACCAGTATCTTGATCCAAAGATATTCAATCAGAATCTAAGATATGTAATACAAGGTGTTTCCTTATGTATCACAAGTAGATTTAACTGGTAGATGGTTGCCTAGTTGCAGAACAAATCCAACTAGGTTTCTTAATGTTGGCTTTTTTTGTATGCTATCAAGTGGGACAAGATAACAAGGCCAAGTTTTGTTAGAAAAATAAACCTGTTTACTATAACAGATATTTCCTTCTGTTAGAAATATATAGCTTCACTCTTCTCGTTTACCAAGAGAATTTCTGCAATAATAATTATTGTGAATTTCTTTCAGACAAGCTTTTTCAGACTACGGCTTTGTCTTTGTCCAATTTTGAGGGATAATTTTGAAAACTCCTCTGGCGAGGAAGCATGGTTTCATACTGTACGACAACCTAACAAATTCAGGTGCCTAACTTATGAATTAGACATTTTGAATAAATATCATTAATTAAACTGCAAGAAGGGAAGGGAAGAGATCAGTGAAAGATTCCTCCCACACACTAATTCCGCTGTCACCAAGGGTTCCAGGTTCAACATCAAGACTATCAAGTTCTGCGGACAGATCCTTGTAACCTAGAATCTCGTCAATGGATTCAATGGATTCACTTGCTTGCCCCACCAAACCATCAATTCCTTGTGGGAGGGCTTGGACCTCTTGGTCTCTAACTGTCTTGATTCTGAAGGTTTTTCCTGTAGTTGTGTCTCCATGACAACAGGATGGGATAGACTTGTCTTCTTGCTTTGGCTGGAGGAGGTCAGAGTTTTCATCATCACTGGACTCATCATCTTCAAACAGACCAACAAACAACTGAGACTGGAAAGAAGAAAAGGGAACAATATTGTAAGCCTTTTTTGTTTTTGAGGAAGAGTACACTTGATGATCAGGGACCGTTATTGGGCCTTGTCTTTATGATAAATAAATATCCATCGTGTATGAATGATAATGCCAGCCTTCTTGTCTTGTGGTCAATATTAAGACTTCTAATCACCTATCCATGGCAATTTTGACATTTAAGCTTGTAATATTTCACAATATTGGTTAAAAATTCATGAGAACAAAATTTTAGATAAACCATTTCATACACATTATTCCTATAATAAAATGTCGGCTTGAGTTAGTGTAAGAACATATGTTCAAACAGTGTGGGTGAGACACTTCTTCCCACTCGTTCACTGATCAATGAAAAGAACATTCATGAATAAACATTACAGTGGTAAGGAGTTATTAGACTCTGGTAAGCTTTACCTGGTATTGATCCTTAGCCAAGTCGTGATCACTAAAAGAAACAGAATCAGATTCTTCTGCTGCTGAGAAGCTGTGAGCGCTGCAAACTCTTTAGATTCTGCTTCCTTTTTGATCACAACCCAGTCGTTTTGATAATCGTCTATGTTGTGTGGTTCTGGGCTTGGTGGTAATGAGACTGAACATGAAGATGATTCTGGTGAAACTGGTGGGGTCAAACCAAGGCGAATTCTCAGTTCTGAGTTCTCTGTCGAAAGGGAGTCTGTTTTTTTCTGTAAGCTTTTGTTGTTTTCTCGAAGAGCCTTGTTCTGAGAGAAGACAATTTGCATTTAAAATGAGCAAGAACAGGGTGTTATTCAATAGACTATTCAAAAGAATATTTGATGCCCTTGGCGAAGTAATTAGAAGATCCCCGTGAAACCCATAGTCGACTAAAATTTGTTCTTCCGAAAGAAAAAAAAACAGTATCAAAGTTCTTACAAAAAGTAACTTTTTTTAGGACTATTGAAAACTCTCGACTTTAGAAAGGAGATTTCTACCAAAGATCTTGTAAGCGTTTACAGGTAGATCACAAAACCTTATACAATCAGGGGTCTTTGTCTTTGGGATAATAAAAGACCTCTATCAAAAAGCTATTGAAAGTTCGTGAAATATTATCCCTAGTATCTAATTTCGAAATAAAAGGCTAGACAGGTAAATTCATGTCTTGTATGCAAATCACGCTCCAAGCCAAACTGGAATCTTTGGGTTATTTTCTTAATAAAGCAAGAAAAACTCCGTTGAAAGACTCATTGTCAATATTTGAGAGTAAAAACGAGTGGAAAATGGTCTGAATTTTAGGTGTTAAAAATAAAAACAAAAGAATAATAACGAGGGTTTGTAAATATATAGTAGTGAAACTTTATACACGGACGCGGATCAATATCGACTGGCGTAGAGACTACTGAACCATTTTCGTCTAAAAATATAATTTCGCAACGACAAAAACGGCTAATGATAATGTTTAAATTATAACAAAATTTAACAATATTGAAATATGGTTAAGGTTATTTTTAATACCTCTCGTTCTAACCGTTCGACCGCATCTTCTAAGTCTTGCATTCTCGCCTTTTTTCGGTCGCGAGCAGTTTGTGCTGCTACACGGTTTTTTAATTTCCTGTTTAAATAAATCAAAAATAATCAAAATTAATGTAAAAATATTTCAAAAATATTTCAAACAAAAGAAAGCGAAGAAAAATATTCAGGATTCTTTAGAGAAGCCATTTAAGAGCATATTGTTGTTCATTTCGTAGTAAATTTCAATCAATGGTTTTCACAGTCACGAACCTTCGAAGAGCTCGTTCTTCAGCTGTTAAATTATCAAGTCTTCGCCTTTTTCTGGGCTGACCTTCAGAGTTTGTCTCATTGAGAGATAAAGATTTTAAAACAGCATCTCTGTTGATGTTTGGGGACTCCATTGTGAAATATTTTTGCGACGGGAACTTACACCACCGTCCTTCGATAAGTTTTACGAGTTTACTAATTAGAGAAAGTAAGTCTTTGAAATCCTAAAACAGCTGGTTGCGTCACTGTCTCCCAAATATGGATATGATTGATAGCTGCTAATCATAGATTGACCAATCAGAAAAAGCCACGACTTGGTTCACCTTAGAAAATATTACACTTCCGGAGAATCTACAGGATGTAGTTCTAACTGTTTCTACGATTAAAAAAATACAGTCATACAAAATATTTTCTTTACAAGTAAAACTTCGTTGTTTTCTTACAAGTAAATTTTTCTAAGACAAGGAATTTTTTTTCTTCAAAAGAACAAATTTTTCTATCGCTTCCATGGTTTCGTAAGTGAGACTAAAATATTTCTATTCAAACATTGAAAAATGCTCTCCTTTCGCACCGCCTACGGAGTGAATTTAGAAACAGCTGAGCACGATACTCAAACCGCGCAATTTACGTAACAATTTCGTCATAACAATCATTCAAAACAAATATTTCATTTTACCCAAAAATAGATATAAAGTACAATATCTGAAACCGTAAAAAGAGTCTTAAAAATAGTTTGCCAATTACTATTTACAGAGGGAAAACATTGAAAATGTGGAAGTCTCTAATATTATCAAAATTAATTAAATTCTGCTCAACCCACTTATTACACACTGGCAAAGTTTCACTCTAGAATGGAATAGCTTATTTCATTTAAAAATTCTTGTTCTCCTGCGTAGTTAAGTTGTTCTTATCTTTCATTTGAGCACTACCTACGTACTTCCTGTTTTGAATGCCTTTTTTAAAGAGGAAAAAAATTTCACCATTCATACAATGGTGATTGGAATTATTATTTTAAAAAGTTGGAGTTATCTTTAGATCTAAAATTATCCTGTTTCTAGTGATTTCTAGTTCCTTTGCACAAAAAATTAAAATTATTTTCGTAGAAGAAAGATTTTAAACATCATTAATGGCATCACTGCCTGAATCTGCCTGGAGAGTAGAGTAGGAGGAGTAGGAGCAAACCTCTGGACCAAAGTTTCGATTTCCGTAAATTGCCGAGTCTTTACCGACTGATAGCGATTCTTGGTTCGTAACCTACGAGCGATGTACGAAACATTTTTCCATAAAACCCTCTATGATTGGTTCTTGGAAGTTACTATTGTTTTTGACAGCCAATAATATTTCGTGTTTCAAAATACAAACTTGGTTTATTCGTAGACTTGGAAGCTAACTGGATCTTTGCCGTGTTCAAGTTGAACGTGCATTTTATTATAAATGTATTTTTGAGTTCGTTTATTCTCTGTCATCTTCTGTCATTGCCCAGTTGTTAAGAATTATCTTCGATGATGCCTAGAAAAAGTAAGAGTATGAAGCAAGATAGTTGTTTTTTTCCTTTCCGGTTATATTTCTCATGGTCGCGATCATGTGTCTAACAGACAAAGTTGTCTTTTTGCAGGAAACAAAACAAAGAAAGATACAAGCAAGAAAACTAGAGAATCGAGCCAAGAAACGGGAAATATAGAGGTAATCGTCTCAGCACTGCATTTTGTAATCATGGCTTGGTTATATTTACCCATAACGTGCTATAATATTGTTCTTTCGTAGACTTGTTCACCACCAGACGATGGAGAAGGCCAGGGAGGAGTTGACTCAAAGATACCGAACTATTTCCCTGTTTCACCAAGTAATAAAGACACAAACAATTCATCAGAATCCCCCAGTAATACCTCGATGCCTACAAGCACCAACGAAGACTCTATATTAAACACAGATAAAGAACGAGAAAAAGATAAACCTATTGACTTTGATGAACAGAAAGCAGTGAATCCAAACAAAACTCCAAGTCCTTCCAAAGATATACGAGTTGAAGTAGCTGAAGAACAAAAAGTACCTGGTGATGGCAATAAACGTCCTCTAAAGCAATCCCTACTAAGTCCAAAAAGAGATTCTGGTTCAGTTCCTGTAAAATCCAAGAGAAAAATTAAAACTAACTCAAGTAAAGGGTAAATGAAGGTCCTATATGTTTGTGTATGATGCAGATGATTATTTATATATGCTACATATACAGCTTTGCTGTGATGGTATCAACAGGCTATTATAGATTATGATGAAAGCAAATATAAAACAACTATTGATACCTTTTCAATCAACAGAAATATAAAAGAAGAAAAATCCAAGAACTCTGAAATTACAAAATACTTTCCTGTAAGAAGAAGTGAAAGAAGGGTCAAGTCTAAGATAGAGGTATGTATCACCTATGACACAATGTTTGTCATTCATGGCAGTAGCTATACTATGTTCATAACAATCCAGTTAAACCAGAGGGCTCCAGATAATATTCCTGTGCAATACTGAATGTAGTACCCCACGAAAGATTAAAGCACCTGGTGTTGGTCTCCATGGTGACAAACTAACACATGTACATCTGTCCACATGTAAACTGATATACTTTCAAAGTTTTTCGTCACATAAACGAATGGACTAGTACTAATAAGCCATAACATGTAGACTTGAATAACATACTGTATTGTGATTGTATCTATGAACATATCAATCTTGTAATCAGTGGAGAATTAGAAACAGAGGGTTACCAGTTACGGCTTGCAAAGAAGGAGTGGTTCTACAGCAGTTATTGCATCTCAAATTTGACTTCAAGTTTCCCACTTTTTTAAATCAACTGATGTCTGTCTAAATTTTAGAATATTTAGTAAATTAACACTAATTTATGATTGTGTTTTGTATTAGGAAGAAAAACAAACCAAAATAGAAAAGGCTGTTCTTGAGGGCATAGAAGAAGGAATCGAGGTATGTAATGTATACTGATATTGAAAAATGAAAATTTACTAGATAAAACTTTTACAGAAAACAACTAGAAATATTTTTTTAGATTAATGTGTTTTCAACCTAATGTTTTATTTTGTCGAGCTTTCGGACTAAGCATCCATCTTTAGGACATGAAACGTTCAAAGTGTATAATCTAACAAACAAGGATGAACATTACAAAAACAATGTCTGTGCTCAAGACAATGGAAAAAATTTGTGAATATTGTGGCTGATGGTGAAGGCATTATTTTTTAGGTTAGGAACGTAGAAGGTAAAGGAAGAGGAGTATTTGCTCTCTGGTCTTTCAAAAGAGGAGATTTTGTTTGTGAATATCATGGAGAACATATTGATTATGAAACTGCAAAGAAAAGAGAAAAGGAATACTCAGAAGATGAAAACATTGGTTGCTATATGTATTACTTCACCTTCAAAAACAAAAAATTCTGGTAAGATCACATTATAATATTATTTCATTATTTTGTTTTTGTCACTACTAAGTAATACATAACTGATTAGTGTCTTGTGTTTGTGACCCAGTTTGTAATGGTTTTTTTCCACATTTTTTTATCTTCAGTGTGGATGCCACCCAAGAATCAGGAAGACTTGGGCGATTACTCAACCACAGTATTAATGGCAACTGTACAACTAAACTAATATCCATCAGAGACAAACCTTATCTTATACTTGTAGCAGCAAAAGATATACAGCCTAACAGTGAACTGTTGTATGATTATGGTGAGAGAAATAAGGATGCCATTGCTTCACACCCTTGGCTACAGGCTTGAGCATCACTATTAGTTAGGAGAACTCATTTAAGAGAAGGATAGGATACATGTTTGATGTGGAGGTTGTACATCACTTCCATAACCTTCTGATGTTTTGCATTCAAGTGTATGAACATGATAATTAGACCTAAGTTCACTTACCATTGGATGCATGCTCAAAGGTGCACACAAAGAGCAATATTCATCTAATATCATGATCTACATTAATCAATCATTTTTAAACACCTGATGTTTGGATTCTTGATATTTATTTATTCTTCAATGAGATTGTAAATAAGAAAATTATTGCAGCAATATGATTACATTAAATTTTTAAAACCTTGTGATAAATATTTGTGAAATATAAATGATTATTTCATCCTATCCCTGGTCCTGTTTTCTTAAAAAGGTTTTATTGTAATAGCTGTCCATTAAAAACATTAAAATCATTGTATGTAGGTTTTAAGATAAAACTGAAGCGGCAGTAAGAGTAAGCAAAATTTGATAGACTGATGTTGATGTGCATTACTGTCAGTGAGAGTACTCATTTTACTAAAGCACTATTCCCAGCATAGAAATTGTGGAAATTATTGCCTAGCGATTCCATAAATTCTTGTCATTATAGCTTATTACAAGCTGGAGGCAGTTCCATAGTATAAAAGATAATGTCCCTATTAAACATGAACATATCTGTAGGGATCATCTTTAATTTCTGGTCTTTGTACTGTTGAGCTACAAACTTATCTAAACCGTTGACAATTGGACTTGACAGAAACTCATCCAGCTGAAGAAAAAGAAAAGTAATTATCACACCTTGTTACTGAACTCCCCCAATACTTTCATAGATAGTAATTTAATATACATTTCTTTACTTAATTACCCTGGGTTCCAGAGTCTCTCTCTCTCCAGTGCTTCTTAGTTGCAGGTTTAATTATGGATGACCAAAGCTATGACTAAGAAGCACTACAGTGATCGACCTCTGGAACCTTGGGTAGTATCAAATACTTACATCCATCCATTTTGCATCTGATATTTCTGAAGAATCCCTCTTTATTTCATTATTCAAAGGCTTTAATAAGCAGATGAAGTATAAATCTGAACACTCGAAACGAAAGTCTGGTATATGACGAAAGCACACCATAGAAACAAATTCAGTTTCAATTCCAGTTTCCTCTAAAACTTCTCTCTTTCCAGCAGTTCTTATATCCTCCTCTAAAGATGAAAAATAGCTTGTTATTACTGAAATCACTTGACTGTTATGCATGTTCATAACATATGACAGAGGGGGGGGATTGAAATTAGTTTTTACCAGTAAAATAGTGGGATTTGTTGAATTTGTAGAAAAAGCTACAAGAGATTGTTTCCCTCATTCTTTTGATGATTTGAATGTATTTTAACTTCTTGGAAGTTGGCAGTAGATTTTAGTGTTTATCATACTTACTATGGTCTGCCATTCCTCCAGGAAGTTTCCAGTGATCTGATTTTCTAAACCTTTCCTGAACAACCAATAATTTTCCCTCATCATTAACAACAAATCCAGCAACACCTGGAACATAAAGATGATATTTTGAATGTTTATTAGCGTTTAAAATACTTACTAATGTCTAGCCATTACTAGCTGGGACTAGGAAACTTAAACAAAGGGTTAGGTTAGGTTTAACAATTCTTTGTCAGGAAAAATAAAAAGTCCAAAACATTAGTATTGGTACAAATTTTTTACACTGTTTAAGTTTCTCTCTTATTAACTTGTTTGTACCTATAAAGCATGTTGCAAAGGTTGGTAGCTTGTTGGGTTCATCTTCAGGAAGCCACTTGGTCATCACGATGTAAGATGGAAAGCAATGGTGGAACACAAAACCATGCTAAAAACAAAATACAAAACCTGTTTCACCAACAAAGTGAGCAAATGCCTCTCTTAAAAAATGTATATAAAGTATCCATATATGGCTTACCTCCACAGTAATTGGTACAAATGATGATTTTTTGATAGGGATTTTAAACCACACACCTCTGACACCATATCTTTTGTAATTGACTAGCGATTCTATGAATAATAAAAATATATATAATTACTATTATGCAATGTGATGTTGTGTCATAAGGCTGTGTTATGAATACCAGCAAAGAAAATTCATGATTCGTTTTTGTTGCCATTATACAACTGCTGCTGCCGTTGTTGTTGATAAGGATGTTTTTGATTTCAGGTTGGTTTGTTTGTTTGTTTTATGGAAACAAAACATCCATACTTGCTTTTTACTTGAGACCACAAAAAATGAAAAGTACAGGAAGTACTCTGCAGACTTTGGCCAAGAAAAGTCAACCCATTTAGTTAATAAGACACTGACATTACCTTTCAACATGGTTGCAAACTGCTCATTGTCATAATTCTGGTCTTCTGTAACCATGTCTATTGTAAGACCACTAAATCTATAACAAAATTACAGAACTCAAGTATTGTTATCAAGCCATTTTAATAAGGAATATTGGATTGAATTAAAAATTTGTTCATACATAATATATTGTTATGTAACTTTGTCAAAGGAATTTAGTTTTAAAGTTGTCTGATATACAAGTTTGAGTCTTAAAGAAAATTTATCTACTTACATGTCTTTACTCCCTTTAAAAATATTGTCGACTTTTCCTAAAGATTGATAATCAGCCATCATATAACTATTATCGTCAACTTTTCTCGTGTATATTATTGTAACTTGTCTTCCTGTCTTGAAAGCAGATCTTTGACAGGCGTTCCTGGTAAAGTACAACATAAGGGGTGGTTACACAGCAGATTTTCAAGATGGCGGACCTGAAAGCGTTGCGTGACGACACTGAAAGCGGCTGTGGGGGAGACTAGGATGAATAATACAGCCTGACAGTAAACTGTTTTATCATTTAATTCTGCAAAGAACGTGCGTGATATGGAAAAAGAACATGTTTGATATGAGGCCGTATCAGCACTTCTCATCTGCTCGCGCTGGGTACGATAGGGTTTAGAGAGAGTTAGAGCATTTATTTGCAGAATTAAATGATAAAAAACTAATCAGTAGGCTATATAAAACATCTGATACGGCTTTGCATTTTTACCGACTGATATAGATAACCTCTATGTATGATTATGGTGAGAGAAATAAGGATGCAATTGCGGAGTATTATTTTTTCGTTTGCACATGACGTCATAGCTGCCATTTTGCAGAATAATGTCACAAAATAATTTTTATGCCTTCTGTTATTTTGAATGATTGCTAACCAAGAATTAGGGGAACTCATAGAGGGAAGTTAAGCATGTTTGAAGTTGAGAAGCGCAAGCCATACGCTAGTCACTTCTCACACTTCTTAAGTGCTTTTGGCACTCCCTATTAAAAAATATTTATTTATTTATTAGGCCAAGAGAATGAGAGTCATAGATTTGTGTCTGGACAACTTTGAAAACAGATAAGGCTTTTTGCAACACAGGTAACCCAAGCATGGAAATGCCATTGCATCAAGGTAAATGGACAGTTAATGGATGGTTGATTTGTTGAAACTTTCATTAGGGCTTGCACGGAAATATTAATTATAGAGGATGCATATGGATTAATTTTTGTCACAAGATAAGCTAGCTCCGCCATCTCAACTCTTAATCACTTAGGAAAATAGTAGCATTGATAGACACCTTGCAGTCTGTCGGAATGCAGCTTAATTTGGAGGACATAATAATAGGTTTCCAATTCTCATGAGATTGAATTTCTTTTGTATTGTCCTCCAAATTGAGCTGCTTTGACATCAGATGCAAGGGGATGATTGACAGCTGGCATATGCTAATTGATTGGACTATACACAGGAACCCCATGACATATAGCTTGTGGTAGAAACACTTTGGTTATACAAATGACCCTCAATCAAAAGACAAATGAATAAGAATAGCATATTAAATACATATTATTGTCAGAGTTTTCATACTGGAGCACTAAATTATTGTAAATTATAGCTTTTATAATATTACAAGTTTGAGGCAGACTGTTCCATAGAATAAAAGACATAGTCCCTATTTGACAGACACATATCTGTAGGAATTATCTTTAACTTCTGGTCTTTGTATTGTTGAGCAATAAACTTTTCATTTGCATCACTTAGAATTGAGCTTGAGAGATACTCATCCAACTGCAGAAACAGAAAAGTATTATTATTAGAACTTGTTACAGTGCAACTATACCAACCAAGACAAATTGAAATAAAAATTAGCTAATCACAATATTCGAGCATATAAAGAATAGAATCTGCACAAATTTTCACATTTTCCCCTTTAACAGCATATATATTTAACTTTATGCGTGTGTGTGTGATTATAGTAAATGAATAAAATGGTAAATCAACTTTGTTTATAGAGGATGACATTTTGTTAGCAATTAATTCCCTTTAATAAGTTAATCAAATTTACCTTTTGGTACAGTAATAACATTTTTTATTGTATAGAAAGTAAATTTGTTTACAGTCAAACATGCTCACGCGTTGACCCTTAGATTCAATTAATGAAATCATTAGTCAATTATTCCTCTTATACGTACGAACTGGAATAATGCAATATTGCAATATTCAAATGGAAATTCAGTTCATTATTCGACTCGTGATGAAGAAGGTAAATCATCTAAATTACAGATACCTTCGAGCAGAAGTCGCTCTCTTATTTCATAAGCATACGCATTGGGTTTTGTAATTTCCATGCCTCAATTACTTGGAGGATATCATCAGTAATTTTGTAGGGAACGCTCCCGCCTTGAGCGAAATGGAGACACAGTTCCATGTCATCAATAATGTTGAGGTATTTTCTGGCCTCCCCAACTAGGAATGTTGATTGGAATTTTCATATCTTCGTTTTCAACGTTGTAAATTTCAATTGAATAATGAAATCAAAATTCGAAAATTCAAATCATCAATCGACTCTAGGGGTCAACGCGTGAGCTTGTTTGACTGTAACTCATTAAAAAGATTTACTGCACAACTTAAGCGAGCACATAGATGACCCATTCTGCCAGTCCTAGTGAGTTGCAACCGATAAACTGATAGTCCACTGCCCAACCAACTTAGCCAACCAGGAGACAGTTCAGAATTAAACTAGTCTTTTTTAACTTTGAAATGTTTACTTGATGTTTTCTCTCTACATAGGCATAATAATCAAACACTTACGTCTATCCATCTTGCATCTGATATTTCTGAAGGATCCATCTTTATTTCAGAGCTCAAAGGTTTTAATAAGCAGATAAAGCATAAATCTGAACACTCAAAACGACAGTCTGGTATATGTCGGAAACACACCAAAGAAACAAATTCAGTTTCAATTCCAGTTTCCTCTAAAACCTCTCTCTTTGCAGCAGTTCTTAAATCCTCCTCTAAAGACAAAAAATATAGCTTGTCATTTCAACTTCTTGAGGGTCAAGAGGAGATTATATTTTTTAGTTTACTTACTATGGTCTACCCTTCCTCCAGGTAATTTCCAGAAATCTGAATTTCTAAACTTTTCCTGCACAACCAATATTTTCCCCTCATCACTGACGACAAAACAACCAACACCTTGAATTTAAAGTTGATATTTTTAGTAGTTCTAAAACAATAAGCTCAGTTTCTTAGCCTCCAAATCCTCCAGAGTTATTGATACCCTAAAATATTGATATCCTCTGGGAATTGGAATCTAAAGTGTTTTTGTGGAGTGGTTTTTTGAGGGAGGAAAACCACTGAGGGAACCCAGAGAAAAACCCTCAAATCGAGGGTGAGACCTAAAAAACTCTATCCACATGTGATGCCAAGTCTGGGATCAAATCAAACCAGAGAACCCATGCCAGAGGTGAAAGGGTGCGAGTACACTACTGCTATACCAGACCCTTTACATCTAATGGTTCATTCCTACCTGTTTGAGGGCTGTACGTCATAGACACCTCTCAGGGTTAATATGTCTTTTCTCTGGTAAATAAAGTCTATTATATCATATTGTACCAGTTTATTTATACTTAGAAAACTCATTAATAATTCATGAAGAAAACACAATAGAAATCATGACCATGAAGGTGATTTTATATCTGATAAAGATTCGTCTTCATTTGCATAAACTTTAACTTGGATTTTCTCTATCAAACTTGGTTCATTTCGTAAAAAAATCGGTACACAATGAGAACAAACATCATAAGTTTTCTAAGCCGTTCAATAATCTCGCAGATCGTGGTTTATCGGGTCTAAAACCACTCGGCTGCGCCTCGTGTTTTATACCCGATAAAACACTCCTGCTCGTTTATTAAACATTACCTAAACAACATGTTGCAAAGGTTGGTAGCTTGTTGGGTTCATCTTCAGGAAGCCACTTGGTCATCACGATGTAAGATGGAAAACAATGATGAAACACAAAACCATGCTAAAAACAAAATACAAAACCTGTTTTAATGTAGTTTTAGTAAGCGATTCTTTCCCAGGCAGAGTGAGCAATACACTTGTTTAAAAAAAGTATCCATACTGTACATGGCTTACCTCAGCAGTAATTGATACAAATGACGATTTCTCAATAGGGATTTTCAACCACACACCTCTGACACCATATCTTTTGTAAGTGACGAGCGATTCTATGAATAATAAAAATATAATACTACTACGATGTGATGCTGTGTTATAAGGTTAGGCAGGACTGTGTCATATTTATTGCTGCTGTAGCAGCTGTCATGGTTGTTGCGTGTGCTTGACCTCCATGGAGCTTTTGTTTCCTGGAACGCTTACACTCCAGTATGGCATTGCTATGGGGTATCCAAGCATGTGACCTCTAGCTGCAAAGGCTTATTGACCGACATTACACATACAATGACATTACCTTTCAACATGGTTGCAAACTGCTCATTGTCATAATTCTGGTCTTCTGTAGTCATGTCTATTGTCAGACCACTAAATCTAAAGAATTTTTTCATATAACTCAAGTATTATTATATAATATAATATTAAAGGAATACTGAAAAAGATTCAGAGTTGAAAATTTGTATCATACAATAAAATATTGTAAAACATTGTTATATAACTTTGTAAAATGGAAGTACGCAAGTACAATATTCTTAAAGAAAATATTTCGACTTACATGTCTTCACTTCCTTTAAAAACATTGTCGACTTTTTTTAAAGAAGTATAATCAGCCATCATGTGAGTTCATGAAAAAGAAAGGACTGATTACAAAATGTGAGGCGTCCTTCACCGTTTCCCGGGACCGTTTGCAACGTGACTGGATTAAAGAACAAGACATAGGATTAAAGATTAGTCTTCCAAGCAATTCCGTACAAAAGATGCTTTACATGATATTTGAAAATATCTCTTGAAAACAGATCTTTACCAGGCGTTCCTGTGGTATAAGATAAAGGGTGGTTGCCCAGCAGGGACAAGATTTCAAGATGGCGGATCAAAATGTCTTATACAATTTTATACTCAAACAGATGATCAAATAATATAGCGATTGAGGAGATATCTCAACGCTTTGGTCAATCAGTATGAAGCTTATCAACAAGAGCTTGGAGAAGGACAGCAGTGGGTAAGAATTTGGGTTTATTTTTGTTGTATTATTTTTGATATATTTTTCGCGGGTTTTCTCTTTTAATCAACCACATCACATCACATCATCTATCCTCAGTAATGGGGATCAGTCAAAAGATATACTTATCACTCGATTTATATGTTACTACAGTGACATTTTAGAATCAAGCTCAATTATTTCTTAACCTTCTTTCATTTAATACGACCAATGAATTTCAGAGATAAATTTTGATCAGCTTGAGCTAAGCTTAATCCTATTTATAAAATGAGATGAGGTAGCCGTTAATAAAATTATAAATGTGATGTTGTAAAGTCGTTGTTTTCGTGTTTGTTAGCCATGTAACACTAGTCCCTGAAGATCCAGAAGATATGTGGCATACTTACAACTTGGTTTCAGTTGGTGATCGCCTTAGATCTACTACCATTAGGTTAGTTAAAATGATTCTTAATTGAATCATAGTTCTTTTAAGTACATTAAATTAACTGGCAGGAAATGTTTGCAGATTTAGAAGGGTCTGGAAAAAGGGTCAGGATTCCAAATCATTGGTTTTCCCCCTGAAACCCCATGTCCTGAAATCCCATGTCCCGCTACATTTTGCCATTAACCCCACATTCAACAAATTCTTAGAGAGGTGCTTCAATTTTTATTTTTACGTTTTCCTTGAAAATCAGAAAGCAAAATCCCGCATCCCAGATATTGAATTTGGCAATTCCCAAATCATGGCCAATGCCAAAAAATATCCTGAATCACGTAAGATTTTTTTATATTTTACCAGATCCTGAGCTATATTTTATCCATTTCCCAGTACCTGTGAATACCATTCCAGACCTTGATTCCGAAGGGGATGGGATGAAGACAGTATTGAATTATGAGTTTGAAGAGTCCTGAGTATAAAATTCAAATTTTAATGTCATCTCCTTCGGGTACCACATACAGTTTACATAATTCACATATATAGAAAAACAAGATACCCTCAGTTATACCATAGAATGAAGCTAACAAATAATATATAATTGGACTGCAGTACATCCCGAAGGACCTGAAATGTCAACAGAGCTCTCCAAACTATTTTACATGGTGTTTAAGTTTCCTTCTTATTCGCTTGTTGTATTAAACACATTTCTAACTGGAATCACAAGCACAAGCCTGTCATTATCAGTTAGTTTTCAACCCTTCTTAATTTACCTAGAACCATTGGGCAACAGCACAGAGTACTTCATAGATAAAGACTTTTATTGTGTGGATTTATATCTTGTCTTGATCAAAAATAATTACTGTCGAGTACAAAATAAATACTAATGAAATGTAACCAATTTTGATGGTAGGCGAGTCCAGACAGAATCAGCAACAGGGTCTGTTAGCAGTAACAAGATTCGTACAACTCTTACACTTGCTGTTGAAAATATTGAGTTTGATACTCAAGCTTGTGTTTTGAGAGTTAAGGGCAGAAATACTGAGGAAAACCAGTTTGTTAAGGTAATATTAAACATGTAAAAATTTAATTGTCTTGATAAAAATCTTCATAGATACTTGTAATAATATGGAGACCCCCGGGGGGGGGGGGGGTACTCCCCTATAATTGCTATACGGGTATGTGCCGCCCTATAAGGTATGGTTTTTCGGCTTTTGAGTCTGGGGTAGAGTATCATTTTTTGACATTTTGTCTGGGATAGGGTATCATTTTGAGTCTGGGATAGAGTTAACGATCTGGTCATTTTTGTCTGGCAAATAGGCTACGCTTTCTGCCGGCACAAAAACAATAAAAACGTAAGTAAATATTGATTGCAATCTATTAAAAAACAGTCTTTTCCATCTTTTAGTCTGGGATAGGATGTACAATTCTTGGTTTTAGTCTGGGGTAGGGTATGTAAAATAAAAATTTTAGGTCTGGGATAGGGTCAGGGTTTCGAGGTCCTGGCGGCACACCCCTGCCCAAGTTGGGGTGGTAATACCCTCTTTCCCCCCCCCCAGGATGGAGACTTGTGTCCTACTTTTTCACTTAACATGTATTTTTTTCAGTTAACTTAACATGTATGATATTAGACTGGAATTTATTTTCTTCAGATGGGAGCATATCACACTATAGACTTGGAGCTCAATAGAAAGTTCACACTCATCAAAGAACAATGGGATTTTATAGCACTGGATAGAGTTGGTAAGCATACATGTATGAAATGATGGTATCAAATAAAGTTGAGATCAAGAAACAATATAGAATAAGTACTATCGCCTCAGAGGTCTCATGTTTCAATTCCCAGACCCTGCATCACATGTGAGTAGAGTTTGTTGAGTTTTCCCTGGATTTGAATTTTTTTCTCAAAGTTTTCCAGTTTTCCACCCACTGCAAAACCCAACAAGCTAAATTCCAATTCCTTCTGTAAATAGGCCGTTTGCATGATGCCATCATTTTACTACCACTACCAAAATGCTTTGTAAATTTTCTTTGTTATTCAAATTTGTATTCCCTCATGAGAATAGTGAGACAATTGGTGCTAATTAATCTGAGGGGGGGGATGGTGGGGGCTTTACTTACTTGCAACCAATCTTTACAAGAATGAAATCTTATTTTGTTTAGTTTGAGTTCCGTATAAAAAACAATTCTAGCCCCCTGCTTAGAAAATGTGACCTCAAGGATATTCTAGCCTTCTAGTGCCCACTCTACACCTGACATGTGCTCTCCCTTCCCTGCTTTGATCAGCCCAGAGGCTGTTTCATGGTATTAATACAATTTGAAGGTTTGCAGACCATGCAAGAAAATTGAATAACACTATTTGGTATTTGAACTATTTGTGTCATTCAATTGGTAGATATGGCATGTGACCCAACTCAGCATGCAGATCTTGCAGCAATCATCCTACATGAAGGTAAAGACATTATGATCCTTAGCATGTAAACAGTATTAGACAGCCCCTAGAATGTTAACACTATTAGACAGCCCCTAGCATGTAAACACTATTAGACAGCCCTTAGCACGTAAACACTATTAGACAGCCCTTAGCATGTAAAACACTATTAGACAGCCCTTAGCATGTAAACACTATTAGACAGCCCTTAGCATGTAAACACTATTAGACAGCCCTTAATATGTAAACACTATTAGACAGCCCTTAGTACATAAACACTATTAGACAGCCCTTAGCATGTAAACACTAAGACAGCCCTTAGTATGTAAACACTATTAGACAGCCCTTAGCATGTAAACACTATTAGAGAGACCCAACAAAGATTGATACCAGATTGTTTGTTTCTGCAGGACTGTGTCATATATGTCTGGTAACATCAAGTATGACTATTGTGAGAGCAAAAATAGACATGAACGTACCAAGGAAGAGAAAAGGCTACTGTGCGCAGCACGACAAGGTAGAATTATTGTACTATTTCAATCCAGAGTAGGATCCATGGCTATCCCAAGTTCCTTTGCGAGCTTATTATTGTTTCCTTTAGTTTCAACCAGTTTATGGGCATCTTTTTCTAATGATACTTCTTCTACTACTAATACTAATAATAAGGTATTGCTTTTGCATTTGATGAAGACATGTTCAGCTAATTAGACAAATAAAAGTAGTCAGTCGTAGGATCTGCATTGAACCTGAAAGTACTCCAAAGTACTCCAGTAGTTTAACGAGTATCTCTAAACCTCATGAAGGATTTAGAAAATAAATAATTTGCTAAAAGGTGATCGACATACACTCTACTTGAATACCATTGTTTTTTATTAAATTTCGAAAATATTAATTTCAATAGTTTAAATGAAAAACGTTGTATCTCACTTGCAATGCATGATGGGATAAACCTGGGTCCTTTGATCTCAATCCATGTAAAATCAGTTTACGCAAAAA
Source organism: Actinia tenebrosa (assembly GCF_029948245.1). Classification (NCBI taxonomy): domain Eukaryota; kingdom Metazoa; phylum Cnidaria; class Anthozoa; order Actiniaria; family Actiniidae; genus Actinia; species Actinia tenebrosa. The sequence continues at coordinate 7,037,556 of NW_028292578.1, forward strand.
AGAATTAAGAATTTGAGTAGCCCATGTTAACTAATATTCCTCATTCCACCTTCTCTTCTTCTTCATTGTACCAGCATCTAATTTTGCAATTTTTTTAATTTCCTAAGGGTCTTCTAAAGTTTTATGATGCAATAATTCAAGCTGTCCTTAGACATATCAATTTTGAAGGTGATTTTATCTTCTACCTAGTTCTCATTTACGTTCTTGCTTCAATTTATATTGATTTTCAGCATTCCAGGAAATGATTCTATTGATAATATAAGTAAAGTCTTTTAAACATTATTTTTAAATACACATATTTTTGAATTTGCAGTTGTTAAATGTGTTCTAGTTGGTAGTCCAGGTTTTGTCAAGGTAGGTTCTGGGGCTCATGTGCAATTTTTTTTATTTATTTATTCAACTCTACCACTCTGAGGTGGGCGTAAAGCCTAACAGGTCTAGGACCCAATTACAAGGAAACTGATAGATCGAATTAGACTTTGGAAGTTGATTTTTGTGGAGGAAGGAAAAACGGATAACCCGGAGAAAAACTCTTGAAGAGAACCAATAAACAACTCTACTCACATACAACACCAAGCCTGGCAGGGGTCAAACCTGTGTCACATTGGTGAGAGGCAATCAGACTTACCACTACACCACCTGTGTTTTTTATTCTTGATGATGTATTCTTTATCATTATTCCTTACTACTAGTATTATCTGATGATATGATTTGCTTGTATCCTTAGGATCAATTTTTAGATTACATGTTCCAACAAGCCACTAAGATGGAATGGAAAAACTTATTAGATAATAAATCTAAATTTCTTTCGGTATGTAAGGACTGGGCCAAAGTTTTGTCCTGTCTTGTGTTCTTTGTTTTAAAGAATATGGTTTATTGATTTTCTGGATGTTCAACTTTCCAGGTGCATTCTTCATCAGGGCACAAGCATGCTCTAAAAGGTAATGAGTCTTCTTCCTCTTCAGAAGCATACCCATTGAAACATATCTAGGGCACAGTCATTCAGTGCAGTCATATTCACACAACCCTTTTTCTTCCATTTTATTTTTTTGATAGAAATTTTATCAGATCCAAGTATTGCAAGCAGGCTTGCAGACACCAAGGTATGTAATAACAGTATCGTATCATTACTATATATTTAATAACTGACTTTCATGTCTTATCTCATGTTCTAGGCCAGCAGTGAAGTCAAGTCCCTTGATACTTTTTATACAACTTTACAAAATGAACCAGATAGAGCATATTATGGGTAAGTTAATCACGAGATCCTTAACCTATTTATGGTTGGTTCCAATCAGAATACTTGGATGTACAGTACTGTCACGGCACGGCACGGTACGTTAGTACTTTGAACCTGTCACAGTCCTGCGAACACTACTCTAATGCTTGACTTCTGGTTGGATTTCTAGAGTTCGTCATGTGGAGAGGGCAAATGAAGCAATGGCTGTTGAAACACTGTTGGTTACAGACAAACTATTCAGGTATTGGTTGTTTTTATTGAATATACGTTTTACTCCGTATAATCTCTCGTAAATGTTATTAGCCTATCTTTTTTTTTCTTCTCTCACCTACTTGCAACCTAACAGTGTTGTACGGTTTCGTTGCTGTATTACCGCACCGTTAGTGAACTCGACCTCTGAAGATCTTATAATAATAACCAATATTTAACTATGGGTGTTCTCCAATTTGTACTGCAATGATTGTCTTGTTATGATGTATTCAGATCTGCTGATTTACCTACTCGTAGACGATACGTTGCTCTTGTAGAAAGCGTCAAGGAAAATGGAGGTGAAGTCAAGTAAGTCATGAATACCCTCTACATGATGTCGAGCTTTGGGGGGGACAACCATGGCGTACCATGGTACATGTTTGATATCGGGTGTGTTGTGTCTAGCATTGAGGCTTTGCACCATCACGTGATGGCAGCCATGTTAGATGGCAGAAACAATACAATCGTCTTACATGAGAAAGAATTCAATTTCCGAGAGCAAAGGAATTCTATCGTTCTGCCGCAGGCAGTCCAAGCTGTATTATGGGCGCCGGCACGTGATGGTGTCGCCTCCTTTGAAGAAGATTCCATCGTCTGCAAAGACAGCTAACTGTGCAAGCTCATTTTTACCTGATTTACAACACGTACCATAATATTCAATCCTAATTCACACTGATGATATTGTTCTAAATACAAAATGATATATTTTTTGTCATTTCAGGATATTCTCTAGCCTACACGTGTCTGGTGAACGTAAGTTTCTGCATTCACTTCCCTCTTCATTATTTCATTCCATTTTACCTTCTCACAATTCTCCTCTATTTCCTGTAGAGCTTGGCCAGTTGTCAGGAGTGGCAGCGATCTTAAGGTTTCCAATACCTGATATCGCTGAAGAAGAAGAAGATGATGATGACGACGACGGTGACGAATCCGGGCCAGACTGATACAACATGTTACTCCTTTGCTTTCGAGGCGAATGTCATCTTCTATAAACCAATTGCAGCACGTCGAAATGCAGCTCAATTTTTGGGACGTAACAATAGGTTTCCAATTCTCAGAAGATTGAAATCTTTTCGTTTCGTCCTCCAAATATAGTTGCTTTGACGTCACATGCAAGTTGTCTATTCAAGGTAGAATTGCATGTTAGAGATATCTAAAATAACGCCATCTGTTGAGAGAGTAGTGACGTAAATCCTCTAGAATATTGTTACAAAGAAGGAGAGAGATTTTAATATGATAACTTAAGCTATGAATTAAAGCTAGATATAATAGATAATGAATTGAACGACACACTGCGAAGATGTTTGGATTAGTGAATGTTTTTCTAGCGCACAAAACGATAAGCTTCAAAAATAAAAGATATCGCTAAAACATGTTGTTGACAATCCGCTCTTTTCCTGTTATGAATAAGAAAGTTAAATTCGATAAACCTAATGAGGAAATGATTGCGTGGACAGTTGCGTTAGATTTCCACGATTGAGTACTCCTCTTGATTTTTAGTCTTGCCACTAACTCTAACAAGACTTCCCATCCCTCCCTATACTTCCAATTGTAATAAATTGTAAGAAGCGATAACGTTTTAAAATTTCATTGGTGATATTACTATATTCATGGAGTAGAGTTCAAGTTTTCTTCGTTCCTAATCTTATTTCCCAGCCCTATAAAGTTTGACCAAATCCCATAGTCCCAGCCTATTTTTCGCTCAAACCTCATCCCATTTTTTAATTGTTTTCTTTTTGTTTGTGAATCTATTTCCCAGTACGTGCATAAAATCCCATTTTCCCGGCCCCAAAAAGGCAAATCCCCGCTCCCATTTTTCCTCTTCAGGACCGTCATTTATTTTTTGGCGCAAATATCGGAAACACAGGTGTCTGCGCCCCCAGTTTTCAGTTCAGCGGTCAGTGTGGTTTAAAGTTACAATGCAAATATCAACAGAAGACAAGTGAAATGTGATCGGAGGTTGTTGAGGGCAAAATGGAGCGAATCTCCAGTAAATTTGTTCATATTTTGATCTTTTCGGAGTATTTACGTACTCGTCTTCACTCTGAGCGCGACCCACCTATAATAAAGGATCGTAGGTACCATCTGCGAATGTACCCAACGTGTTTTGTTGGCAAAGACCTCGTGGAGTGGCTCGTACAGCGAGGTGAAGCGCCAAGTAGATTTGCTGCAGTTCAGTGTATGTGTGTTCTTCAAGATCATAATCTTATACATCACGGTAAGTTTGAATAAGAAGCTGCAAATAAGTGCTGGAAAACCCGTTGAAGCGCGGTATTTCCTAGACTAGGTACTTCTTGTTGTATAGAGTTCGCTTGCCATTTTGAATTTTGTGTTCATGATTTACTTTAAGAGAGCTTATTTGGATAAAACTGCTCTGACTTCCAAGGTTTTGTCATTTTTCTTTGAGTTATAATAAAGATTGTTCGATGGGATGCTATAAATTATTGCTGTTATTAAACTATAAATATCATAATGATACGCTTGGCCGGCCAAGACATTTTGACCTTAAAATATAAAATCAAACAATAGAGAGCATGGATAATGTACGCTTATCCATGTATTATGTAGATAGTCTGGTACATTATGCATTCTGAAGATGCTGTGAGCTTGTAGTTTCAGGTGTAATCTCAAATATGTTCAACATTTATTGTCCCGTTGATTGACATTTAGCAGCACTAACAAGGCTTCATGTCAAAGCTTCGAACGCTTAATAGGTTTCTCTTTAACTCTTTTACGAAACTGAAATGTACATTCTACTTCCACTCTTTCTGAACTTTTGTGGTATATAAGCATGAAAGCTTCATAACGAAAATATTCACTTGATTCAAATATGAAAATAATCTGCCTAATCCTGCTTTGAATTAATCTAATAGGAATGGGATTTCCTGAAGAGAGTTAGAGAAATATACTGAACCATTTGTCCTGTGTATTTCTGACTATTTTCTATTTATCTTTGTATTCTACAAATCAGCAGTTTTCAGGAGCCATAATGTTTGTACTCTGAACATCTTCCTCAGCTCATAGTATGAGGCCTCTTGGGATTTAAGGATCAAAAACAAGTGAAAATCCTTGAGGCCAGGTTAAAGATGCAAATTTCCACAACACAAACAAATAGGTTTTTTCCCCTTATATTTTGATTGCATTTTCAGTGTGTGATGACCATGTGTTCAAGGATGATATGTTGTTCTATCGGTTTCGCTTGGATGACCATTCACTTCCCATAACACATGATATTTCCCTGGTTCTTAAGGGCTACAACATTTCACAAAGGTTAGTTGATACATTTTAGTTTATTAATTTAGTTTTTAGATTTTTTAGACCAAATATAGTTTATAAATTAAAATGCCCCCAATTGTTTTTTTTTTTTTTTTTTGCCAATACAGTATATGGCAAATAATCCCCTAGGCCATGTTATATGATGGGTGTATAGCACCATCCAAAAGATAGATCTTATCCACTGGATAAAATAATGGGATAACGTCATTTCTTTATCCATTGGATAAAGATTTATATATTAGATAGCGCTATCCACCCTTCGTACAACTAGACCCTGGAGGAGGGATAAGAAATGTGTTTATTTTATGTCCATTTTTGATGTAGCCCAAGTGCAGATAATTCCCTACCCCTCCGGCCCCTGTGAGAGAAAACAGAGTAGGGGTAGAGAAGCATCTGCACACAGGCTATTTTTGATGTGGCCATAACAGTTTCAAATTTCCCTGAACAGGATAAAATCAGATGAAAACAGCATCGTCAAGCACCAGGAGTGCGAAGATTTTGTGTACCGCAACTGTTTTGTTGGAAGTGCATTAGTAGACTGGATGGTTGAGAGCGGTGAGACACCAGACAGATTTGGAGCCGTCATGCTCAGTAGAGAACTTCTTGAACTTGGCCTCATAAAACATGGTAAGTCCAAGGGTGCAATACTACTACAATTGCATAACTAAGCTTGTAAAGAATAAAGATAACTAACCTTACTTTTTTCCGGTCTGGTATCCTAAAAAATCATGCGTTCTGATTGGCTGTTTGAGCGGGCAGTATTTTGTCAGTGTCTGCCCACGCACGTGGTCCAGTATCCTTTGCTGCTAAATGACAACACAAAGCGATTACAAAAACAAGTAAAAAAATGCGGGAAAAATATATATAAGTTATTTACCGTCCTATAGTCAGTCCGGATAGGGAAAAACTGTGCCCTCAGTTTTGAAAATGTACCTCAGCCTAATGGAGAACCGGAATCACTGAATATTTTCTTAATAACACAGGCACCCCAAAGGAAATTATTGACTTCAGTGACTTATTACAGTAACTATTGGTTTCAGTGACCGACGATCACCACTTCAAAGATGATCCCAAACTTCATTTTCAATTTGTTATTGACAAAATCATTTCCAAGAAACTGTGCGATGGGATGTCATTACTGGAAAGTGGACAGATCATCGCTGAGCCTGGATCACCACTAATTGAGAGAAAAAATGGCAAACATTTGCCGCCCCTCATTTTTGCTAAGCGGTCCATACCAGTGCCTTTGTCTAACCGTGGAAATAATGGTAAGGGCAGTATAAAGGGGTGATCGATATAACTAGTATAGAATAAGGGTGCAGACTGACATTATTTATCTACAGATAACAGTTGTTCACCAGAAAGTCCTGACTATTTCCCATCAAGTTGCAGTCCTGAAAACAGTTCACCAAGACCAGGTACACAAACATGCCGGCCCCTTAATTGTGATTTAATAAGTGGTCCTTTGAAGAAAATTATAGCTTTGAAGAAATCCATTGATGGCATTCTTGTTTTCTCTCTTATTTTTTTCAGTGATTGTAAGGGAAATAACAGTGGAAGAGTTACTTGATTCTACAGGTCCATATACAATGAAAGCTATCAAGGTACGTGCAGTTGTTATTGTCTTATGCCAACCAGTAGAAACCCAAATAGCATGATGATCAGTGCTAGACTTCTCATCTTTGACACTATGTACATTTACCATTTAGTTCTGCAAGGATGAGAAGAATATTGTATATGCATAAAAGCCAATCTCCATTTGGAACAGCCAGGGTGTGTGAAGAGTGGGAAGGAAAATCACTTCTCTCCCCCTCCCCCTTGGGTTCTACAGACCCCACCCCAGTTGACTTACTTACAGGTACATTCATTCATTGTTTCAGATAATGAGTGACTCTGTTGGTTTTGGTTTTGTTGTTCGTGGTAAAGAACCAGTCTATGTTCAAACTGTTGATCCCGAGGGACCAGCTGCTGCTGCAGGACTCAGGGTGAGTCATGATAGTTGTCATTGTAACAGACAGGATCTTTTGTTGACACACTGTTTGTTGGTTCCAGGTACGTATGTTTATTCATTCAGTAAATGGCAAAGAAGTTCTTCACTGGTCACATAAAGAAGTTGCAAAGGAGATCATGAGAGGACAGAATGTAGTTGATCTTATCGTAATGACCCACTTTCGAGGGACATAATTTATTCTTTGGGAAATGATTGGTAAAGGACCACGACTATCATGGAAAATGATTCATAAAGGACCATGTCTATCATTGGACATCATTGGAAAAGGACTATGCCTATAATGGCACATGATTGGCAAAGGACTATGACCATGATGGGACATGGTCGATAAAGGGCCACAATTGTTATGGGACATCGGAAGTGATTTGTAAAGTTATTATGATGGAACATGGTCGGTAAAGGACCATAATAATTGTTAAGGGACATCAGTAGTGCTTTGTGTTTAAAGATGTTGTGACAGGATGTGGTTGATAAAAGGCAACGAATGGGATAGGACATGACTAGTAAAGGGCAAAGATTGTGAGTAGGACAACAAGGGAATATGTATTCACTATTTGAGGCATAAGTGTTAATATTTGGTTCCTATAGGATCATAGTTGGGATACAAATACATATTATATGTATGACAGATACACTGGTTCTTCGGGGCTGGACCTCGAGGTAACGAATGAATATACAGTTTGATTTAAACGAAAAGTTTTACTCTAGAGCTGCAAAGTTGTTCTTGTTATTGTTAAACTTTGTCATACTTATCCAAACAAGTTACTTGACTTTCTTCAAAAATTGTTACTATATAATAAATACTGGCATTCAAATGTCATTCAATATTTTTTCGAATTTTGACGCCCAAAATTGGTTACCATGATTTCTGATAATATATTAATATATCGATACAGTGTACATAGAAAAAAGGTTTGGTATTAGATTTATTTTGTAACTAATGTACAAAGATGTAACACCAAGCTACCGAATTTTGAAATAAAATAAGCATAAATACAGTCTCGTTTTCTTATGCCTTTTTTAGAAAATGGATGATCATCATTTTTGCCGGACAGCGGGATGTAGCTAACGAAAACTGCTTGGGGATATGGTAAAAGTCATGCGTAGTAGCATGTGCATATAGTGTGGGTGAGATTTCGCTCGCATGACTATCAGTTATGATGATGTTAAGTAATGAAGTGAGAACCAGGTGTTAATAGTCGTTTATTAGCACCTAGGGTAAATCTTGTGAATCACCGTAACATGCAAATGTTCATGTCTGGTTCAACCAAAAAAGAATCCTGTAGTCTCTTTTTATTTATCGTAGACCAATATCGATCAGAGTCACTATAATAGGGTCCTGAAGGGGTGAAATGGGAGCTGGGAGTCGCCTTTTTTGGGCTGGGAAAATGGTGTTTTATGCACTAGGAATGGGATTCACAAACAAAAAAAAACAAAAGATAGGAATGGGATTGAGATTTGAGCACAACATAGACTGGGACTATGGGATTTGGTCAAAATGGGGGCTAGAAAATAGGATTAGGATCCCCTCCTTCAAGACCCTTCTTTAACCTTGTATCAAATTCAAAGTGTAGCGATCGTTCGATAAAGAGTCTTCTATCGTTACTTCAGTGTGGATTCAGTGTGGACTGAAGCTGAAAAAGTGATTCCAAAATAGGACTGACGAGACTTTAGTTATCACTAATGAGATGTTTTCTTGTTTCTGTACGTAGTCTACGCATCCACCAGTGGAACATGTCGTGCACGTGAAGGGAGGGAGGGAGGGACAGACTTCCTTTTCCTGTTGTTAATCACCTTTTGATTACCTGCCCATTTATCGACCATCATGGAGCAATCTTATTCTAGCCTTTGGTCTTCCTGACACTCACTAGATGTCACTGAACATATGGGGCTTTATCATTTGTTTTTGTTCAGTGGTAAAACGTTCTATTCATGCTGGCGAGAAAGTCATGGGGTAAGCTACTGATACAGGAAGTATCAGGCGGATGCTTCTACCCACTACCGCTTTTTCATTTCCGTTCAAGGATCCTGTATGATTTTGAATGGAACTCACTGAAATCTAATTCAACAGCGGCTTTGTTTGGTTTTTATTGTTTCTATTATCACACAGATCATTAAGCATCCAACCAACCAAGAACTACTACATGGGGTAAACCGATTTTACTTGGCGCATGAAAAGATGATAAGCATAATGCAAAGTAGCAGACAATAGTTCCGTTGTTTTCTTTTGTTAAATCCGTGAAAGAAAAATGACTATTTAGTTAGTACTAGTTTGTAATATAAAAAAACAGTGGTTAAATTTAGTACGTGTCTACCACTAACTCAGTATTTCATGGATATATAGTTTGCACTCTAACTCACTCCCAATATCAGCTATTTACTATAAAGAATAGACACTTCACTATCATGTATGATATTAAGTCTGTGTAAACAAAAAAACAGTTATTTTGATGTTAAATATATTAGACTCGTTAATGGTAACACTAGGAGACCTTACTCTGTAATATACACGCCTATTGACCTGGTCATAAATGATACTCCGAGACAAAACAATAAAAATCAAAGCACTGATACCATTAAACCAAAAGAGCGTTTATCAGACCCCATGTAAGCGGGACAGTCGTTAAACTGTCGAAGAGTATGTAACAACAGGCAAAACAGAAAAACAATTAAGGGTACAGGACTTGACCAGGTAAGAATTTGCTTGCAGTGAAAACAGTCTTTAAGTAGTGCTGAAAATCACCTGACGCTTTGAAAGAGGATAACATTCAGTAGAAATACACTGTACTACTGTACTTTTTTAGTTGTGCATTCTTTACTTTACCGTTGATATGGTACTTGTGGTGAATATTTAGACACTGAAATGAAGTTATAAGTAACCCTACGTAAATGAGACTAATGAAAGATTGTTCGCGATACGAAAATTGTGTATTAAATTAACTTGATGCCAAGGACTGGATTCGTAAACGAATTTAAGGTAAATTTATTTCACATCCTATAACTGTAAATACTTGGTCCAAGCAGTCGTTGCTTCACTTCTCGTTCAAAAATGAATCTATAGAACAGCATATTTCCGGTGGCTATCTCGAAATAGAATCGAAATTTCACGCGTTGAGTTTTGTGAAGAGAAATTTTAAAAAGCGCGCAGAAAAAGCCGCGCGGATCAAACCGGACCTTGAAACATGGGTTTCATCTGGGAGTTAGCCGTACCCTGACATTGATGAGGCCATAGCTTGTTTCAGGTTTTGATCTGTGTGTTTACCGTACCCTGACTTGGATCAGCATAGAGGTTGTTCCAAGGTTTGATCTGCGTGTTTAGCCAATCATGGTTCGATTCGATACAGATTGGAGGTTCCCTGCATGTTTTTCAGTCTGGACAAGTTTAGTACAAGTTGACTATTCCAAAATCCAATAGTCCCCTTCACAGTTCCCTGCGCCATCTTGAAAGGTAGCCGTGCTTTTGAATCGCAGCAAGACAAACGGTGAGCTTGCAAAGATAGAGACGTGAATAATTGTGCAAGGTGTTAAAAAAAGGTCTCTATCATTGCAAGCTCACCGTTTGTCTCGCTGCGTTCATTAGGTTTCCATTCCCCTGATAGCCTTCGCTCGTGCGGGCTTCTTTGCCGTAATTACAGGAGATATCTGACGTCGAATTTCATTTCATTTTATGATACGAATATCTTTGCTTTTAGAAATGTTAACTTCCAATAAACCTCTCGCATCTCTATTTGGAATACGATTGGGTCGCTGCTTGGTGACATCAAAGATTCATCCACCAATCACGAACCGTCCTTCGTTCAATCTGTTACCACCCTCTGAACTGGCTCAAAAGAGCAACAACATCTTGGCTGGTAGAAAGTATCTTCCTGGATCATGGAGCCAAACATTCCCGAAGTTCCTTGCAAACCCAAGGGTAGGGTTACCTCATGCGCTAAGTGTAGCAAATGCTGACAAGGCAAGTTTTGGAGAATTGGGTCAATTATGCAGAAAAGAACTGGATGTCTCATTGCCTCGTTTTGGTGTAGTATTGTTCAGAGGAATGGGGCTGAGTGTTGCAAAGGATTTTTCAGAGTTCACTATGGGGCTTGGTTACGAGGCTATGAGGTATGAAGGGGGGACAGGGAATCGACATCTGGTGGACGAAGAGGCTTGTCTATTCACATCCACTGATGATCCAATGGAGTTCAATATCGAACTACATAATGAAATGGCTTGCTCTACTATACATCCAAAAAAGGTAATCATCTAGATGAGCTGTAGGCTGCTAGCGTATCACATGACCATCATAATACCATGTATGCATCAATCCCCTCGTTAACACCACCATCATTATCATCATCACTACACACAGATACCATTAAAAGTCCGTGGGATTTCAACACATTGGTATTGTTCAAGCTGCACATTCTTTACATTACAGTTGACTTTTGCAAATGATTTGCTCTTAAGTGAGGATAAGCCTGCGCAGATGAGTCTTCAGTCATAAAACACACTGTGGTATTTACCGAATGAGAAATGGAACTATTCTTGGTTTCAGATACAGAGTAGCAGTCGGTCAGTGTCCCCGCGACCCATATACCCATGACCAAAGGGCGATACTGACCTTATAAAGTGAATACGCAAAATACTTCAGAAACTGTTTATTTTCAGGTGATATTTTGTTGCATTCAAGCACCTGTGCCAGGTAACGGAGGACTCACACCAATAGCAAGAAATTCAGAAGTGTTCAGCAGCTTGGATCCAAAAGTTGTCCATGTTCTTCAAGAAAGAAGGATTCGTTATCTACGTTACCTTCCTGACGAGAAAGAAAAGAAGTATACGTCATGGCAACAGTCGTTCATGACACAAGACCCTCAGGTACATCAGATGATAACCCTTCCTCTCCCTTTAGCATGCATCACAGTCACGGCACGGTACCCTTACTAGTACAGCAATGAGCTTTTCACAGTCATGCGAAAAGTGCTCTATGTTACATACGGCATATGTGTTTTAAGCACCGTATGTTTTTAACTCAGACGAAAACCGCTGATAGTTGTTATGCTTTCATTTAAGACCATGCACTGCACACTCATCTCCTGGCATAATATCTTCAATTATACAATAATACAAAACAAAACCGTTTCGCGTTTCTTCACAGGCTGTCGAAAAGTTTCTCAGGAACGTAAACTTTAACTTCAAATGGGACAAAAACGACAACAGTCTTCGATATTGGTACGTGTTGGACCCACTCGTCCCGCATCCCGCTACGGGACAACCCGTATGGTTCAACCAAGCAAACGTGCATCACAACACGTACTACAAGGAATCACCAATGTTCAAGGGCATGGAACTGCCCAATGATATGTACCCAACTCATGCTACGTACGGTGACGGAAGTGAGATCGAAACGGAAGTGATTCGACACATACGGGACATCAACTGGTCTAGTGCTGTTGGGTTTCAATGGCAGAATGGTGACGTCATAGTCATTGATAACATCCTCGCCATGCACGCACGATTGAGTTTTACAGGACAAAGAAAGATTCTTTCTTTTTTGACAAAGAACTAAACTCTTGATAAAAATACACTTTTGCTCATTCAATGTTAATATTTAATTTCCTTCAATAATATTTGATAAGTAAATATCAATAACTTATCAAAATAGAAATTAGTTTTTTGACGAGTAAAAGATTTGACGCAAACAATATCCTGCACTAGAAAAAAGGAGTTAAATATAGAACTTTTTTGAAAATTTTTTCCCGGTAGCGTCGCATGCAAACGTTTATATCGTGGAAATATTAACAATAATATTAGTAGTAGTAGAAATAATAATAATAATAATAATAATAATAATAATAATAATAATAATAATAATAATAATAATAATAATAAGTATATGTAATAGGACTCCATGCTGTCCAATAAAGAAATAATTGGACGAGGAAAATTCCGAGGACTGACAAACTAATTGGATGAGGCCATAGGCCGAGTCCAATTTGGCAGTCAAAGGAATTGTTCGAGTCTAATTATTTCTTGATTGGGGAGCATGAAATCCCATTACCTATTAATTATATAGCTGCCTAATTTATCCCATCTCAACAAGACCTGTCCAATTAAGAAAATAATTGGACAGTTACCTGTATGGGATTAATGAGAAGCTGTATAATAATAATAATAATAATAATAATAATAATAATAATAATAATAATGATAATAATAATAATAATATAATAATATACCATGAGGTATAGGAGGTGTATTTATATAGTGTGCTTCATGAGAGGGTAAAAATACCAGAAAGATCACTAAATACAATTCTTAATCATACCACCATTTCCAATATCGTATTCATTTGTTGTTGATCTTTAGTATTTGAAAGAAGTTAACATATTTTCACTAATTAAGAAGATATAACTAACTAAAAATTAGTGTGAGCTGCGTCGGTGTTTCTAATGAAACAGTAATGATAAAAGGGTAAATTATACACCGTGAAAAGATGAAAAAACTTACTGACGTTTCGTCCGCTAGTCATTTGTCGGAGTAATGGAAAGAGCTCTTTTCATCTTTTCACGGTGTATAATTTACCTTTTCATCATTACTATATTCTCACTAATAGATCTTTTGACATCTGTGAATGCGCAGCTGGACTAGAATATAGTCTTTCAGCGGATAGAACTGAATGAGATGAAAAACATCGTGATGATCGATGATTAAAGTAGACCAGTCAGTTAATCTGTGAAGAAAAGAAAGATGCGCACAGGCATGCGCATTTGTGTTTTTATGTTGTTTATGGTGTTGCCAAGGAAACAAGTGTGGCAATCTAATGTTGTCGTAATTCCCTTGTTTTGCACTGCGCATTTTTCTACGCATTCAACGAAAAGCATGGAACCAACGAAGTTTAGGTACTTTTGCTATTGGGAACTAAATAAACGTTCAAAACCAATTTTCACTTTTTTTTCTCTTTTTTGAGTAGAGAAATTGCGATTTTTATCAGACTCGCATCAGTCTCTACTCGGAAAAATGTGTGTTTTCGACTATTTTGAGATGTTTTTTCAAGATAAATCAAAAATGAGAATAGTGAATCCCATTTTTTATTTCAGAATTTTGATAAATGCAAAATTTCTTTCAAGGGAATTATCTTAAGCTCCGACTCAGATCCAGTTTGAAGATTCACCTGTTTTTTCCCGCTAATAAAAACCAGGCCGCTTTATTGGGCGTTAGATAGTATACAGTATTTTCACTGATTATCACATTAACATCATTATTATTACCCGCTATGTTTATGACAACATTTAACATGATAACAATTAAACAGCTGTAGTAAGCAGCCATAATTGAAACAGTGATCATGATCGCAAAAAATGACAGGTGAGTGTTTAATTAAAATAGCGAGAGTGAGCGAGTGTCGTTCAGGGCTCGGGTATAGTAACGGGATAGTGACGGGAAAGCGAGATAAATGCTGTACCAGGAGTCTTTGGTGATTGGTTGTTGCATCAATGTAGTACATAGAGCATGCGGCACGGCACGTATTTATGCCTACATTTAATTAAAAAAACGTTTGCACTCGAAACAGTTAAATGACTGTATACCAATAATAGTGATAATTATATGAATAATATTTGTTCAAATAATAAAAAACATACTAGTCAATTAATACTAATAACATAACGCAAAATCAATATTTGTGTGAAAGGAAAGCTGATAATTAGCAAAAGGTGTCCCTAAAGCTCAATGCTATAAAAGGTGATCATCCTCTCACAGTTTCTTTACTCAATGCATCGTCATCATGAATAGTTTGATCTGCCTTGCTCTGGTTTCTTTTGCGGTTCTGCCATTCACCGAGTGCTCTATTTGTGCTACGCAGCCATGGGTTCAAATCAACTCACGTCCAGTTTGTTTCTCAGGGAAGAATAATCAGCCAGGTACCTTCAAGGTCTTGCATCCCGGGTTCGTTGCTGCCGTAAAACTCGTACACAAAAGAGGTCACATTCGATGTGGCAGCGCCAGTGCAAAGCACAATAGTTATTTCGGGTGCCATAACTGGAATGGTCTTAAGAAGCATTCTTTGAATGTCGTGGTCACTAATGCTGATGATCAAGTCAAGTTCCCTGTCAGTGAAGTCAGGTATGTGTTCATCATGCTCAGGTTAATCTCTATAAACTTCTACTTATTTGAAGCTGCTTTGAACGCCCTCGCGGCTTTTTGACACGATAAGATACTTTAGGGACAAATAATTGAATCAAGCTAATACCTTTGACCCGAGAATAGAAGAATAAGACCAATTATCCCTTGATGGGATTACGTTTCTTTACTAGATTGGGCCTCATGTTTTCGTCCCATTTCTTACTTTGTGCCTTTATTTAGTCGAGTACTCTAACAAACAAAAATAACTTTCAAGGTTTATCGATGGGAAAATAAGAGTGTTTTGCAAAGAAAGAAAAAGTGAAGACACTAGAGGAAAACCGTAGATCAAGGGATTTACACAAACAACTAACATGAATGCTAGGAATAGGAATCGAACCAAGACCCTAAACGTGAGAGGAGGGTGGATCATGATGCACTGCTACGCCAGCCTTGAATCGTATTTCCAAAATAGAGCCTAAACTAAATGTCTATGTAAGTATTAACGTTGGGATTTCTCTGTGTTTCCAGCATTAAACAGCCTAACGTAGGTTACTGGTATGGCCTAGACGGAGTCAATTCAGTTTCCAAACAAATCGTTCTCCAGCACAGCTTTGCCAGCCCATACTTCGTGAGCGAAAACCAAGTCCTTAAGGTGTGGTACGGAGAAGATCTGAAGGGCTATACCGAACGAGACAACGTTGGACGTGTTTGTGTAGATGTTTTTGCATACTACTTGTAAACATTCAAATAAAAAACATTTGAAACGGAATATAACTGTTTGTTTGAATGTGTTGTCAATATGGTCCAAAATTGATCTAAGCCATCGACTATAGTCAATGCTGAGTGCTCCAAAATATATGAAAATGGCTTTTTTTCATCAATCATAACTTATGCATATTTTCTGAAAAGCTGTGAAAATGGGCCAAAATCGATCAAAACCATGGGCTATAGTCCATCCTTTTTGCTCAAAAATGGCTAAAAATGAGCTATTTTGCATCATTCTTAATTATGCATATTTTGTGAAAAGGTGTGAAAATGGGCCAAAATCCACCAAAACCATGGGCTATAGTCCATGCTTTTTGCTCAAAAATGGCTAAAAATGAGCTATTTTGCATACTTCATAAATAATGCATATCTTTTCAAAAGGTGTGAAAATGGGCCAAAATCGATCAAAACCATGGGCTATAGTCTATTCTTTTCGCTCAAAAATGGCTAAAAATGAGCTATTTTGCATCATTCATAAATTATGCATATTTTGTGAAAAGGTGTTAAAATGGGCCAAAATTGATCAAAACCACGGGCTATAGTCCATGCTTTTTGCTCAAAAATGGCTAAAAATGAGCTATTTTGCATCATTCATAAATAATACATATCTTTTCAAAAGGTGTGAAAATGGGCCAAAATCGTTCAAAACCATGGGCTATAGTCCACGCTTTTTGCTCAAAAATGGCTAAAAATGAGCTATTTTGCATCATTCATAAATAATACATATCTTTTCAAAAGGTGTGAAAATGGGCAAAAATCGATCAAAACCACGGGCTATAGTCCATGCTTTTTGCTCAAAAATGGCTAAAACTGATCGTTTTTGCATCTTTCATGAATAAAGCATATTTTGTGAAAAGGTGTGAAAATGGGCCAAAATCGTTCAAAACCATGGGCTATAGTCCATGCTTTTTCCTCAAAAATGGCTAAAAATGATCGTTTCTGCATCTTTCATGAATAAAACATATTTTGTGAAAAGGTGTGAAAATGGGCCAAAATCGATCAAAACCATGGGCTATAGTCCACGCTTTTCGCTCAAAAATGGCCAAAAATGATCGTTTTGGCATCATTCATGACTAAAGCACATTTTGTGAAAAGGTGTGAAAATAGGCCAAAATCGATCAAAACCATGGGCTATAGTCCATGCTTTTTCCTCAAAAATGGCTAAAAATGAGCTATTTTGCATCCTTCATAAATAATGCATATCTTTTCAAAAGGTGTGAAAATGGGCCAAAATCGATCAGAACCATGGGCTATAGTCTATTCTTTTTGCTCAAAGATGGCCAAAAATGAGCTATTTTGCATCATTCATAAATTATGCATATTTTGTGAAAAGGTGTGAAAATGGATCAAAATCGATAAAAAACCATGGGCTATAGTCCACGCTTTTTGCTCAAAAATGGCTAAAAATGAGCTATTTTGCATCATTCATAAATAATACATATCTTTTCAAAAGGTGTGAAAATGGGCCAAAATCGATCAAAACCACGGGCTATAGTCCATGCTTTTTGCTCAAAAATGGCTAAAACTGATCGTTTTTGCATCTTTCATGAATAAAGCATATTTTGTGAAAAGGTGTGAAAATGGGCCAAAATCGTTCAAAACCATGGGCTATAGTCCATGCTTTTTCCTCAAAAATGGCTAAAAATGATCGTTTCTGCATCTTTCATGAATAAAACATATTTTGTGAAAAGGTGTGAAAATGGGCCAAAATCGTTCAAAACCACGGGCTATAGTCCATGCTTTTTCCTCAAAAATGGCTAAAAATGATCGTTTCTGCATCTTTCATGAATAAAACATATTTTGTGAAAAGGTGTGAAAATGGGCCAAAATCGTTCAAAACCACGGGCTATAGTCCATGCTTTTTCCTCAAAAATGGCTAAAAATGATCGTTTCTGCATCTTTCATGAATAAAACATATTTTGTGAAAAGGTGTGAAAATGGGCCAAAATCGATCAAAACCGTGGGCTATAGTCCACGCTTTTCGCTCAAAAATGGCTAAAAATGATCGTTTTGGCATCATTCATGACTAAAGCACATTTTGTGAAAAGGTGTGAAAATAGGCCAAAATCGATCAAAACCATGGGCTATAGTCCATGCTTTTTCCTCAAAAATGGCTAAAAATGAGCTATTTTGCCTCATTCATAAATAATGCATATCTTTTCAAAAGGTGTGAAAATGGGCCAAAATCGATCAAAACCATGGGCTATAGTCTATTCTTTTTGCTCAAAAATGGCCAAAAATGAGCTATTTTGCATCATTCATAGATTATGCATATTTTGTGAAAAGGTGTGAAAATGGATCAAAATCGATCAAAACCATGGGCTATAGTCCACGCTTTTTGCTCAAAAATGGCTAAAAATGAGCTATTTTGCATCATTCATAAATAATACATATCTTTTCAAAAGGTGTGAAAATGGGCCAAAATTGATCAAAACCACGGGCTATAGTCCATGCTTTTTGCTCAAAAATGGCTAAAAATGATCGTTTTTGCATCTTTCATGAATAAAGCATATTTTGTGAAAAGGTGTGAAAATAGGCCAAAATCGATCAAAACCATGGGCTATAGTCCATGCTTTTTCTTCAAAAATGGCTAAAAATGAGCTATTTTGCATCATTCATAAATAATGCATATCTTTTCAAAAGGTGTGAAAATGGGCCAAAATCGATCAAAACCATGGGCTATAGTCCATGCTTTTTGCTCAAAAATGGCTAAAAATGAGCTATTTTGCATCATTCATAAATAATGCATATCTTTTCAAAAGGTGTGAAAATGGGCCAAAATCGATCAAAACCATGGGCTATAGTCTATTCTTTTTGCTCAAAAATGGCCAAAAATGAGCTATTTTGCATCATTCATAAATTATGCATATTTTGTGAAAAGGTGTGAAAATGGATCAAAATCGATCAAAACCATGGGCTATAGTCCACGCTTTTTGCTCAAAAATGGCTAAAAATGAGCTATTTTGCATCATTCATAAATAATACATATCTTTTCAAAAGGTGTGAAAATGGGCCAAAATTGATCAAAACCACGGGCTATAGTCCATGCTTTTTGCTCAAAAATGGCTAAAAATGATCGTTTTTGCATCTTTCATGAATAAAGCATATTTTGTGAAAAGGTGTGAAAATGGGCCAAAATCGTTGAAAACCATGGGCTATAGTCCATGCTTTTTGCTCAAAAATGGCTAAAAATGAGCTATTTTGCATCATTCATAAATAATACATATCTTTTCAAAAGGTGTGAAAATGGGCCAAAATTGATCAAAACCATGGGCTATAGTCCATGCTTTTTGCTCAAAAATGGCTAAAAATGATCGTTTTTGCATCTTTCATGAATAAAGCATATTTTGTGAAAAGGTGTGAAAATGGGCCAAAATCGATCAAAACCATGGGCTATAGTCTATGCTTTTTCCTCAAAAATGGCTAAAAATGATCGTTTCTGCATCTTTCATGAATAAAACATATTTTGTGAAAAGGTGTGAAAATGGGCCAAAATCGATCAAAAGCATGGGCTATAGTCCACGCTTTTTGCTCAAAAATGTCCAAAAATGATCGTTTTGGCATCATTCATGACTAAAGCACATTTTGTGAAAAGGTGTGAAAATAGGCCAAAATCGATCAAAACCATGGGAAGGAAGGAAGGAAGGAAGGAAGCTTCTTTATTTTGCCACGGTAAAAACATCAGTCGATTGCCTAAAAATATTTAAAAGTAAAGATTTACGATTAAAAAGCTAGTTACTGTTTTACATGTTTGCCGTGGAGCCCTTAGTTACAACTTTTCTTACTGTACAAACTATCAATTTCCGTTTTAAATTTTCGTACTGACTTGACCTCTTTTATATTTAACGGTAGGTCATTCCACAATTTTGCCCCACTATAGCTGAATGATCGTTTTAGATATTCAGTGTGTGGCTTAGGTATTGACAGTTTATGATCATGATTTCGAAGGTTGTATTTAGTATGGTAGTCGGAGAAAAGGTTTTGTAAGTAAACTGGTGTACGTCCCTGCATCGTCTTAAACATTAGTAGGGCTTTTTGTTTTTTACGACGAACTGCAAGTGTATCCCAGTTTAATTGGTCAAGGAGATGGCTAGATCTTATGTCATAGTTAGATCTTGTGATAACTCTAGCCGCTCGATTTTGACGCTTTTGTAGTTGAACACATAGTTTATCACTTAATCCATCCCAAACTGCACTACAATAGTCCAGTTTGGGTAGAATTAAGGCTTCGTAGATTTGGATGGCACTATCGGTCGAAATAAATGGGCGAACACGTTTTAGAGCCCCTATACTTGAAGAGATTTTCTTCGAAATGTTGTTAACATGTTCTGACCAATTAAGGTTTTTATCGATAGTGACACCCAAAGATTTGGTGTGATCAACTTGTTTAACGCTAGCTCCATTAATCGCAATATTAATAGTGGAATCGCATTGCGCTGTGAACTTTTGGCGGGACCCAATAATCATAAATTCCGTTTTCGCTACATTCAAGCTTAGCTTATTTGCTAACAACCACTGATGTATATTAGTGAGTTCAGTGTTGATGCTTGGTTCCAAGTCTCCTACATTTTTACCATGAACGCTGATGCTGGTATCATCAGCAAACATTCTTGTTATGGCTTGCGCCAAACAATTTGGTAAGTCATTAATATACAGGAGAAATAAAAGTGGGCCTAAATTACTGCCTTGTGGTACACCGCAGCTCACAGTACAAGGCTCAGACAGACTTCCGTTAACACTGCACAGCTGAGACCTCGTCAGTAAATAAGAACGGAACCACTTGAGTGAGCCTTCATCTACACCATAATTCGATAGTTTGGATAAAAGAATTTCATGATCTATGGTGTCGAAGGCTTTTTGGAGGTCTATGAAGATTACTCCGTTAAGTAGTCCCTTGTCTATATTAACTGACCATTCGTTCGTTGCTTCGAGCAACGCGGTGACAGTGCTGTGCAGGGAGCGAAAGCCTGACTGGCATTCCGTCAATAACTGGTTTTCATTCAAATAATCGTATAGTTGATCATAAACGATCTTCTCAAATATCTTTGAAGCAGTGGGAATGACCGAGATTGGGCGATAATTGTTTAGGTCAGTTTTCTCCCCTTTTTTAAATATAGGCGTTACTTTCGCTATTTTCCACTCCCTAGGAAAAATGCCCATTTTAATAGATTGTCGAAAAATCACAGTGAGAGATGGTCCCACTATAGAGGCGGACATTTTTAGCAATTTGTTGGGTATGTTATCTAAGCCTGCAGCTTTCTTTTCCTTTATACTTCCTAACAAGTTGCAAACAGTTTGCTCACTTGGAGGTTGGATAGCGAAAGTTTTACCAGTTGTAGGTTTCAGAAATGATTCAAATTTAATGTCAGATGGAGGTAATTTATTGGCTAGAGTCTGGCCTATACTTGTGAAATGTTCATTGAAAATCTCGGCCATCTCACTTGGTGAGGTTACTGATTTATTGGCAACTTTAATTTCGGAAACGCCGGAAAATTTGCTAGCCTTTCGAGCACTTAGATCATTAAGGAGGTGCCATGTTTTCCGAGGATCAGATTTATTTAGTGCTAAATTTTCCGTAAAGTATTTTTTCTTCGCTAATCTAATTTCGTTATTAATCCTGTTTCTCGATTCTTTGTATTTTTTCCAAAATAAGTCACTGTTAGTGGAAATTGCTTTCCTTTTCAATTGGTCACGTGACCGCATTTTCTGTATTAGCTCCGTTGTGATCCATGGTGAGTTTTTCCTTCCCACACGCTTGTGGCGAACAGGCAGGTGGGAATCAATACACTCGGTTAGCAAGGTTTTCCAGCGAATCCACATATCATTCGGATCATCGTAAGACTTGATGTCTGACCATGGCAGTTGTTTGAGATCACTCAAAAATTTGTCTTGATCGAAATTTCTGAAGTTACGTACCTCAATTTTGCGAGCCTTTGACGGCTCGTAATGAATTTTTCTCGTCATGAATACTAAAGAGTGATCACTGATGCCAAGATGATACACACCTGACTTACTAATTTTGTCGGGAGTGTTTGTCACACATAAGTCAATTAATGATTTAGTGTTATGCGTTACACGTGTTGGCTCATTTAATAGCTGATAAAGCCCATAGATATCCAAAATATCAATTCAATTAGATGAAGCTAGGTTCGTTCTCGTTAGTTCTAAGAGATCGCAATTTATATCACCTAACAAATAATAATCGAGATTTGTCTTATCAATGCTATCTATGAGCTTTTCAAATGTCGTGAATAACTCGAGGGGTGAGTTGGGAGGGCGATACCAAGTACTAACTAAGAATGATTTTGATCGTGGCTTAAAGATTTCTATAGTGATGAGTTCTAAGATCCCATCATCAAAGTCGTCGCGTCTTTGATAACTCAGGTTGTTTCTCATGTAAATACATACGCCTCCTCCGTTTCTACCATTCTGAGATCGATCTTTTCTGACAATATCGAAACCCTCTATATGTAACTCAGAATCCATAATGGTAGAGTCTAATTTTGTTTCATTGATTGCCAGGACATCAATTTCAGGAGATGCGGTGAGAAACACCCGTAATTCATCAATGTGCGCAACTAAGCTATTAATATTTAAGGAAGCCATTGTTAAACCACGACCAAATATTTTGTCTAAATTACGTGACTTACCCTTGTTCCCTTTCTCTATGGGCTCCATGACAGTTAGTTCCTATGTCTTCTTTAAAAAATTAATATATAGTCCATGGGCTATAGTCCATGCTTTTTCCCCAAAAATGGCTAAAAATGAGCTATTTTGCATCCTTCATAAATAATGCATATCTTTTCAAAAGGTGTGAAAATGGGCCAAAATCGATCAAAACCATGGGCTATAGTCTTTTCTTTTTGTTAAAAAATGGCCAAAAATGAGCTATTTTGCATCATTCATAAATTATGCATATTTTGTGAAAAGGTGTGAAAATGGGTCAAAATCGATCAAAACCATGGGCTATAGTCCACGCTTTTTGCTCAAAAATGGCTAAAAATGAGCTATTTTGCATCATTCATAAATAATACATATCTTTTCAAAAGGTGTGAAAATGGGCCAAAATTGATCAAAACCACGGGCTATAGTCCATGCTTTTTGCTCAAAAATGGCTAAAAATGATCGTTTCTGCATCTTTCATGAATAAAGCATATTTTGTGAAAAGGTGTGAAAATGGGCCAAAATCGTTCAAAACCATGGGCTATAGTCCATGCTTTTTGCTCAAAAATGGCTAAAAATGATCGTTTCTGCATCTTTCATGAATAAAACATATTTTGTGAAAAGGTGTGAAAATGGGCCAAAATCGATCGAAACCATGGGCTATAGTCCACGCTTTTTGCTCAAAAATGTCCAAAAATGATCGTTTTGGCATCATTCATGACTAAAGCACATTTTGTGAAAAGGTGTGAAAATAGGCCAAAATCGATCAAAACCATGGGCTATAGTCTATTCTTTTTGCTCAAAAATGGCTAAAAATGAGCTATTTTGCATCATTCATAAATTATGCATATTTTGTGAAAAGGTGTGAAAATGGGTCAAAATCGATCAAAACCACGCTTTTTGCTCAAAAATGGCTAAAAATGATCGTTTTTGCATCATTCATAAATAATACATATCTTTTCAAAAGGTGTGAAAATGGGCAAAAATCGATCAAAACCACGGGCTATAGTCCATGCTTTTTGCTCAAAAATGGCTAAAAATGATCGTTTTTGCATCTTTCATGAATAAAGCATATTTTGTGAAAAGGTGTGAAAATGGGCCACAATCGATCAAAACCATGGGCTATAGTCCATGCTTTTTGCTCAAAAATGGCTATAAATGATCGTCTTTGCATCTTTCATGAATAAAGCATATTTTGTGAAAAGGTGTGAAAATAGGCCAAAATCGTTCAAAACCATGGGCTATAGTCCATGCTTTTTGCTCAAAAATGGCCAAAAATGACCGTTTTAGCATCTTTCATAAATTATGCATATTTTGTGAAAAGGTGTGAAAATGGGCCAAAATCGTTCAAAACCATGGGCTATAGTCCACGCTTTTTGCTCAAAAATGGCCAAAAATCAGCTATTTTGCATACTTCATAAATTATGCATATTTTGTGAAAAGGCGTGAAAATGGGCCTAAATCGATCAAAACCATGGGCTATAGTCCACGCTTTTTGCTCAAAAATGGCCAAAAATGAGCTATTTTGCATCATTCATAAATAATGCATATCTTTTCAAAAGGTGTGAAAATGGGCCAAAATCGATCAAAACCATGGGCTACAGCACATGCTTTTTGCTCAAAAATGGCTAAAAATGAGCTATTTTGCATCCTTCATGAATAAAGCATATTTTGTGAAAAGGTGTGAAAATGGGCCAAAATCGATCAAAACCATGGGCTATAGTCCACGCTTTTTGCTCAAAAATGGCTAAAAATGATCGTTTCTGCATCTTTCATGAATAAAGCATATTTTGTGAAAAGGTGTGAAAATGGGCCAAAATCGTTCAAAACCATGGGCTATAGTCCATGCTTTTTGCTCAAAAATGGCTAAAAATGATCGTTTCTGCATCTTTCATGAATAAAACATATTTTGTGAAAAGGTGTGAAAATGGGCCAAAATCGATCAAAACCATGGGCTATAGTCCACGCTTTTTGCTCAAAAATGTCCAAAAATGATCGTTTTGGCATCATTCATGACTAAAGCACATTTTGTGAAAAGGTGTGAAAATAGGCCAAAATCGATCAAAACCATGGGCTATAGTCTATTCTTTTTGCTCAAAAATGGCTAAAAATGAGCTATTTTGCATCATTCATAAATTATGCATATTTTGTGAAAAGGTGTGAAAATGGGTCAAAATCGATCAAAACCACGCTTTTTGCTCAAAAATGGCTAAAAATGATCGTTTTTGCATCATTCATAAATAATACATATCTTTTCAAAAGGTGTGAAAATGGGCAAAAATCGATCAAAACCACGGGCTATAGTCCATGCTTTTTGCTCAAAAATGGCTATAAATGATCGTCTTTGCATCTTTCATGAATAAAGCATATTTTGTGAAAAGGTGTGAAAATAGGCCAAAATCGTTCAAAACCATGGGCTATAGTCCATGCTTTTTGCTCAAAAATGGCCAAAAATGACCGTTTTAGCATCTTTCATAAATTATGCATATTTTGTGAAAAGGTGTGAAAATGGGCCAAAATCGATCAAAACCACGGGCTATAGTCCACGCTTTTTGCTCAAAAATGGCCAAAAATGAGCTATTTTGCATACTTCATAAATTATGCATATTTTGTGAAAAGGCGTGAAAATGGGCCTAAATCGATCAAAACCATGGGCTATAGTCCACGCTTTTTGCTCAAAAATGGCCAAAAATGAGCTATTTTGCATCATTCATAAATAATGCATATCTTTTCAAAAGGTGTGAAAATGGGCCAAAATCGATCAAAACCATGGGCTACAGCACATGCTTTTTGCTCAAAAATGGCTAAAAATGAGCTATTTTGCATCCTTCATGAATAAAGCATATTTTGTGAAAAGGTGTGAAAATGGGCCAAAATCGATCAAAACCATGGGCTATAGTCCACGCTTTTTGCTCAAAAATGGCTAAAAATGAGCTATTTTGCATCCTTCATGAATAAAGCATATTTTGTGAAAAGGTGTGAAAATGGGCCAAAATCGTTCAAAACCATGGGTATAGTCCATGCTTTTTGCTCAAAAATGGCCAAAAATGACCGTTTTAGCATCTTTCATAAATTATGCATATTTTGTGAAAAGGTGCGAAAATGTGTCAAAATCGATCAAACCATGGGCTATAGTCCATGCTGTTTGCCGAAATGCAAGTGAACAATACAAATGAAGAGACATCTACACAGACATGATTAATTCTTAGAAAATTTTTTTTATTATCTTGTAGTCATATATAAAGTTATTTTGTATGTACAAGTAAACATGAACTCACCCAATACCATTAATATATTAAAACAACTATACAACTCATTCCAGTTCACAAATTACAATGTAAGAAAACATGGGTGTGTACCTTACCTCAAATCACAGGGGTGGTGTGGGGACAGAAAATGAAGCCACCATGATACCCAGTTGTGGGGACAGAAAATGAAGCCACCCAATCTCATACCCAGAGCAACCCAGAGCAGACATTTTTCTTGGTCAGTACCAAGAAAAAAAAAACTTTCTTTGCAACTGCTTTTAGGTTTGTTTGATAAGCAAATTTAGTTCTTGAAAACTCTAATTATTTTCTAAGATTTTCATGACAGTGTTAACCATTTTATTTCTGGAATGCCATTTCTATTGACTTTTCTGAACCAATCAGGCTCTGGGTATGAGATTGGAACCCAACCAAATAAACAGGGGTAATATGGATATAGTAAATATAAGGAAACCAATGTGTGACATATGGAGGTGTTGGGTTGGGTGGCCATACTATAGGGCTGTGGGTGGAGATAGGAACCCAACCAAATAAACAGGGGTAATATGTATATAGGAAATATAAGGAAACCAATGTGTGACATATGGAGGTGTTGGGTTGGGTGGCCATACTATAGGGCTATGGGTGGAAATAGGAAATACTCTAGGGGTGAAGTGAGATGTGGTACCATAGGAATGACAATGATGGTCATCTGTCTGCAATACTATTAAGGATAGTAAGAACAGTGTCAATAGTCTTATGGTGTGGGTTGACTATATGCACTTCTCTCTTAGACAAAGACAACTGGTTTTGTAGCTCATTAAATCCTCTATCACCTGAGAGTACAGTAAAAATGATTTCTTTTGGCAGCAGAACATCCAGTTTTCCTGCCTGGAAAATAAATGGATGAAAGGAATGAAAAAATGGGATTTAGAGAAAAAAGGTGCTTTGGACCATCACATTCCAGAGGCCATGATAGAGAGCCAAACAATCGTCCCTACTCATTAGTATCATTCCCATCATCTAACATGGCTGACGTCACATGATGGTGCAAACCCCCTATAACCCCCTATAGCAAGATGTTTTTTTTAAACCAAGCCAGATGACCTGACTAGGTGTGCAAAGCATGAGTTCCATGATTGAAAAAGATTCAACCCCATCAACCAACTACATGCTTAATTCACTTGAGCATATGGTGGCCATTGCAAGTAAACCTTGAAACCTTATTTCGAAAACATGACTTGCGATATAATTGCCTGATGGTCTTTCCTCAGATCACCTGGGATTTTCTGGTTGTCAGTGGTACATACATACCTGGACACATAGAGCAAAGTCGGCAGCATCTTTAGACCTGCCACATTTAGGGTGCAAGTAAAAGCAGTTCATTCTTCGTAAGTTGTTCAGCAGGGATGAAGAAACAGGTGGTCTCCAGCTTGTAGATCCTCCGTGAAAACCCCACACAAATGTAGATGGAGAGAACGTCAGGTCTGAATCAAAGATCTTCTGCCAGTTGTCAATATCAATCTAATAAAAAGCAAACAAACAAAACTCTCAATTTCAGTGCCAGAAGTTGTTCTAATTAATTCACAATTCTTTTCTCCTGTTGTGAATGACCGAGCATCATGCACCAAGCCTCACATTGAAACCTTTATTAGTGACAAGAGAAGCATATATCTGTATATAGTTACAATGAAATGTTGTCATTAGTTATTTTTATTATTATTATTTATTATTATTATTACTATTATTAAATGGTTTACCACTACCCTCCTTACGATGTCCTCAACCTACAAAATTAAAATAGGCTTTACAAAGCTTTAAGGATGGATTATAGCAACTTCATACATACCATGACAATATGTTTCATTGTCTTCAGCTTATCCATGGAGGGGGGAGACGATGAAGGAAATGGGCGGACATTTAAATCGTTTCTTGGTCTACATGAAAAAAAGAATAGCATCATCTATTACAATGGATGTCAAAAATGTCATAAGTTTGTTAAGTTCTTATAATATTAAAATAGTAATTTTCAGCCTTATAGTATATCTATAGAGGATATTACATGGGCGAGCGGAGATATGAATTTTATCTTCGAGTGGTCAATTGATAACTCACGAGTGAGCGCAGCGAACAAATGAGATATCTAAATTGAACACGAGAAGATCAAATTCGTATCTCCAAGCGGCCATGTAATGTTCTGTTTATTATATAGATATCGATGAAACTTAAATAAAACAAAAGCTCAAAAATTCTTTATTAAAATAGCAAGCCGATTCAACAGCGATATCTTCACGTGTGAAAGATATGGTATCTTCCACTGGTAAAGATATCAAGTTTTGACACTAGAGAAAACCTGGTATTTCATCAATATCTATATAATAAAATAGAATAATATAGCCTGTCAGCAAAGGAAAAACTTAACAATGACAAAAAAGAAATGAAGTAAAAAATGAAGGAAGGAAGGAAGGGAGGGAGGGAGGGAGGCAGGGAGGGAGGGAGAGAGGAAGGAAGGAAGGAAGTGAATACCCTTTCTTTGCCTTTACTAGTACTACTGGTGCTAGTATCCTCTTGATGTTTTGCTTACCTCAGGGAATACCTTTTCTTTCCCTTTACTAGTTTACTAGTGCTAGTTTTATGTTTATGTTTGTCTTTGTTGTGTTGTAATAATGCCTTTAGTGTAGCGAATGTCTTTCCATGCTGAAAAATATGACACACACACATACTTCAGATAAACATTGATGTATGCAGTTGAAAAAAAAAAAAAAAAAAAGCCTCATTTCACTGACAAGAACATAACAAAAGTATAGCAATGCAGGAATAGTCACAGCACAACACACTAAAGTATGACCACATTAATATATTATATACATTTAAGCACAGGCTTTTGTATGACACATTTCAATGGGAAGCTGGCTTGTTATATCAGATGTGGCATGTAAAAGCTTGTTAGACATGAAAAAGTACAAGCATAGAAGTAAGCAAATACATTAAAATGTGGTCATACTTTTGCACATGGCGCTGTAACTAGAGCTTACCATATAGCAAGAAAATGTTTTCTTAATAGGTATCCCTTTTCCCTTATTGTCTAAAATGTAAAAAATCTTTGTATTAGATTTCCAACAAAGTAAAGTTTTTAAACTTAAAAGTATAGGAATTAGGAAAGAAACTGTGTACAAGTGAACCTTTCTTGTTGTTTTTTGCAGGTTTTCTTGTAGCTTTTTGTTCATTATTGTCATCATCTGAAAGCAGGATCAGAGGATCTTGCCTTTGCTAAATAAATAAGAAAGAAATATTATAGATCTATAGACTAAATATAACATAGATACTCAATAGTCCCTTTCACAGTTCCCTGTGCCACTTTAAGAGGTAGCTGTGCCTTTGCATCAAAGCAAGATAAACTGTGACCTTACATTGATAGAGACATGTGGATAATAATATATTATTCAAAGTGTTGAAAAAGGTCTCTATCATCAAGGGCAGATCCAGCCAAAATTTTAGGGGGGGGGGGGGGCTAATTGAGTTTAGGGGGGCTAATCAAGTTTCTTCCGTCAACACAACAGAAAACAATAAAAAAAATCTAATTCTTCAGTTTTGTTTTTGTTTTTGTTTTCTGCTTAAGGGGGGATTCAGCCCCCTTTCCCCCTGGATCCGCCCTCGATCATTGCAAGCTCACCATTCATCTCACTTTGATACAAAGATCTACCTTTTTAAGATGGTGCAGGGAGATGTGAAAGGAATTGTTGATGTTGCTATACAGTAATTTCACCTTGACAATGGTCCAACTAGGGCCATCTTTTAGAAGCACTTTTTCCCTAGGCCTCAATACTTCAGAAGGTTTTATCAAACTAAGATAGTGAGGCATTAGAATTTTGAAAATCTATTTTTTCCCTAATAGTGTAAATTTTCATTCTTACTGAAAGCAAGACATTTTTCAAGTAATTATGAAATTTATTTGTCTGAAAAGGAAAACCTAACTTACTCTTTTGAATGGAGGAGGTCCAACACTACAAGGACTAGTACTTATGGATTCACTTCTTCTTGTCATTTCATCTATGGCAATAACAGCAGCAGGGTC
The DNA here is from genome assembly GCF_029948245.1 of Actinia tenebrosa. NCBI lineage: Eukaryota > Metazoa > Cnidaria > Anthozoa > Actiniaria > Actiniidae > Actinia > Actinia tenebrosa. Next base: position 7,067,183 of record NW_028292578.1, read on the forward strand.
TCGGCAAGGTGAATCAAACAATTCTATAACATCACTTTGCTTATTCCCATTACCATTGACTAATCTTGCTTCATTGCCCTTCATATTTTGTCTATCACTCGATAATGGACTAATTTGAACAAATCTATCATTTCCACCTCGTTCACTGTTAGGAGAATATATAACCACCGTTAATGGCCGACAGATTGTATTAATACCATCAGTTGTGGAGGATCTTCCAGATGTAGTATTAGTAGCTGTTGATACTTTGTCATTTTGATGGACAACAGTTCTTCTATTAACTAATGAAGGTAATGCAGCAATCTTAGAGGGTTCTTGATCATTCTTGGTTAACGTACATGTACTTGTATTAGAGATACTAGAACATGTTGCACTACCGGTGTAAATAGGGCTTTTTAGAGGATTAAGTTTTAAACGTTGTTGTGATGCATTTCCATTGCTATGACATTCACTTCCAAGTTTCGCATTAGTGTTATTGTGTTGATATCTATGGATACTACTTGGATGTCGAGACTGAACATGCCTGTCCAACATCTTAACAGTGGATAGCTCTGCTCTACACTGAAACACCAAAAATACATATATCAAAATATAGTATAATAACTTTGTTGTGAAAGAATTATAGTATAATAACATTGAATACATAAAGAGCTATCTATATATTGGTGCCCCTAATACCAAAATAAAGATTCAATACTAGTACCTCAGGACATGTGTAACTTGATTTATGTGACGACAACCTGGAATTCTTTGTTTTAAACTTTTCATACCATTTCTTTAACAGTCTCTTATTTTTATCTAATGCAGTAATTGCATGATTGTTTGACGATGAATCAGTATCACAGGAGTCTGGTAACTCTAAAGGGATATAATCTGGCATAGGATTGATACATGATGTTGATGATGGAATATAACTAGAACAGGAGGATTTGTTTGAACATATAGTGTTATCCACGCTTGAATTGTCATTTTGGTCCACATCTTCTGGCTCAGATACTATATCTATAATATCTGGACTGATAAGACTATCATCGAGTGATATGATATCTTTGCTCTCTCTATTTATTTCTGGCTCTTCGTCATCGTCAGATTCACAAAGTACAATCAATGGTGGTTTTGGCTTGGGATTAGGGTTTTCTATTATGATAATTTCATCATTGTCATCATCATCATCATCATCATCTTCTTTTCTATCACTCTGCAAATCATCCATAACTGCAAGAAAAAAAAAGAGAAAAAATAAGTCACCAAGAGAACATACATAAATTATGATAATGAAAGTAAGTACTTATTTTTTGTACAACTCAATATTCCCCCAAATATTCCCTTAAAAGTGTGAAATGTTACAACTTCCGACTAACAATTTTAAGTTTTCAAACAATTACTATATATTTATAGGAATTACTCAATCCTTAAAGAAGAAAGTAAATTATAGCTTATATTCATATAGCATAGTCAGCTATAAAATATCTTGTACAGAGCAATAAAACTTGACAGAAATTTGAGCATATTTTGATGAGAATAAACGGAAACTTTGACAACGTTTATGCACTTGTCTGCCTAAAAACAAGGGGGAAAATTGTATAACAATTATTGAATATATCTTATATGGATAACTTACTTCAAGAGGTTGTGTTTCCTACCAAGAATACAAAAAAATGGGTTTTAAAAGACCCGCAAAATACAATTTTCACTCAACCATTTCGTTTTGTTTCGTGCGTTGACCCATGTATACATGGAGAATTTACGCGGGAGTGCCTCGTTTTGACTTGTCAAATTGATTTCCATTAGGGGAAGGGAGGGTAGATACCAATCATACCAATCGTTCATTTTATTGCATTTCATTTCAAACAATATATAGATAAAAACTTATGCATCAAAATGACGCTTTTATCTTAAATAAAATAACATTGAAAAATATCAAGTTCTTTTTTTTTGATAATATTGAAAAAGCTACGTATTGTATGGGCTTCCTGTGTCATTACTAGTCTTAGTCTGTCCCTTATTCCTTATACCACAGGAACTCCATAGGTTACTGCTCAGACCACGTTGATATTTCTAGTGATCGAGGAACAAATGTCAAGTTAAAAGCCTATTTTCATTCATCCATAAGAGAAATAATTGAGTGATAATCTTTCCAATATGTTGACTGCATTGTGCTACATGCAATCCCTGAGGTTTGCTATTCCAGAGGCCACCATGTTAGGAGTAGCGCCTCAGTATCTTGTCATTTGGATGTCATGGCGGCTAGTCTCTTCTGTTCTCCCTCGAAGAGTTTACGAACGAGGAGATGAATTCATGTACGACATGTACCAGTCACTCATATGTTTCTTCTTTGAGACGTACACTGGAGCTGAGGTACTGTAGATTTTTAGTGTACGGAAGAAGTGAATTTTATATTGATATGTTTAATAGATGACACTAATGTACAAGGGGTGTGTTGGAGGTGTGTTTGTGGGTCTAAGCATATTAAATTCTGGTATGAGCTTTCATTTCTTTTCCTTAGGTTATTTTTTATGGAGACAAGATTCCTTGGAACAAAAAAGAAAACATCATATTGATATGTAATCACCAATGTACAGGTATTGATGGGAATGGATGAATAAATGAATGAATGAATGCATGTCTAAAGGGATAGATTGCATATGATGGATGGATTGCATGGATGAATGATTAATGCATGATTGAATGAATGAATGCAAGAAAGAAAGAAGAAAAGGATGGAATAGGATTGATGAATAGATGTTAATGCGATGGATGTATCAATAGACATGTGGAATGGGATGTGATGTATGCTAGATGGGATGGATAGATTGATTGTATGAATGAATACAAGAATGAATGAATAGATGGATGGATGTCATTATGTAAATGAATAAAGGATTAAATGAATGAAACAATTTGAATGAAAGAATTTGATAGGTTGTGATAAGTAAATTAGATGGATGGGTGATTAATGCATGATTGAATTAATGCAGGAAAGGATAATTGGATGGACAGATCATAGGAAGAATTAATGAACCATTTAAAGGATGGATTGATGAATGACTTTTCATCGATGATGAATGCAACCCCTAAAAATTATGAGATTACATGCTAATTTACTATAAGTAACACACTTTCCTTTTTTAAGTGGACTGGTTAGTTGCAGACCTTCTAGCAATACGGCAAGGATCTCTAGGAAACATCAGATATGTATTAAAAAATGGTCTACGATATTTGCCACTCTACGGATTTTACTTTGCCCAGGTATTTGCCATTATATATTGCTAATGTATTGAAGAAATGTAAATGCATTTTTTTAGAAAGGGTGTCACCATGACAATTGTGATGTGTTGTAAACAACAGACTGATGCCAAACCAATTCATCAAAGCAAGCAGCACTTATTTACGTCATTTATTATTGTGGCTGTTTGATTTCTAATGCAAGTTATATATTGAACGCTGGTATATATTTTTCCAGCACGGCTGTGTGTATGTCAAGAGAGGAAAAAATCAAGACCAGGTTCAGTTGGAAAGGTAGGTACTGCCTGTTAATGGTAAAAGTCTATTCACTTTCCAACATAAAATTAAGTTCTATTATTATTCTTAATATTATTAAAAGGGGCTATATGAAAGTAGCAAGAACTTAATTATTAATGTTATTAGTATATTATTAATATTATCATCATTGTTGCGGTTATCATTATTGTTGTCGTTGTCATTGTGCATGTTGTTGCTATTATTATTAATTTTTGTTTTTCTTTTTTTCCTAGAAAATTAGCTCATTTCAAGAATTACAAAACTCCAGTAAGTAATTCCAAAAAATATTTAGAACCCTCCAGTATAGACTGTATCAATTCTTTATCCTTCATTTGGAACTCTCAAGAATCATGATTATTCTTTGATATACTAGTAACTTATAGAACTTATTTTCTGGCCATCATCCAGGACGTCCAGATAGGGAAAACCAGTAACCCAATTTCTTGAATATAGGTAGTCACTGAGGATGTTAGGCCAGGGTATGTTTTCAAGCTCAAGGGCACAATTGTTTTTCTATCTGGACTGACTTCAGGACAGTTAAAAACTTTTAAATTTTATTGATCATATTTTATCTATTTCTTGTATTTTTTCAGCTATGGTTAGTGATATTCCCAGAAGGAACAAGATACAATGTTGAAAATCCAGACACCATAGAGAAAAGTAAAGAGTTTGCCAGACAGCAAGGTACAACTTATTAAAGATTAATGTTCTTACTTATTGATCATTGTAGTTAATTTTGTGTTTTTGGTCTATTTTAGGGTTAAAGGAACTGGAACATGTGTTGACACCAAGAACTAAGGCTACTGAAGTGAGTATAGACAGACAGACAATCACTAGTTAGGCAGGCAGACAGACAGATAGACTCGTAAACAAATAGCCAACCAAGCCAACCAGACAGATAGACACCACTATATGACAGACAGGCAGGCAGACAGACAGCCACCACTATATGACAGACAGACAGACTCTACAGCTAGGCAGAACAACAGTCAGACAGGCAAACAGACAGAGAAGGCTCCAGTAAGGCTTAATCCGACAAGCAACACAAGAATGTTAAGATGGAGAACATGGAGAGATGCATGACCCCTAATTCGACCACACAGACAGACAGACAGACAGAAGGCAGATTATTATAACAGACAGACAAGCATGCGGACACAGACAGATACGTTGTCGTTATTCATTATATTGTTGCCTTTATACGTTTCAGATTAGCATAGATCAGCTTGATGGATACATAGATGCTGTTTATGATCTGACTATTGCATACAAAGGTGTCGACGACAATGTTTTACCACGCCTACCTGCCAAGAGTATGCCAGGTAACAATAACTATCATCAACTACTTCTGCCACATTCCTGATTTTCTGTTGAGTATTTTTATCTTTTTTGATTGTTTTAGATTTTCTGCAGTCCCGAAATCAGCAGATTCATATTTATTGTCATCGATATGAAGCTAAAGATATTCCTAAGGTAAAGCTATTTATCACATTATACTTTCACCTTCCAACCAACTGGGGAGGGAAATTTACTTGAATCTCCTTTGATGATGATCATCCTTGTTCAGGTAACTTCCAAAATCTGTTATCATAGTCTGACTTTTATTCCTTGGTTTTTCATAGGATTCAGAAAAGAGAAAGCAATGGTTATACAACTGTTATATAGAGAAGGACAAGTAAGATTTCTTTCTTCATTCTCAACATCTATCACCAATTTTCCCAGAAACTCTTCTAATGATTTTCTTTTTATACAGAATCATGGAAAGATTCTACGAGAACGGAGGAGGTAGTTTTCCAGGAATCCCACGACGTCGACGTTTACCATGGTATAGGACCACACCCTATTTCTTATTTTGGTTGGCTGTCTTGACTCCATTTATTGGTACGAAGACTGGAAGATCACTTTACTGGAAAATGTGGTTATTGACCGGCATTGGAAGCTTGTTTTTTATGGCAGTTCGTAAATAATATCAACTTTTATTTATCAGCACAGTCTTAGTTAAATATTAAAAAGCTTTGAGAAAACTTTGTAGCTTGTACATTAATTTGTAGTTTTAAATTAACTACAGGTAAATTTGAAGTTTAAGTAGAGGGTGGCTTGTTTCTTCAGGAGGCAATCAAATACACTACTTTACCCTCCATTAGTGCTCTGTTCATAGATTGGTTGAGAAAGCTATAGCTACTCAGATAAGCTAGACAGAAATTTCAGATCACTAACAATCAAACAAGTTTTTTCATCTTTTCACGGTGTATAATTTACCTTTTCATCATTACTGTAACAATCAAACAAGACTTCTTACCTTGCATTAGTACTCTCTTGCTAACTTGACAATCCTTAGTCCTACTGGGGGAGGAGGGGTGGGGTAGGCAAAGACTGCATCAATGTTAGGGATGAGGAACAGACTGCAGTTTGTTCAAAAATAATAACTAATTTTAATTCCTGATATATCAACAATTAAACTCATCACAAACTGAACTTAAAATTTATTAATAAAATCACATTTTTTCTACGAACAGCAGCTACATGTATTAAATAAAATAATTTGAATCAATAATTGATAAAGTATTTGAAATGAAGTATTTCCTCTATGTACAAAAAAAAAACTAAGTTGATGATAATATAGAATTGACATACGATATGGACTCCAGAGATTCTATTTCACTTTGGGCAGTTTTAGTGTGCAAACCTAAGTGAGAATAAATAAATAATCTCTGGACCTCAGGGGAGGGTTGACATAAATAGTCTGAGAATTATCTTTTATACTTAGCTACTAGATTTCCAGCATAATATACACTAAATCCCTAAAACTTTGACAATATAGCAATATATATATACACATATATGTATATATTAAGTATACATCGCTAAATATTATTGTCAAAGTTCTAGGGATTCTGTGTATACATATATATATAATATATTTATGTATGTATTGCAGTGTACTTTTGAAACACGAACATGAACTAGCTATGAATCTTATGACAATATATTTTATTTACAACCTTTCAAACATTCAATCACATTAATGATTTTCATGACTACCAGCTCCATGTTGGTGAATGAAAAATACTTTGTTACTGCTTTCTTTTCATACCAACCAACATGGCAGTTATACTTGTTGGTTATGTTATTTACTTGAATTGGTTAAGACTGCAAACTACCAATTTTGAGCAGTAGGTGCTGACACCCTTTCACTGGCTCTACATCCCAGTAGAACCTAGATTCTGGGATCATTTCTGAAAGAAACAAAACTAGCATTTATATTGTGGTAATTGTTATGAAACAAGGATGATCTTGTAAGCACCACCCAGTTGATTCTGCTGAACACCAGACTGTTGTGCAGGAAGAGCCAAGGCCAGACCAACACTCAGAATCTTAAAATATCTATAGAATATCTGATTTGAAGAAGCTTTGGTCTATAAAATAAATCTGCAAATAACTAGGGCCTTCACTGTGGCTTGGATGACCATGCAAAATGGCATTCGATTCTAGATTAGGGAAGTTAACACAGACACCCAATGATATCAAATTTGTTGACACTGTCCTATGTATAAGGCTTCACTGGCAATGCAAACAAAAGCATAACAGCATGCACTATCCAAGCTCAGATAGTCTTTCCAAGTTAGTAAAACACCCAGTTAAGTACTATCTGCACTTGTGTTTGTTGTTATGCTTATGCTTGTGTCACTAGTGTGAACCAGGCTTCCAACCTGTATTATCTCAAAGATGTTGACTCAAAACTTGTAATTACCGAATCAACATCCCTGCTTGGGGATCCCGAGTCTTTTGCACCAGAAGTGCTTGAAGCACCCCCCTGATCATCAGACAAGAATGATGCACCATCACTAGTATCAGGGCGGGTTGCTTCACAATTCTGGTTCGCAACCCTTTCAGCACTTATTTCATTGTCATTTCTTTCAGGATTGTCACTAGTCGTGCTGGAAGGGGAGGAAAGAGATGTGTCCTGTTTGTTAGATGTTGTTGGTTTTGAAGGTTGCAGTCTTATTCCTGCAACACCTTTACTATCAACATCTCGTTTGTCTCTCTTAATCCTTCTTCGTCTTCCTGGCTCATTTCGCCGCATTTGAAACATATTTTCAAAATCAATTAAATATAAAAAGCCAGCAATAAGTAGAGTACAAGAGCGTTTTCCGTTTTTAAAAGCAGCCTCAACTTCTCTGGATGTTTTGTCATCGTATTGCCACCATCCATTCCTGCCTTCATAGTACCATAAGTAATCATTCTCTGTTTCATCTTGACAGCTTGTTTCTGACGGCAACTCAGTTTTGGTAGACACTTTAACAAGAGTAGGTTTGTCTAGGAAGTCAGCAGCGATAGCTTGTCGACATATAGCGCATTTACGGCTACGAAGAGCCACTCCTTTGATACAAAGAAAACAGAAAATATGGCCGCAAGGAAGCTTTACAGGGTAAGAAGCTGGCTGTAAGCAGACAGGGCAGTCAGGATGAGAATCTACCTCCACCACATCCTGAAGTAACTGTTCTTCGACATCTGTTGAAGAAGAAAAACAACAGCTTGAGTTTATTGAGGACATTTGAATGTTTCGCTTTACTATCTGATGAGAAACTGAAAGAGGACTGATCAAATAACATACCGTTTTCTTCGCCGTTTTGAGGATTTGGGGATTCATTTAAGTCGTTCTTAGTGGATGAAGAACTGTCTTCTTGAGGTGAACTTCTCTCAATTCGTTCTGCCATGGCGATCGGGTGTAAATAACATTAAATTTGGGCTAAAAAATGAACCAACTTTTGAAGAAAACACTAGGTTTGACATCTGGTACCCATGCCTACTCAATGAAAAGACGCAAAGAACCACGGGTACTTAATACTTGTCTGTCTGTCCTCATTCTGTCTGTCTGTCGTCTGTCTATTCGTTCTGCGTGTCTGTCTACTATCTATGGTTTCTTTCGAGTCTCTCTTTTATTTTCTCCATCTTTCACACTTTTTCATTTGTTTTAGAATAAATCAAGCCGTGGTTTGTGTGGTGGGAGGGGAGGGGTAGTATGTCGTGTCTTGGTTACGTTTAAGGGGGCTCGCGTCCATATTGCTAAATCCCACTGCATGAGTTGTACGACAAATTTCCCAAGGGATGACTGCAACAAGTAAAGTAAAAACGACTTGTACTTTTAGCAAGAAGTTCGACATGATCTTTTTTGAGAAATCGCCAAGCCAGGCCAGCCCAGCCCAGACCATATAGTAGTATGACACACATGCCTGTCAACAGCAAACCACTTTTTCATGACCAACAAAATTGCGCGTCAAGTAGCAAAGAATGCTCAATATGTGCTCATACTTTAGTACCCTTTTTGTCTCCCTAAACCAGTCCAGAAAGGAATTATTTGTTTGAAAATGCGAATCGCAGCTAGAATATATATATATATAAACCGGTCCGCCCGTGCCATGGGGAAAAACTAACGCTTTCTTTAGTGAGATTACGGAAATTGAAAACTGAAACGCTAGATTCTGTAAAGATTATCATTACGATAGCTAGTACCTTGAACAAAAACCTTTCTTCGGGATTTCAAACATCAAATAATCAATATAGTATATTTTAGCAAGAGGCCATGGTCTCTTGATCCTAATATTAATCAATGACATACTTTGTATATTCATTATTGTTTTTGTAACAAATGCCGTGTTATTTCCAGTGATTTTGCAGCGATTTCCGTATAAATTGTCCTAGTTATTTCCCGTACTAAAACACGTAGGAAAGTATTTGTCCTGTATAAGCTAGCAGTGTTAAGTATTTGGTGTGTTTTGGAGGTTTTTTCGTCACTTTTTCAAAACCAAAGTAATTCATATGAGACAGGTGTTTTGAGTGTTTTTGCGTATAAGAAAATTTTTAGATTTAATTGTGTACTTTGATTTTACTTTTTACTCCAATGCATATCAAAACTAACCCATTATTCTCAATTTAAGGCACCACGAGCCCTTGAGAATCTTAAATGGCATCTTTTTCTAAGAATCTCACTCTAAGAATCGGAAATTCTTCACACACTTTTCTTTCCCACAGAAGATGTTTCTAAATTGAACACAGAGGCGTGAAATTACTATTCTGAACAATACGCGTAATATCCGTAAACGATTTTTAATTACTTAAAATAATCTCGCTTCAAGAAAAAAATGCGCTTAAAAATTCATTGGATGGGAATAATGACAGATGTTTGGTTTACGAGAGTGGGATTTCCACACAAACTGGCATTCTTATCTTGAGATTACATAGGATATAAAACTCGACAAACGCCACAACAACAGCACATAATAGCTCAGACCAGGGTTCTAGCCAAGACATGGCAGGTAAGTAACAATAAATAGTAAAAAATCAATGCCAGTATCTTTTTATGGTTATTTGAAATCTATAAACATGCGGTAAGAAATTATGATCGAGTTTATGCTTTTACTGCATGAAGAGAGCGATTCTCTGTGATTTGAGGGTACCAGTGTCTTGCAGCGTACTAAAAGGTACAATAAGCAAAGGTGCCTCAACGAAACCTGCCAAATATTGATTTTCTTTAATTTTGGAAGGTCACCTCAAATGGTAGGGGGGAAAAATCTACTAGCTTTAGCTGTTGTCGGGTAGAACCATTTCCCGTACATTTCCAAGGGATATTTCAAGTCAATATCGCATGTGTGGAATACATGATTTGCTTACTCTTTCCAACGACATTTTGTAATTGTACTTTGTGAGGGCGCGGTATGAATTCAAGCGTATAATAAAAATAAAAATAAAATAACGAGCCCGGCTTTTTAGCAACTGGGCAAACTGAAAAAGAATGCATGCACGTGTTAGTTCTAGTTCTGTGAGTACTAGAATCATCAGTCTTATTGTCACTTTTATCTCTGATTTTTAGGTTCTCTTAGCACCGTTTTACTCCTCTTGGCGGTGTTTACATTGTCCAGCGCTCTGTCACAGTCATTTTCCAAGAGAGTTTCAGCTGACGATGAAGATATCTTCCAACGCCCTGTACCTAAGCCGTTGAAATACCCCGGCAAAGTTTTGGACGTAGAAGACAAAGAACTCCAAGAATTAGCTGAAGATTCAATGGGAGTAAGAGAAAGGGAACGAGAGAGAGAGAGACTGAGAAGATTGGAACGAGAAAGAGAAAGGGAGAGAGAGGAAGAGTTGAAATTGAGAAATGAACTGAGAAGAGAAAGGGAACGAGAACGGGAGAGGAAACTAAGACACGAAACAAGAAGAATGACAGGTGATAATGGTTTTTCGCCTGACTCTGCGATTTCTGTAATCTCTGAGAATATACCCACGTCCATAGATCAGTCCCGAGGATTGCGTGGTAAACATCGAGGACGCGAGGAAGAAATCGAGAAAGAAAGAACCAATCATCATGGAAGGAAAGAGAAAGAAAGGATCCACAAAATGGAACGTGAAAGACTACGACAAAGAAAGATTCATGGCCAAATGAGGAAAGAATTAGAGAAAGAAATGAGAGGACATCGTCAACGATTAATGAAAGTTGGCAACAAATTCAGAGAACAAGAGGAACGGTTTCGCGCACGTTCAAGAGCCCGAGGAGCCTCTTTGAGGACTTAATAACAGATATTTTGAATATCGAAGGAATTGATTGGATCCGGAGCTGGAATTCAAAATTGTTCATAAATCATTTTAAAGCAAATTTATTTAAACTGTACGAAGAAATCATGTGTAGTTAAAATTTGATTACTGATCAGATGTTACACGATATATCAAAGGTACTGTGATAACGTTGAGTCGGTACGCAAGATGTTATTGTAAATGCATGGATTAACGAGAAAAGATTAAATAATTAAGAACAAGCATGAGAAAAGTTTAATTGTTTGTTTATTGTTTGCGTGGGAGGCTTTATTTGCGACAGAAACTGTGGGGGGAGGGGAAAGAATATAAAAAGAAAACAAAACGAATCGGGAAATGATGATAGTCGATATCCTTATAAAAATATTATTAACACAAAGCGATGAAACTATGCACTTTTTTGTTCCTAAAAAAACTTTTCATCATCGCTAATCACCACCCCAAGGTACAGCAGTGGCGCAGCTCAACGGGGTCTAACTGAAAGCATGTGAAGGCGCCTCTGGCAGCCGCTATACAGCCCATGTATGACCCAGGATCACAGCTCTAACGAGTTTGAATTAATTAGGGTTGATTTTTGAGAGTAGAAAAGGTAGTCTTCTCATCTTCTCTCCTCTCCTCTCCTTTTACATTTAATTGTTTCAGCAAATATTTTAATCGCCATCACAATACCTTAAAGGTGCATTACATATTCGACGCTGTCATTAAAAACAATTAGACTAAGAGATAATTTAATTTTGTTTTTAACGCAAATGGCTTCTAAAAACAAATGTTAGCAAAACGCGTCTTAACTCCTTCACATGTAACGATGAATAGTGATATGGGTGTTGCAATGTGTCCATTTTTATGTCATTACGAAATAGTTGAATAAATGAATAGTGTCAATGGGAAATTGGAATATAAACACTACTTTGAGAATCTTTCCTTGTTGACGAAGGCAGAAGAGTTCTTATGTCCCAGTGAAAACTGAGCTGTTTCTGGCAGTCGATTCCACACGGTTAGGTTTTGAGTGGAATCTTTCGATTTCTTTGTCTGAAAGAAGAGCAAATAAAAACTACCATCAGAAGAGACAATAGCAGATGGGCTTTCAACATACCCATGTATAGAATACTTACCCAGTTAAAGATACTGTACTAAACTACCATCAGAAGAGACAATAGCAGATGGGCTTTCAACATACCATGTATAGAATACTTACCCAGTGAAAGATACTGTACTAAACTACCATCAGAAGAGACAATAGCAGATGGGCTTTCAACATACCCTGTATAGAATACTTACCCAGTGAAAGATACCGTACTAAACTACCATCAGAAGAGACAATAACAGATGGGCTTTCAAGATACCCATGTATAGAATACTTACCCAGTTAAAGATACTGTACTAAACTACCATCAGATGAGACAATAGCAGATGGGCTTTCAAGATACCCATGTATAGAATACTTACCCAGTTAAAGATACTGTACTAAACTACCATCAGATGAGACAATAGCAGATGGGCTTTCAAGATACCCCTGTATAGAATACTTACCCAGTTAAAGATACTGTACTAAACTACCATCAGATGAGACAATAGCAGATGGGCTTTCAAGATACCCATGTATAGAATACTTACCCAGTTAAAGATACTGTACTAAACTACCATCAGATGAGACAATAGCAGATGGGCTTTCAAGATACCCATGTATAGAATACTTACCCAGTTAAAGATACTGTACTAAACTACCATCAGATGAGACAATAGCAGATGGGCTTTCAAGATACCCATGTATAGAATACTTACCCAGTTAAAGATACTGTACTAAACTACCATCAGAAGAGACAATAGCAGATGGGCTTTAAAGATACCCATGTATAGAATACTTACCCAGTTAAAGATACTGTACTAAACTACCCATGTATAGAATACTTACCCAGTTAAAGATACCGTACTAAACTACCATCAGAAGAGACAATAACAGATGGGCTTGCAAGATACCCATGTATAGAATACTTACCCAGTTAAAGATACCGTACTAAACTACCATCAGAAGAGACAATAACAGATGGGCTTGCAAGATACCCATGTATAGAATACTTACCCAGTTAAAGATACTGTACTAAACTACCATCAGAAGAGACAATAGCAGATGGGCTTTCAAGATACCCATGTATAGAATACTTACCCAGTTAAAGATACTGTACTAAACTACCATCAGAAGAGACAATAACAGATGGGCTTTCAACATACCCTGTATAGAATACTTACCCAGTTAAAGATACTGTACTAAACTACCATCAGATGAGACAATAACAGATGGGCTTTCAAGATACCCATGTATAGAATACTTACCCAGTTAAAGATACTGTACTAAACTACCATCAGAAGAGACAATAGCAGATGGGCTTTCAAGATACCCATGTATAGAATACTTACCCAGTTAAAGATACTGTACTAAACTACCATCAGAAGAGACAATAGCAGATGGGCTTTAAAGATACCCATGTATAGAATACTTACCCAGTTAAAGATACTGTACTAAACTACCCATGTATAGAATACTTACCCAGTTAAAGATACCGTACTAAACTACCATCAGAAGAGACAATAACAGATGGGCTTGCAAGATACCCATGTATAGAATACTTACCCAGTTAAAGATACCGTACTAAACTACCATCAGAAGAGACAATAACAGATGGGCTTGCAAGATACCCATGTATAGAATACTTACCCAGTTAAGATACTGTACTAAACTACCATCAGAAGAGACAATAGCAGATGGGCTTTCAAGATACCCATGTATAGAATACTTACCCAGGTTAATACCGCATTTAAAGATACTGTACTAAACTACCATCAGAAGAGACAATACCAGATGGGCTTTCAAGATACCCATGTATAGAATACTTACCCAGTTAAAGATACTGTACCTAAACTACCATTCAGAAGAGACAATAGCAGATGGGCTTTCAAGATACCTGTATAGAACGACTTACCCAGGGTTAAAGATAACTGTACCCCCCCAAACTACCATCAGAAGACAATAGACAGAACCCCCCCCCCCCCACCCATGTACCCCCCCCCACCCAGCATACCCCAAAGATACCCTAAACTACCACCCCCCCCCCCCCCCTCAGACCCCCCCCCAATTCCACCAGATACCACCCCTTACCCAGTTAAAGTTACTGTACTACACTACCATCAGAAGACCCCCACACCATACAGATGGGCCCCCAGAAAATACTTCCCAGCCACGCCCCACCCCGCCCAAAGATACCCCCCTACTAACTACCATCAGAGAGACAACCCCCCCCCGCCCCGCCCCCCCTAACCAGAATGGGCTCAAGATACCCATCCCCCCCACCCCCCCCCTACCCCCCTCTTACCCAGTTCACCGTCCCCCCACTAAACTACCAACTCAGATAATAAACTGAGGGCTTTCTACTAACACCCATCCATAAAGACCCCCCATGGTATGGTACTAAACTAACCATGCGGATGAGCTTTCAACACACTACCCCAACCCATGTAAAATACTGCTCCTCATTCCTTCCGTCCCCCCCCCCGCTTACAAGATACCCTGTATTACCACGCGAATCATACAAACTAGCTGTTTAAAGTACCCAATGACCTTATAAAGCATACTTAAATACCCTGTATAAATACTACCGTTAAAAGATACAGAAGAGGATACAATAAGATAACGGGGTCTTACCATGTCTAGTACTAAATACTTATCCCCATGTTGAGTTACTGTCTACACTACCATAGACTACAATAGCAGATGGGCTTCAAGATACCATGTAGATAGAAGAATACTTTAAAGATACTGTACTAAACTACCATCAGAAGAGACAAATAGCAGATGGGCTTTCAAGATACCCATGTATAGAATACTTACCCAGTTAAAGATACTAGTACTAAAACTACCATCGAGAAGAGACAATAACAGATGGGCTTTCAAGATACCCATGTATAGAATACTTACCCAGTTTAAAGATACTGTACTAAACTACCATCAGAAGAGACAATAACAGATGGGCCTTTCAAGATACCCATGTATAGAATACTTACCCAGTTAAAGATACTGTACTAAACTACCATCAGAAGAGAGACAATAACAGATGGGCTTTCAAGATACCCATGTATAGAATACTTACCCAGTTAAAGATACTGTCTAAACTACCATCAGAAGAGACAAATCAGATGGGCTTTCAAGATACCCATGTATAGAATACTCTTACCCAGTTAAAGATACTGTACTAAACTACCATCAGAAGAGACAATAGCAGATGGGCTTTCAAGATAACCATGTATAGAATACTTACCCAGTTAAAGATACTGTACTAAACTACCATCAGATGAGACAATAGCAGATGGGCTTTCAAGATACCCATTGTATAGAATACTTACCCAGTTAAAGATAATGTACGAAACGGTCGCGGTCGGTGGGTGGGGTCATAAGAGACAATAGCAGAGGGGCTTTCATCAGATACCCTTATATAATACTTTACCCAGTTAAATATACTGTACAAACGACAATCAGAAAGACAATAGAGATTGGCTTTCAACATATAACACTGTATAGAATACTTACCGACCCAGTTTAAAGATACTGTACAACTACCATCGAATAAGACAATAGCAAGATGGGCTTTCAAGATACCCATGTATAGAATCTTACCCAGTTAAAGATACTGTACTAAACTACCATCTAAAGAGACTATAACAGAGGGCTTTAGGATACCCATGGTAAAATACTTACCCAGTTAAAGATCTGTACTAAACTAACTACCATCAGAAAGACAATAGCAATGGGCTTTTCAATATACCCATGTATAGAATACTTACCCAGTTAATATACTGTACTAAACTACCATCAATTGATCCATATGGGCTTTATAAGAATACTACCGCAGTTAAAGATTACTGTACTCAACTACCATCCGAAGGACAATAGCAGATGGGCTTTCAAGATACCCATGTATACTCTGTTCTGAATACTTACCCAGTTTAAAGATACCTTACTACCCTACCAAAGAAGAGACAATTGGCCTTTAACAGATGGGCTTGCAGATACCCATGTATAGATTACTTACCCAATAACGAGTTAAAGATACTGTACAAAATACCATCAGGAAGAGACAATGGGCTTTAGCGTATAAATACTTACCCATGGGCTTTCAAGATCCCATGTATAGAATACTTACCCAGTTAAAGATACTGACTAACTACCATCAGAAGGAGACAATAAGCAAGGGCCTTTACCCATTAAAGAAGATACACATGTATCAAGAATAATTAACCCAGTTAAAGATACTGTACTAAACTACCATCAAATAGACAATAAAGCGAATGGGCTTTCAAGATACCCATGTATAGAATACTTTACCCAGGTTAAAGATACCTACTAACTACCATCAGAAGAGACAATAGCAGATGGGCTTGCAAGATACCCATGGATAGAATACTTTACCCAGTTAAAGAACTGTACTAAACTACCATCAGATGAAGGGACAATAGCAGTGGGATTTCAACATCCCTGTCTAGAATACTTACCCAGTTAAAGATACTGTACTACAACTACCCTCAGATGAGACAATAAGCAGATGGGCTTTCAACATACCATGTATAGAATATACTTACCCAGTTAAAATACTGTACTAAAATACAATCAGAAGAGACAATAACAGATCGGCTTTCAAGCTAACCCATGTAAAATACTACCCAGTTAAAGATACTGTACTAAACTACCATAAGAAGAGACATAACAGATGGGCTTTAAGATACACTGTATAGAATATACCCAGTTAAAAGATACTGTACTAAACTACCATCAGATGAGACAATAGCAGATGGGCTTTCAAGATACCATGTATA